>NC_070556.1:690793-1036189 GCF_026873545.1 Fusarium falciforme
CTAGCTAGAGTGACTTACTGCTTGCTGGCAACGCCGACAGCACTGAAGAAGCTGCAGCACGAAGTGAGATCTTCCTTCTCGTCCAGGGATGAGATCGATGGAGATTCCACCAAGAAGCTACCGTATCTTCATGCCGTGATTGGGGAAGGTCTTCGGCTGTTTCCTCCAGTCCCGATTGGCCTTCCACGGAACCGCCCCGGCGCAATGGTGGATGGCTACTATGTCCCGCTTGGCACGGAAGTATCGGTCGACAAATTTGTCATGTCTCGCGATGCGCGAAACTTTCCCGACCCAGATAGCTTCCATCCCGACCGTCGGACTGGAGACGGTTCTGGGAGCATAAAGGAGGCCAGCCGCCCGTTTTCTCTTGGGCCTCGTGCCTGCTTGGGCGTCAACCTGGCATATCTTGAGGCCAAGATGATCCTTGCCGCCATGGTGTACTCGTATGACTGGGAACTGGGCGATAAGAAACTGGACTGGTTTGGGCAAGTGAAACTGCTGACATTCTGGCGAAAGCTAGAGCTGCTGGTTCGATTTCCTCCCTCTGGCGTTCTTGATGCAGCCGGCTTGAAACAAGAATAACGTAAGCTTTTCTGAAGAATTAAACTAGGATCAGTGAGCTTCTGCAGCCGTGTTACTGGCTTTTACGACCAGACATTACTTCAGACTGGAAAGCGCTGAGACAGCCTGACTGCATGCATGATGCCGCAGTTACCATTCAGGGTGGCGATCAACGCAACGTCAATCAAGAGGTTGCCAACCAGGTTGATGTCAACCAACTCAACCCAACTCAACGGAGCCTATTCTTACTAATCAACCAACTCAATATCATCACCATATTGAGTTGGTTGCGTTGATAAGGTTGATTAAGTATCGTGGTGATGATGATGATGATATATTTATCGTCTTGCAGGAAGCCCTGCCAACCGCCTTCAGGCGTAAAAAGACGTGCCAGGCTAGGATCTGGGGTCTCGGGCAGAAACCCTAAGTTATCTTGATCCGTCCATTGCATTGCGTGCCGGAGGTCTAGGAGCAAAGCCCTGCCACTCTCCTTGCTGCTCGCACCCGCTATTTCCTTCTCGCATTTCCCCCAGTCTAACTAGCAATTCAGAGGCAAAGCCAGAGTTCTTCGGGGCTCTTTCCCTGATCCGCAGGGTCTATGGCGCGGAGTGAAACCGCAAACTTCAGTATTTACGTACTAGCCAGAGGCGTTCCGATTGTATCGATGTGGTCAGGTCACTAGCAGCAATGAGCCGCCTAGCTGAAAAGTCGGTCGGTCGGTCGGTCGGTCAGTCGGCTAGGCAGCCAAGGATGCGAGCCGCGGCGGCAGCACCCCCAAGGCGCCGGCAGTAGCAGCTCGCTAGGCTACCCGGCGAGCCGGGCTCGTCGGCAGGTTTGTTGTTGCTATCATCGCCTACAAATGCATGTGGGTAAACTTCATGCGCCCTTCGGAAGAGACTGGTCAGAACTACGACACGCAGCATAAAGACCAAAGACTAATGTACATTACCGGCCGCGAGCGCAGCTGGGTCTTTCTGTACAAGAAGCTTCCCGAGCCAACGCGAGACCGGGCGTTCTACTCTCCAGCAGATATTAACGAGTTTGCCAGCGAGTTCCAAGATTTCCCGTTGAATGAGTGAATGAGACGCTGAAGCTTCAAGACCTGTGGGGAAAGAGAGTCACGGCGGGTATGGCCAATCTGGAAGAAGGGGTAGCCACGCATTGGAGCTGGGATCGAGTCGTTCTTGTCGGCGATGCTTGCCACAAGTTTACACCTAACGCTGGTTTAGGCTTGAACAACGGTATCCAGGACGTGGTGATGCTGTGTAACGGTCTGCGACAGGCAGTATGCACAGATCCCCTAATGCAGCCGCGTCAGTCCAGCCTCGAGGACATGTTCAATGCCTATCAAAAGATTCGAAAGGGGATGCTCAAGTCTGATGCCTCACACTCAGCTGGTATGACTCGTATGCATGCGTGGGAGAGCATGCTGTACTATATCATGTCGAAATACATCATGTCGTCGACTCTGATCGAGCACTTTATGATAGAAGTCTTTGCAGCGAGGGGGATGCGGGAGGCGGTTGTGCTAGATTATGTTGCTGGCAAAGAACCACTGGAAGGCAAGATTAAATGGAAGCATGCTATTCCTCCATGTAGTGAGGGGGTTTAGGTCAGAGGATCGTTATTTGTCAGGGATTTATTAAGCAAAGCTGTTTTACAAGAAATGTCTAAGCATTTCTTAGTGTCGCACTGATCGTGCTAAAAGGATCAAAGGTCAGTAAAAACGATAAAGAGCAGCAGCAGTGTGTTGATTGATTGATATCTAGCCCCACAGATTTTACTTGAAGCGCACAGCTTGATTACTATGTGCTGTTGTTTCCTGAGGCTCGTTGAGATAATGCCTGACCTGCGATAGTTAGACACTCGCCCCGCCGCATCCAGGGCCAGAATCTAGGGGGAAAAGGAGAAATGATGCTTAATCGACTCTTTACACTCTTTACACTCTTTACACTCTTTCCAGGCGAAAGAAGGGGCTGGCGCTGCGTGAGCGCTGCATCGCGGGATGGACGCGACCATCGAGGAGATCCTTGTCGAGGGTGGGGATTCGGTGGCCGCGACGCGTCGCTCGTCGAGAGCCATTATCGCAGGGTAGGCATGTTCTTCACGGCCTCATGAAACAACTGCGTTAGTAATTTAGCCGTATGCTTTAAGTAGCTCTGCGGGATAGAGTACCCTGCACCAGACACAACCTCAGACAATAATTTATTAATACACCGCTGCTGCTCATTATCGTTTACCTGGCCCTTGATCCTTTCAGCACGCTCAGTGCGACATCCAGGTTTTTGACTGTTACAGGTCTTTGTGACCAACTAAGCAAGCTTAGTTGGCTCGCCTTGGGGCTTGCCCCACATGAGCCAACGGACACGCTTTAGGGCAGCCAGTGCCTCTCTCAAAACCGAGGATATCCGAGGCAAGGGTCCAGTCCGGAATCCCGACCACACCCTGGTTTGACGCAGATCTTCCAGGTTGAAATATTCTATGTCTTATGCGAGGTGAGTGGAGTGATCGTCTTCTTCTATTAAGTCTATACCAAAGTTATGGGAAAGCGATAAATAATATAGAAGTGGGGATGGCGGATTGGAGATTTACTTGGACCCCTAGGTTTTAAATTGGCGCAATCAAGACGAGGGCCTACAGTATCTATCCAGAGTCTCCCCGAAACGCCTTTCAGCATGAGTTATCATTTAACGGCGAGTCAGTGGCGACCTCATTGCAGGGCTGCGACGCGCTTATGAACCTTAAATCTTTTGGTCTCATTGCAGGTCCTTACCGCTTTAGTCTTAAGGCGCCAAGAGCTACTGTCATGACTGACGGTGCCTTGATGAGAGGGCACAATGCAAAGGGGCGCTCCCAACCGATGCACCTCCTCAGCTCATCGCATCCTCGACAGCATTTATCTTCCGATTTTCACTTACGACCTAGTGTTGCTTCGCATTGCTGGTTGCATGAAAGCCATAGATCTTACACCCATAACGTGAAGACCGACCTCGCGACTTGACTCCTATCCCAGTTTGAGAACAGAGCAGCCAAGAATAGCCAATTCTTAGTTAAGGAGCCACTTAATATGGTCATGCAGATAACTTCTTGAATGTCCCTCCTCCAGTTGCGATGTTACATTGCATGTGTCTTGCGCCTATCAGGAGGCACCCGATTGAGACTGTTGTTCGAGCTGAAATGAGAGAAGCATGGAACAAGGCTAACTGCAATCTTGACTAATTTATTAGATTCTATACTTTACCATTCAGGCTTAATGCATCAGTCTAGCTTAGTGATAGACAGCACGTTCTGATCGTCGGTTGGCGCTATCCACGACCTCGACCTAGAAGGTTAGGCCCACAGGATCAGCCTTGTTCATCGATTCGGACCCATCTAATAGGAACCAGAGAATCTCCTTGACTCGAGCTTTGCGAGAGAATTTAATGACCGCTCGGATCGCCAAGGTTGAAGAATAAGTAGTACAGAAACCCCAGTCTCGCCAAAGAGGCATTTCTGTATTCTTAGTACAGAATCATTGCCTGCCCTCTGATTTAGTTCATGTTGTGAAGTTAAACCAGAGGACTTTCGTTCAACTTTTGTTTACCAGAGACCCCCGCATTTGGTTGACGGCCATCGAAATTCCCATCGTGGCTGGGTTTCTAGTGCCACCTTGGTACAAGGAGGAGGTCGTCACCAATCTGCACATGAACATTGCCAGTATCTTCTGGGGATTGTGCTTCGGTGTGGCCATATTTACAGCTGCCAAGGCCAGCAAGCAGACCGCGAGCTCCTGGTCACGAGCTCGGAGGGTCACGGCGTACGTTTGGATGATCTGGGGAGAGTGGATCGCTTGTATAATCATCAGTATCCTCACCTGGCTGTACATGTGGGGGACTATTGAAACGAGGTATCACCTTTCTAATCGGGCTTGATTGGGCTAGACTAACATCCTTTGACCCACTCAGTTTCTGGATCTGGTTCTTCATCAGTACGTGTGACAAATCCAGATAATCCTAACGTGAAACCCGCAACTGATTCGTCTTTGTTTAAGTTGTATGCTGGTGCTTCCAGGTATGTTCAAGTCACAACCCGAGACCAAGACTGGTTTCATGGAACCGAAACTGATAAATGAAAACCAAACAGACTCAGCTACTCGTGCAAATTATCATCAATCGCCTGTCTCTCTTGATGGTAAACCGAGAAAAGGCTTCCAGGCTTAAGTGGGGAGCCTTTGTAATCCTGACTTTTATTAACATCACAGTTGGCATTGTCTGGATTCCCAACCGACTACAGATTTCCGAGACTTGGATCCGCATCGATGCTATATGGGATCGCATAGAGAAGGTCATCTTTCTGCTTGTTGATGCCTCTCTCAATATCTACTTCATTTATCTGGTTCGAACGCGGTTAATTGCCAACGGATTGACGAAGTACAATACTCTCTTCGCAGTCAACATTGCCATGATCATAATCTCGATATCCATGGATGTGAGTCGCAACACCGCTTCTTCTAAGACTTCCAAATTCAAGAGAACTCACAACCTCGAAGGTCGTCTTAATTGGGCTCATGTCTCTTCCAGCTGCTGTGGTGTAAGTGTTTCTGGCCCCTCACGCAACGACTTGCGTTCTGCTGACGAGTCTTGTCACAGATATCTCGAGTTCCAATGCTTCGCCTACCTCACGAAGCTCTACATCGAGATGAACATGGCCGAACTGATTAAGAAGGTCGTCCGTGCCACTCAACACGGAGACAAAGACGGACGCTCCACGTCTGGCATTGGGCCAAGTGGCAAGTCATCACGGACCACGGATGTACCCCGGGGAGGTATCGGCGAGGAGAATGGACGCAGCAGGTTCTCAGGGCTCATCTCACGAGGAGCAAGTAAGGCGAGCCCCACCCGATATACAACACACATTGAGCTGGGGAGCACGGAAGACGTCTCAACAAGCCGCCAACACGGACAAGGCCCTAGCCAGCCCCCACAGCAAACTATAGGAATCCATAAGACCGTCATCACGGAAATAGTGAGCTCAAAGGTTGAGAATGATGATACACCAAGGAGCGAGTCAAGTTCAACGAGACAGCTAAATGGAAAGTATGGTGTATGAGGGTATTGCTGGGTAAAAGCACTCTAGTGGGCTCAGAAGAGAGCCGCCACATCAGTATCTGTCGCAGGTACTGATGGGTCATGAGGATCAAATGAGCGCTTGATTTTCTATCTAAAGGAGTGACGAGAGTCAGTCTCTTATACCTGTGCTCAATCTACCCATCTTATAGGCAGTAGGCTGTTGCCTGGTGCAAGTTATGGTGTAGCGTTCACGCTGACCGTGAGGCTGTTCACGATGGTTGTGATCCTTGCCCTTGACATCGGACTGGAGACGAATTTACGCCTATGGAACAGCATAAACTTGTCCGAAAGGAGGAAAAAAAGCTCATTGCGTTGCTTGCCAGGGCCGCCGGGCTGAGCAGCCAAGGTCAAGAAGCTCAAGGAGCCCTTTGGCGCGAGTCAACAATAATAAGAAGAGGCATCAATCAATTTGGGGATGCGAGCAGTGTGATGTCGCGATTTGTAACTCGAAATATTGTTGGGACATCTATCATAGGCTAATTTAGGTAACAAGGGAATATCATTCTAGCATTTTAATTGGGCAGACATCCCTGGAGTGACCTGGCAGGAGCCTTTCGACATTTGAGGGGATACTCAACGCTTCGGAAACAACGACTACAGGAGCGTTGCCGTTTGATTCTACATCTTGCTGCGGAATCTTCTTGAACATGCCAATGATCTTGGACCACGTATTTGAAAGGAACATGTCCACAATCATGAACGGTTTCGCGCCGATGCGCGCAATAGCGGCGAACCACGTGTCGGGAAAGAGGCGGACGACGATAGCCCAGGGCAGACACATTGAGGCAGTAACCAATGAGATGGCCCACTGGTCGCCATTGAGGCCCCCAGGCTTGATTTCGAACGCCCGCGAGCCGACGAAGATAATTGCCACCTGGAGACCGATCATCAGACAGTTGATGAAGATGAAGAACTGGTTGCGGTGAATGCCCTCGAGGATGTTGAACTTGTTATCCAGGCGACGGTTGTTGAACTCGTTAAAGATTTGCATCCAGACAAAGGTATTGAAGATAATGGTGTCGAGCTCGAGCATCTGAGTCTCGTCTTGCCGATCGTAGCCGAGAATCTCAGGACCAGCAAAGTAGAGGACAAGGGTGACAGCGAGTTGGTATACAGCCTGGCCTATGATCATCTTCCACATCTGTGAATTGGGCATTAGTAAGAATCTCGGCAGTCAGACAGAAGCCTCTCAAAACCCACATTTGTCGTAATTATGGGGACCTTTTTCCCTTGAGGAGATCGGTCAAGGATCTTCTCGGTTGGTGGGTCGGTCGCAAGGGCCAATGCAGCAAACGTGTCCATGATGAGGTTCACCCATAGAAGCTGTACGGCCTTGAGAACAGACTCCATGTTCTCATCATAAACTGCAGTGATAAAAGCCAATAGAACTGCGGTGATGTTGACGGTGATTTGGAACTATAGACGTCAGGAGCGACCCAAAGCCAACCCTTTGGAAGCGACGCAGACTTACCTGTAGGAATTTCTGAACAGCGTCATTAACAGCCCGGCCCCATTTGAGCGCAGTCACAATGGACGTAAAGTTGTCGTCCATCAGCACGATAGCGGATGCCTCCTTAGCAACCTCGGTGCCAGATATGCCCATAGAGAAGCCGACATCAGCAGCCTTAAGAGCGGGAGCATCATTAGTGCCATCTCCAGTCACAGCGACGGTCTCACTAAGGGCCTTCAGCTTTGTCACCAAAATTCTCTTATCTTCTGGCGACGAACGAGCAAGGACTTGCAGCTTGGGGAGAGTTGCGTTCATCTCCTGCTCGGAAAGTGTTCGGAACACAGGTCCTTCCATGACAATTCCGCCTTCAGCATAGATACCGCACTCAGTCGCAATGGCTTGAGCCGTAATGATGTTGTCTCCAGTGACCATACGGACGGTGACGCCAGCATGCTGAGCCTTGCGGACTGCTTCGGGGACGCCAGGGCGAACTGGGTCCTGGATGCCGACAACTCCGAGGAAAACGAGGTCCCGAAGAAGCGACGCGAATTCAATGTGTCCGTCGGTAGCCTCTGCATGCGAGGGTGGCCACTGTTCGAAGTCTTTGTAGACAAGGCCAATGGTTCGAAGGGATTTGCTGGCATATTTATCTATGGTCGATCGAAGCGAGTCCCGGTTGGTGGATGTGAGCGGCTCCTCCGTCAAAGTCTGGAGATCAGCTTTCGTAGAGCAGTAGCCAAGGAGGATCTCGGAAGCCCCCTTGACCAGGAGGCGGTATCCGGTGCCGGAGCGAAGCTTGATAACGGCGCCCATGCATTTCTTCCCCGAATCGAACGGCATCATCTGTAGGACTTGCTCGTTGGCGCGGGTCTCTGCCAGTGAGTGCAGACCGAGGTGATCCTTGGCAAGCTGGAGCAAGGCTGTCTCCGTCTTTGATCCGATGAAGACGGCCTGCCCATCCTCGCTACTTTCGAATGCGGTGGAGTTTATGGCAACCGACTGCACAATGGCTTCTTTAGTGGCGTTCGTAAGACCCGCCGCCCACTGGGACATTGTTTGCTTGGAAGGTTTCTCTGTCTCCGACATGGCGAAACCTGAGGTCCCGAAGGTGCCAGCAACGACAGTCATTTTGTTTGTTGTCTACAACATTAGCCAACGCCTGCTCATACTGAGGTGTCTTGAGGGCCAGGCTTACCAAGGTGCCCGTCTTGTCGGAACAAATGGTGGTTGCGTTACCCATAGTCTCGCACGCACGAAGAACTCGGACCAGGTTGTTCTCCTTGAGCAGCCTCGTGGTTGCGAATGCGAGGGCAAGCGTTACGGCAAGTGGTAAGCCTTCGGGCACTGCCACAACGATGATGGTGATGGCAACGATAAGAATATCCATGAACGAAGATGCCTTCTCCGCTGGCGGACGAGTGTCCCCAGACAAGCCAGCAAGAAATCGGAAGAGCAGTACAAAGAACAGCAGAGCAGCTGCAGTGCTACCAAGCTTGGCGATGGCGAGGGCAAGACCTTCAAGCTTCTTCTGGAGTGGAGTGGCTTCAACCTCGGTACGAACAGACATCATAATCTTGCCAAAGCTGCTATTGACTCCGACTGAGGTGCAGATGAAGGTACCCATGCCTTGAAATGTTAGTAAGAGGAATATTCCGGAAGCTGGATGCCGCCTACCTTCGAGGACCTTTGACCCTGAAATGATGAACGGGTCGAGGTCCTTGGTACTTTGGCCTGACTCTAACATTTTCATGACATGATCACCGCTGGTCTTCTTGAGCGCATCGGACTCTCCAGTTGCAGAGGACTCGTCGCACTTGAGGTCGTGGCCGTCGATAAAGATACCATCGACAGGTACCAAGTCACCAGGCTCCAGGCGGAGGACATCTCCAACCAGGATGTCGTGGACATTGATCATGAAGGATTTTCCGGACCGGATGACCTTAATTTCACGATCTTCTTTCTTAGCGTTGAGTTTGACGAAAGCCCGCTCTTTCTGCCAGTCATTGAGGGAGCCAACACCGGTGACGATGATGATGGCTACGCAGATGGCAACGCCCTCGACCCAGTCTACTGGGGTTGGTGAGCCTGGCGGGTGGTCAACGCCGAACGTCTCGTAAAGCCCCAGCGCCAAGGAGATGACGGCAGCGACCGTAAGCAGAATCAGCACCTTGTCGTTGTACGCATTCCACATGAGCTTCCATAACGGCGTAGCCTTCTTCGCAGGCAGCACATTGCGCTTGTAGACGCGGACACGATCCGCAAAGGCCTCAGAAGTGACAGAAGTTGGCTGTGGTGACTTTGTTGGCGCAGTCTCCGATGAAAGCTTCACAGCCTCATCGAAAGAGACGCGCGCTGGGGCGGATGTCTCGTCTACGCTCAGGCCAGCGTTGACGTCCGTCTGAAGGCCGCAGGCAATGCCACGGAGGCCGCCGAGGGCTCGAAATGCGGGGAGAGACTTGGGGTTGAGCAGCTTGTTCAGCTGCCCCGGCGAGAAGGCAAAGGGGTTGTTTTCGACAAGGAAGTCACCTTCAGTGCCGGGGTCTGGCCGCAGCGGTGTCTCTGACACCTCGAGGCTGGCAGTGGTCGGTGTGAGAAAAGGGTTCGAGACGGCAGACTGAATTGTCTCAGCGTTGCTGGCGGCACGATGTCGTCTATCCACGTGGAGCGTGGCCGGAGCAAGGTTGCCGCTCGCCGCCATTGTGAAAAAGAAGTGAAGATAGGAGTGTCTAACTAAAGGTAAGATGTCTTTTGACCTTGGTATGGAAGTTAGAGTGCTTTCTTTAAGGGAGTACCAAAGCTATTTTATATGGGTCGATGGAATTGTGAAAGACGACGTCAAGGAGGCTGAGCACACAGTGTTTTTAGCGTGAGCTGTGTGATGTCGACGGCACGGAGGTACAACCAGGCTCAGATTCCCCGCTGCCTGGCCCGTCTTGCTGGATGCCGCAGGTTTGATTGCCTTGTCCCACTTATCAAGCTTAGATAGACGTCCGAGCTGTTTAGCGCTAAAATTTACAATCACAAGTTTCGACAACAAATCAGAGACAAGCCTTATCTACTAAGCTAGGGTGGAATACCGCGTATAACTGCATATTCACTGACAGATGCCACTCGTATAACTCACCATGTATCGTTAATTGGGTTGATTCTACGCTACAGTATATATAGCTGCTTAGAGAAGGTTCCAACCAGTGTACCTAACAGCGTAAAAACCATAATGCAGGCTCAGCCCCCTTCGGTGTCAGCTGGGCCGTTGTATTGTTTAAAAGTTCTGCCGGGGCCTGCAAATCGTGCTTTCTTTGTTGCCGAGAATGACAAAAAACTAGCTGCTGTCCAATGATTCGAGTTCCATTAATGTTAGACCAGGGCATGGCGAATGGTGCCATGCCCTGGATGTCAGGTTGGAAACTGCCTCGACCGAAGCTGAAGGGGGCTGTGCGTCCCAAAGTGGATGTGAAGACGGAGCATATCGGAATGAAGTTGTTGAGGGGGTATGGACTGTGTTGTTCCACGCAATGGTCCACCAACCGTGATGGAGCTCCTGTCGGTTTCACTATCATGAATAGCTTCATTGCACAACCGGGGAGTTCGTAGAGACATTATCGCCAAGAAAAACCGCGTGAGGCAGTGCATGCAGAGTTTGTCGGCCCTCAGCAATTCACCCCACGAAAGACGCGGCCATGGTGATCGGGTTGCTGCTTATCCGTTGAGCACGCCGTCGGTTTGTCGCGAGGATTCGGATCACAGTGGTGTGGAGTCGGAAGGTTTAGCGCCCTCCGAGAGTGGCATGAGGCTGTGTAAGAGCGGGTTTTAGATGTATCTGCGCTCTCCTTGATGATTACGACGGCAGAATGATGATGGTGTTTTCAAGGGTATATGATGAGTTGAGTCGTCTGTCGATGGTGTTGATGTGCCGGGGCGCTGACCGACTCCGCTTGATGAGGAAACGCTAATGCAGGGCCTGCATCTAGTGGCAAGCTTATCAAAAGGCTTGGTCCCTTGGACATGCCACTTTAGTTACAATTAAGAACGGAAAGGCAGACCCGGACCTGACTCGTTCTTCTATAGAACACACCAACCGCCAGATGCCTCCGTCTTCGATCCACAGTACCCACACAGCCAAAGCAGAGAATGTGTGCGCGCTGCGGCTGATTTCTGGCACTGCCATGGTGAATTCGGAGGAGCCAAGGACGGCGATGATCGCCCGGCGAGTCGGGAACTTCCTTTTTTGAGCACGCCGCCGCCATGCAGCTAGCTACCGTCAAACAACACCGTAATTCACAAACCCATGCTAAACGTGGCTGTGCCCGCGGAACGTTTGCGGAGTGACCAACACCTGGTTCTAGACCATGAATGGCGACTCAGTACCCCGCTTTCCCCCGCCTCCCCCCCTCCCGAATCATTGTCTGAATAATGTCTTCTGGTTCACGCACAAAGTTATTGGGGCGTCTGGGGCACATCTCGGTTCACGACCATTTAATGTCTCCACGCCCCTTCCTGGCACAGGTATCGGGCGAAGACAGAACTGCGCTGCCCAGATCGCCAGTCATCCCACCAAGATCGGCAAACCTTTTCACCCCTGGTACGTATTTTGTTCTTTGCTTGTGCCCTTCTCTCATGATGGGTTTCAGCCTTCATGCTGAGGGGACAAATGACCCCAAAGATGTCAGAAACTAGCGCATTCATCTGGTTGCCATCATTGCTTCCATGTCCGCCATTGCTAGTAAGTGGCCTCCAGTCGCGTCTGCAGCGGCAGCTATATGACCGCCGCTGAACAGAGTCTGACGTTCTTCTCCAGTGGGATATGACACTGCAGTCATAGGCGGAACGGTGGCCCTGGACTCGTTCAGGAGAGATTTCGATTTGCTCAGTACATCGGGAGCAGATCGCGATACTCTTCAGGGTAATATCGTCTCCACGTTCCAAGCCGGCTGCTTCTTTGGGTCTCTCCTGACTTTTCCGCTGGCCGAGAAAATCGGCCGCAGAAGAGCCATATTTGTTGCAGCCGCTGTCTTTATTTTGAGAGGCACTTTGATGACGGCCAGCCACGACAGTCTTCCCATGCTCATCGCGGGACGCGCAGTTGCCGGTCTGGGCATAGGAGCGTCGTCGCTGATTGTTCCTGTATATATTGCTGAAACTTCGCTGCCGTCTATTCGTGGCCGCCTGATTGGTATCTTTGAGGTTCGTCCGGCTTTGGTCGTGTGGTGGAAATTAGAATGCTTTGAACTGAACCGTCATAGATTGCATCGCAAGGCGGAGGTATGTTGGGCTTGTTGAAACAAAAAGGGTTAGGACCTAGGAGCCTGTTGGGTCTTATATTTCAACAGGGCTTTTGGGTAAGTCGTACGTACTCCGTGTCATAGTTGTAGCTATTAATAAGTTTCCAGATCAACTACGCATGCGACCGAACCATCTCCGACGATCTTGCCGCTCAATGGATTGTGCCTTTGGGGCTCCAGCTTGTTCCAGGTGCCCTGCTGTGCGCTGGGATGCTAATATGCCCAGAGTCGCCTCGATGGCTCGCTCGCAGGGATCGGTGGGAAGAGACGGAGAAGGTCCTGGTGCATCTCAGGGCCTTGCCTGGCGACCATCCCTACATCCGCGACGAGCTGTCGGATATCCGTCAGCAGGCAGATCAGCGTACCGCCAGCGAAATGACCTTTGGGGACATGTTCAAGAGACTCGTCCAGAGGGGTGTGCGAAATCGCATCCTGATCGGCCTCTTGCTCATGGCTTGCCAGAATCTGACTGGTGTTAATATCATTACATACTGTAAGTTCTTTTAGTTCCTGTCGTAACCCACTGCTAATGAAATGACAGATTCTCCTCGCATCTTCGAAACTCTGGGAATCACAGGCACAAGCACCAAGCTGTTTGCGACAGGGTTATACGGCATCGCCAAGACCTTAGGCATGGCTATCTTTTCAATCTGGCTGGTCGAGCGGGTAGGCTGACGAAATGGTCTGATCTGGGGTGCATAGGTTCAATTCCGATGTGGTATATCGGAGGTTAACGTGGGGACCCTAGCTTTGGCCACCACCCCCCTCTGGCCAGTGGAAATTGCCTCAACACCAAAATGCACACATCACGTAAATCAGCTATTTCTCAACGAAAAATAATGCAATCAATTCAGTTGAACCTGGAACATACTCAGCAGACCCTGCTCTTTCTTTTCTACTACTTTGATGGAATTCTCTTGTAATTTGGGCGCCTCACGGTCGCGGTATTCCGTAGGTGCCTTCGCCGCCTCATAATGAGCGTACGCAATTTCCTCGATGCGCGCAAACCTCTCGTTAGGGTCATAATCAACGGCCTTCCTGCCGGTGGGCTTCTGCGACTCCAGCTTGTCCTCTAGGAACTCAATTCTCTGCTTCTGGCTGGCGATAATGCTGTTTAAATGAGTGATCTGCTTGCCGTTCTGGTTAATCAGATGTCGGGCTTCACGCTTGACGCCGCCATCGCCATTCCGGGCCCGATCCAGCCGTCTTTTGACATCCCTCTCGTTCTTCGGCGTACGAAGATTATCACGAACTAGCGACTTCTGCTTTTTTGGTGTTGATGGTATCAAATCCGGCGGGGGAGGGCGCTTGGTATTAACAACCTGCTTCATCGGCTTCTCAACGTCGATAGGATAAATTCCTGAGCCCCGAAATGAGTGTCGGATGTTCCTCTCGGTCAAGGCTTTCTTTCGAGCTATTTCATAAGAGTGTACGAAGCGTCGTTTCTGAATGGGAGACCTGGCTGCGAAGGTTGCATACTTCTCAGTCTCCTGGTGAAAAAATCGCTTAAGAACCCCAAAGATCCCAACGTCGAGAGGTTGTGTGGTATGAGACGAGTGTGGCGGTAAGTAAAGAAGCTGTACCCTATTTAACTAAGCCAGGAACATTATCTCTACTGTTACATGAGAGGTGTGGCCGTCGAGAATAAGGAGTCGCTATTTCCCGGGAGCAGGCTCTGTTTCCGGCAGAAACACCTCGACGAACCATTTCCTGAAGATTAGGCTATTCGACCAGCCTGTAGATGTGTAGTCGTACTTCTAATCCGGCCACGGAGGGTCAAACCACTGGCCCTGAAGGTTCTGACCGGTGAAAATCACCACCGGCGTCGTACTGGTGCCACAAGCTGAAATACACTCGATTATCGAGACCCAGGTACGAGAATCGCTCGTCGAGACAGTTGCAAAGGATGTAAAGGAAGTCCCTACGACTCTTCTGGCCTTAGTCTCCCCTTTAGCAACTCCATGTTCGTCGATATTATGCAACGTGGTCCAGTCGATATCCTTATCCTCGATTTGGTGCTCTAGGAGTCGAAAAAAGCGCTGTAATTGCTCCTCCGTAGTCTTATTCGCTCGTATAGCGTCTGTAGGTCGTGATGGCTTTATTTTGACGTCCTTATGGCGCGCAATAAAGCGGTTGACCTAGTTGTGGCCGACGTGTTCGTCTCGTCTATCGTGCTTGAGTATGAGGTCCGCAAACTTGCGTATATTTGCCTTGCTTTGGCCGCGGCCAGCAGCTTCTTCGTTCAGAATCCAACTGACTAGATTCTTCTCTTGGTCCGGATTCAACTTTTGAGCCGAAATTTGAGCATCGCGAGCGTTGGTGCCGCCTTTTTTGCGGTTGCGAAGACTCCCGCGTGAGATGGCGTGCGTAGAAGCAACTTGCACTAGCGGAGCGTGTTTGAGGTCTTTGAGAGCGCAATAAATTCGGTATTCACGTTCTTTATCCATTTCAGATTATAATGATATATTTTTGAGCTTCATACGGCGTAAAATGATAATTCTGTGGCCGACTCAATTATTCGCATCGCCAAGGATGAAGTCTATGATGATGTGACTAAAGGGGGGTGCTGGCCAAAGGTGGGGTCTCCACGTTATGTGATGAGGGCGGATCCCGCAGGAGCAGCAGCTGCTGGTCCGACCCAACAAAGTGGATGGGGCTATCTAGCCATGGGTAGGTTACGACTTTGACAGATTTTCGCGACAATGCTGACCATTGCTAACAGTTTGCGTGTACCTTTATGGTCTGATCTACTGCGCGACATGGCAAGGTATCACGTGGGTGTACTGCTCTGAGATTTTCCCGATCGGTATATTAAGATAACCTCTCGCTCATATCTGCCTGACTGACAAAGTTTGTTAGACATCAGAATGCTCTGCACTGCCATTACTACTGCCGTTCAATGGTTCTGGAGCTTCCTTATTTCGCGCACGACGCCATACATGATCACATCCCTGGGATATGGGACGTATATGTTTTTTGGCGCCCTCATGGTTATCATGGGCTTCTGGGCATTGTTCTTCATTCCTGAGACTAAAGGTTGGTCTATGGCGCTTGCAGATCCTTTTATCGCTTTGTGTCGCATAACATTCGTGTGACCGGATGTAACTATCCGGTTTCACATCTGGCCTGTCGCATAATCCTAACGACATGAGCTTAAATAGCTGTGCCCGAACACATGGCTGCTCGATTTCTTTTGTTCTTTCGATAATTCTCATCAATTGACTGGCGCCATCAATGATCCCTGTGGAGCCAATTGTCTGACAGACGGGGTACCAGAGGTCTCTTTGAAATCAATTACAGCCAAAACACCATAGAAATCATTTTGAAGAGACCTATGACTTCCCAATTAGTCCCTGGCCAGGCACATAACGCCGCCGACCCTAGTAGTTATATCGCAGAAGAAAACAGCCGCCGTGAACAACCTGACGATTTCACTTGCAGACCCGTGTTCAGCCCGACCACACGCCGCGGCGCCTACTTCCTTCCTATGGAGATGCCCTCACGAGACCTAGAGGTTAAGTCACTGCCCCAGACGCCTCTAGAGCTTTTCCAGCTTTTCGTAACTTATTCCCTAGTCAAAAGCTGGGTCCGTTACACCAATTCCTAGGTTCAAAGCTTGCTCCAAAGTCGTCACTTGGGCCCGGCAAGCCGGCTGCGAGGCTGGTACGAGACCTCCGTTGCAGAGGTATACGTATGGCTTGCCATCCTGATTTACCTAGGAATCCATAAGGAATCTACGCTCCACCGCCATTGGGAGACTTCTTCGCTGGGGCATCAGGGCGCCGACCACAGTATACGCAAATACCTTACGTACGACCGCTTCCAGCTTCTTCAGCGCCACATACGAGTCTTCAACCCGTTCAACATCGCCGATACACAGCTGCCGAAGGTATTCCAAGCCGTGGATGACTGGTCTGAGCGTATACAACGTGTGTCTCTCGAGCTATGGACCCCAGGCACGAATATCGCTGTGGATGAGTGTATGACCCGCTTCACAGGGAGGTCATACGAGACAACGAAGGTCCCTAATAAACCTACGCCCCTCGGCTTCAAGTCTTGGGTTGTGACCCAAAAAGGCTTCTTCTTACGGTGGGTTTGGCACCAGCCGAAGAAGAGACACGGACCAGTTGGTCTTCAGAAGAAGCCGCGCCGGCACCCAAGGAAGAAGAGCCAATTGCCTAGTCAGCTACGCAGTCAGAGACGAAGAGATCTATATACGCCTCTCAACCCGACTCAGAGCGTGGTCGTTGCCCTAGTCAATAAGCTGCCAAAAGCCAGATATCACGTCTTCATTGATAACCTCTTTTCATCTGCGAATCTCTTCACACATCTTCGCCGGCTAGGCCACGGGGCCACAGGCACAGCCCGCCGCAACTGTGGCATATTCAAGTCCTTCGTACAGCTCAAAGCTGATGACACTGCCGGCCGTAACCTTTTTCGGTTTGGCGAGCTTCGAATAGCCCCAACAGTTGATCACAAGGCAAGGCCTTAAGACTAATTTACGTGTGATTCCCTTACTAATTTGTCTCTTGGCTTGGCAAGTCAACCAAATCGCGTGGAAAGATAACGCCCTTGGGCTCTTCCTGACTTCTCTGTTCAAGGGAGACGAGCTTGTCAAGCGGAAGAGGTGTTGGAATAATTGGGAGCTTCCCCCTCACTTCAGGGTCACATCACAAAGTCCTGGATTGAAAGTTGAAAGTCCTAGATGGAATCGCATGGGATATAAACCCCTAGGGAGCTCTCACCATGACAATAACAATAACAACCTTGATTTTATCAATCACACCCAGCATCACTGCGCAATTCGACAACATCGCCTCCACCGCCTTGGCGATTCCCTTCAACAGCTCCTGTGGCTACTACGACTCAGACGGCGACATCTTCCCAGACTTTGACCGCTACTCGGACTGGGCGATCTGCAAGGGCAAGGTCAACAAGAACCGCGTCCCCAACCTTCAGGCTCCCAATGCTGACGGCGGCTGCGTCCGGTACTACCGGGGTATCGACATGGCAGGCGTCGTCACAGAGCAACACTTCTTCTTCAAGGACGGCTTCAAGACCGCCTGCGACTGCGCCGCCAAGTGTTTGGAGGAACCCACCAAGTGCACGAACTGGGTGTGGAAGCATACCTTCATGCCGGAGGATGGTGGCAAGCGGTCGTGCACTCTGTACAGCAGTCCCAACCTGCCGAC
Source organism: Fusarium falciforme (assembly GCF_026873545.1). Lineage (NCBI taxonomy): Eukaryota > Fungi > Ascomycota > Sordariomycetes > Hypocreales > Nectriaceae > Fusarium > Fusarium falciforme. The sequence continues at coordinate 708,387 of NC_070556.1, forward strand.
TGACGTGACGCTTAAGTACGACTTGGCGAATAGCAAGGGCTTCAATCTGCTGCAGGCTGCGAATAATCCGCAGGCTGGAGCTCCCGCGCCGTTAACCTTCCTGGACGCTGCGGGAACGATCCCTGACAAGTTTGGCGTGTCTGGCTTTATGGTGCAGGATCAGAACGGCAGACAGTTCTGTTAGAAGGCTTGTTATCTATGGGATTGCGTCGGCCTACTGATAGTACTTGCGTCGACAATCCTCCTAGTAATTAAATTTGTATAGGAAAAACGCCACATAAACTGTCGAGGTGTCGACGATTAGAATAGAGGCTGTCGACGGTTAGCTAGAAAACCATGTTTGAGAGGTTGTACCGAGCCAAACCTGGGAGATGTATTATACTAGAGCGCGGTGAAATCAGAAACATATTTACATTCAACTTACAATGACAACCAAATATGTGCGCCAGCTGCCTTTATAGAGCTTTTGTCGTTTTCGGAGACCAACCCGCAGTTGGGGCTATAGCCGCTTAACTGGCTTGGCCAAAGAGGGGTGCGTATTATTTGATCAAAGACTACAAATCAGGCTCGTGCACGCAGCGACGTCCTAACAGTACTGCTCAGCGGGGGAGATGTTACCGTTTGTGGGACCTTGAGTCCATTCCACTGGGCAGAAGCATGCTCGATCCGGAAATTCGCGAGGTGATAGGGCCACTGTTCGTGCATTGTGAAGGGCGAACGCGTAGTAGTTCCTGAGTGGGACGTCGAAGATGTCGCTGTTAACGTTAGTCGTCCCGTCGAGCCTGTTAGCTAAACTAAAATACATAAACAAATAGATGAATAAATAAATAAATAGTCACTTAGCGTGGATTAATTACTTAGTTATGCCTGAAACACTGGACCAGGCTGGCGCATCATTCATTAATAGTGATCGAGTTAGTGCCGAATGATCAATAATGATCACTATCAATCATTTCATTGACGCCATGCCCGAAATAATGATCATTGCATTGGAGAGACAGCAATGAAATGACAATAATGAAATGAAAGACAGGGGTCCCCCTGCGTAACGTGCCCGAGTACTGGTACCTATGGGTGCTAGCAGAATTAGCCAAGGAGAAGGTTCCTATACTTACGAGTAACATCGCCTTTCATTCAGCCCCTTTTCTTCCGACAAACCTTCGCTCTTCACACTTCACTGGAGCTGTTCCCAAAGATGGCTGAACGACTGACGGCCATGGCCCCGATTCCGGAGGGGAGCATCACCAGTGGCCCTTTCGAAGATCCGTTTTCTGAGCCCAGAACACCTTCCAGTGCCTCATGACCAGCGCCGTCGAACCTTTCCATTCAATTGAGTCAACCACGACCGGCTGATGATTGGAACGTCTTCCCTTGGCACAGCTTCCCCAATCTAACAATATCTGAGAGGCGCGGGCGCCCCAAGTCTTGGATTTGGCACCATGGCTATGACCTTCAAGAGGTCAAAGACCAGAGTCGCTATAGATGGGTTTGCTACGAGTGTGTCCGGAAGAAGGATCCGAAGATAACTGCCCATCTTGCATCAGCGACTACCACCATCGAGGCTCACCTTGGCAACCAACATCACATATACGGCGGAAAGTCCCAACTAAGACAGGCGAAGAAAAGAACCATTGAGCAGATGTTTTCCCAAAAGACCAGCGAGACAGCAGTCGCAGACAATCATTTCATCAACCACCTGAAGAAACGGTTTACCAAGGATGCGTTTCAGCGAAAGCTTGTCAGGTGGATTGTGGAGACCAACCAACCGTTCAGGGTCGCTGAAAGCGAAAGTCTTCGCGATATTTTCAACTATCTCAATCCAATCATCAGCGCAACTGATGCCCACCTTTCCCACGATTCAATTCGGCGGCGAATAACAGACGAGTATTACTTCTTTCGAAGCCATATTATCAAGACCCTACAGCAAAGCCCCAGCCATGTCCATATCGCCTTTGATGGCTGGACTTCCCGGAACCGACATCCTTTGTTTGGCATCGTTGCCTTCTTCCTTGATCACGAGTTCCGGCCACAGAAGATCGTGCTTGGTCTACCCAATCTGACGGATCGCCACACCGGCGAAAATATTGCGGAAGGTGTCCAGAATATTCTTGAGGCTTTCGATCTAGGCCGGGACAAGATCGGCTATTTTACCCTTGACAACGCTTTCAGCAATGAGACCACGATGGAGCACTTAGCTCAAAGGTTCCAGTGGGACAGTTCTAGAGCCCGCAGGATCCGCTGCTTGGGCACGTTGTCCATTTGGTTGCTAGGGCGATGCTCTTCAGCAAAGATGATGCGAGCGGCGTACTTGAGGATGACATTGACGCTGAAGCGTATGATGTATGGCTGAAGCGGGGACCGATTGGGAAGTTGCATAATACGATGGTCTGGATCAACCGCTCCAATAGAGTCACAGAGATGCTTCGGGAAGCTCAGCGGCAGGACACGGAGAAAAGCTGGCCGGGTTCACTTGATGTCGTCGTCAACAACAATACTCGTTGGCTCTCCCAATTCTACATGATGAGCCGTGCGCTGAAGTTGCGCCCATACATGGACACCGTTATTGCGGACGTACGCCACGAGGCATCGAAGCCTAAGAGGAAGGGAGGTAGGCAACGGCCATTGCCACGGTGCCTCAACGATGAAAGCCTGCTCACGGAGGAAGATTGGAAGACCATCGGCTTCTACCATGACCTTCTCCGGCATTTCGAAACCTGCGTTAAGAAATTAGAGAGAGATGGAAAGCAGCGGATTCGCAAGGGAGGGAAAGAAGCTGCCTATAGGCTCGTGCAAGACATCTGTCCAGCATATGAGTGGCTGATGGGCCATTTGGAAGAAGCAAAGTCCCGCGCGGATCGGACGCCGGAGCCTGCTCAGTTTCGGACAAATATCAACTTCGCATGGGTCAAGTTGAACAAATGCTACAGCGCCATTGACCAGTCTCCTGTCTACTATGCCGCAACTGTCCTCCACCCAGCGATTCGGTGGGACTTCCTGTTGGAAGAACTGAGAGTTCCCCCTTAACTTCAGGATCAAGATTAAAGTTTGAAGTCCTACGATTAAGGTTCAAAGTCCTAGATGGAATCACTCAAGGATATAAGGCCCCAAAGGGCCTCTCATTGAGATCATGAAAACTTAACCAAGAATAATAACAATCACAACAACAAGAACTACCTTTTATCAAGTGCACTCAGCATCCCTGCGTGACACAACAACACTTCCTTCATAGGGCTTATCGAGAGAGGCCGGATTGGATCGGAAAAGCCCAGCAACTTACTGACGGTCTCTGGCAGGAGTACAAGCAATTGCCGGTCCAATTTGAACGAGGCAACTATGACCCGCTACGTCCAATCAAGAGGGCCAAGGAGGTAGAAGATCCGTTCTCTTCGTACCTGGACAGTTTCAAGTCAACGACCACAGCACGGTTCCATCACTCCATTGAACGCGTTGAGAGCCTCTTGTGTTGGGATTTGGATCGTAAATGTGGTGATTAAGAAGAAAATGCAATGCTCGCACCTTCTTGAGAATGCGTTTCTTCTTAGCGCTTGAGGGGCCAAAACGGCTTTGACTTGCACTGAGAAGGTGGCCTTTGGCTTTGGACCGCGCTTGGGCTTCAACGTCACCTGCATATTCCGGTCCTTTGGTTCTAACACCATCCTTGGACCTGGGGATATGTCAGACCGTTTCAAATGTCAAAAAAGAGGGTATTCTGACTCCCCAGTTGAGGGATTAATCTGATATCGGATTTGCAATGAGCCTCATCGGCTTTAGCCCTTAAGGGCATAGTGGGCCCCGGGGGGGGAGATGTAAATTTATGACAGTTAAGAGTCTTCAGTTTGCGAGAAGAGGAAGCTTACTACAGAGTTTGTCCTCCATTGTGGACCAATCCTTAGACTAAATCCTTTTCTATAGCATGATATGGTTAGAATATACAAGGCAAGTGCCACTATTATTGTGGCTACTACGATGGCAATAAAGAGTTGGGGGCTCGTGGAGGCTTGGATCTTGGGAGTGGACGACGTGAAATCGGAGGAATGGGGTTTCCTGACGAACCACGGTTCAAGGCAACAACATAATGTCTTGCAGGTTTGCATTCTTATAAAGTATTATGCCTTCAAGATAATCCAACAATTTCTGGCGAGACGAACAAAGAAATACTGTTGGCTCGTGAGGCAGGGATATGATCACGAAATGCCAATGACGCACTTGACTTTGAACCCCCCAGTGATCATTGAGAGCGCTGATGGCACTCTCGATTTCGCTTGCCGTCTTGTCAACCCCCATCCATTGGATCGGCGGGGCTTATGAAGCCTTTTTCGATCGCGCGTCGCCTATCATGACATTGAAGCCGGAGTATGCCTGGCTCGTTTCTTTGCGGATCGGCTCGCCTGTAAGAGGATTTGTCTTGCGGTCATGCGTGGAACGCCAAACCAAGCGCGGTAAAATATCGCTTCTAAAGGTCAGTGAGGACCGGAGATTGAAGTTGGAAATCGTACTATGGTAACTTGGCGCTTGAGTATGCCGGCTCGGATTGGGTTGAGGTGGAGAGTGAGGTATCCATTCGGAGATGATCTGGCGAGCTACTTCTGCGCCAGCAGGGCAATCTAGACATGGTACTTTATACGCGTCGTAAAGTCTGGGATGTGTCCTCCCTTGACTCCAGATTATTGAGAGTGCCGATGGCACTATCGGTCTGATTGGGCGGGCGATTGCCGTCCTGGCACCTAAGTCTCAGCTCCGATGGCCAAAGTGTTGGAGGGCCCCGATCTGGTTAGCATACTTCCCTCTTCTCCCAGCCTTGGTGGTTATGCGCGCGCCCCTCCAATCCAAACGCAGGGCCACAGCTGTGCCGCTCCCAAGTCGCATTGTCTCAGTTCCTCTCGACCTCGAGCTAAACCAATAAGCAGAAGGACCTGTCGCTCGGGTCTTTAGGAGACCCAGATTTCTCACGTAACACAGCACTTAATCCGGCTCCCACCTTATCTTCCTGTCACTGTGATCAACCAGGATGACCACTCCACGTTCCTACCCTAAGAGTGGACAAGGACCCCCAAGCCATACCACTCCCCACATGACCTCGATTATCCCGACGGTACAAGCGGGGTACGAAAGTATGTTCGATGAAACATTTACGGCCAAAACACCACACAAACTCTTTTAAAGACATCAATGAATTCCCCGCTTTTTTTTTTTTTTTTTTTTTTTTTTTTTATTTTTTTTTTTTTTTTTTTTTTTTTTTTTTTTTTTTTTTTTTTAGAAGAGATGTATATTATCGCCGCCAGCCCGGGGATACCGTTATGATAAGATGTGACTCGGGCCGGCAAACATGGGGCTTCCATCCGTCAAAGTTCACCATCCAGGACCCCCGACTCTCGGCGACGGAGGTGATCAGACCATGTTGTCAGATGGTCAGCAGGTGCACCTCAGGTAGCCACAAGCTTGGTGTAGTCACCTGAGTCCTGGCAAAATCAAGCAACCTTGGGAATGGGTCAGGGAGGGCGCATTTGCCGAGATCAGGGCGCTACAGCGTTGGTGCTAAGCCAACCACTTCGCTCCGAGCTATTTCCCAGTTCTCCCTCAAGCTGATGTCTAAGGCGATGAACACGTAAATGATCAGGCTGCGAAAGAATTTACGCAGTGATTCATGGCCTGGAGTTTTATGGCACCCCCCCAATAGCCTCGCGGCTGCTCAGTCAGTAAAGGGGTTGATAGATCTTGTTCTGAAAGATCTTCATGTATCGCTCAGTAAAATCGGTGATCCTGGTAAGTGCATTGCTAAACCAAAGCCAGTAGGGCTTCAAGTAACGCAAGGAGGTAACCATAGCATGCAGTTAGCTACTCAAGTCCATGCTCTTAGAGAGTTCTTCAATAGGGCATTGACTTGTCAATGTGAGCCTGAAAAATAGCACGACGACTCCCTCGTCATTCTGCGGCGCCCCGTTGGCGCAGTTCTTTTCCTCCTAATACACCCAAGTAGAGGCAGCGGTACGGACGTTGGCAGAACGTTCCGCAATGCCAGTGGCTTGGCGTACTCTAAAAGAGAGAGGCAAACACAGCTTAAAAGCGGGGTCTATCCGTAGTCATCTAAAGGGGGCTTCGGACTATTAAGCCACAGCCTATTTGGAGTCAAGTCATGGAAGCAAGCGGAAGTTCCCGAGTAACTGACCACAAATAACACGTCTTGTTCCCAGTGACCGGAGTGCTGGAAATGGGGTCTGCAAGAGGGGGCGATAATACTCTAGTGCCTAATCCGGTCTGGACCAAGCCTTATCATGCGAGTGGCGCCACACTATTGACTAAGCTACCGATTTAGGCCATGGTATCCGGCATGAGGAGAGCTTAGAAAATGCTGTAAATCCTGGTAGATCCATTACTCAATAGAACGTCTGTGGTTGAGAACAATGACCTGATTTGGGCCTGCGGCTTTTAGGAGGTTATTGAGACACTGTTTTCAACTACAAAGAGTATTCCCATGAGTGAAAGCTAGTGTATCCGCCGCGAGATTTTCCCCAAGGGCCCGTGCCTGAGCTGGAGTACTCCTATTCGAGCCAGTTGCCTCTCAGACTCACAGATAGCGTAGAGAACCCAGCTCCACACCGGACTAATAGTTACGTCGGGCTTACGAAATATTTGACATGGCGGAACTAGATGATGCAATGGCGGGTCGATGCCTGGTGACGGCTCTTCAGCGAACCTCTGCGGCAACCTACCGGTAGATGGAGCGGCCCGGCCCGTGCACACTAATCCAAGGATGCTACGGCGAAACCATTTTGCACGCATTTTGACATGCGGGCTCATATGAGTAAACCGACGACGGCGAGTCGAATGGTGGTCATCTCGGGAGAGCTGTTTTTGTGCGAGCTCCAGGGTAGGCGGGTGGACTTGGTGGTTTTCGGGACCACGACGGATTTTCCAGCTACCCTGGAGCTCGATCCGCTTTTTCTGCAGGTCGAGCCACCGACTTCCCTCCTGCACAACACTTCCTTGGCACCTAGTGTTAAGGAAGTCGCCCGCGGCACACCAATTCCCTTAACACCGTACCCGGACGCCCTCGTGACGGCTTCGTCGCCAGCCACGAGGAGCACTTTTGAGCTCGGCGAGCGCACGCCTCAGCACCTCAGCCAACTCGCACGACAAGCCGAACTATATGGCTCTGAAGCCAATCTGTACGAGGCACCAATCAACCCTCCCGGCGATGCGCAACGCACTCCACGCGCAAGACAACATCAGGAAGATGCGCCGCCCAACGGAAACGCGACAGACCGAACCACCGGCCAGGAGCAAGAGCAAGAACAACAACAGCCACGACAACCGAGTCCCCCCAGCAGCGATGTCTTCGGATACACCCAAGCTGCTGGCCCTGCCATCAACACTTTCGATGCTGGCGGCCCAATTGCCAGCGAAGCCAGTGACAGACTCCAAGCTAGAGTCCAGGTCTTCGCGACACTCTGCAAGGCAATTGACGAGGCCACCAAACAATTCACCACCGGACCGGCGTACCATGCCGACGAAGTGGAAGTCCCTAGTCGTTTCCGCCGTGAGCAGGATCCCCGCCGGGGGCCCAAAGTGGAGTATCGTATCGGCCGAGACCCGGTATCCTGGAAATGCCTTGTCGATGATGACTTCCAAAGCCGTATAGCTGGCCCCGTTGACGAGCTTGAGGCCTTGGTGCGTGTTTTGGTTGACGACGACGGGCATGCCCGGGACGAACATGAAGATGGCCGGCACGGGGATGGCGCTATCGTCGCCATGGTTGAGCATCATGAGAGCCTCCTCCTCTGTCGGCTGACCGTCCTTCCACTTGTGATCGGATATGAAGATGCGCAGTGTTGCTTGGTGCTGCCGCCGGAAGGCCAGAATGGCTTCCATGTTGAGGTTCCAGCGGTTCCTGTTGAGCGGCGTGACGACAGTAATGCCCGATTCCCATGGGACCCGCCTGCCTCTTTGGTAGCACCGGCCATTGAGGAGATCGACATCCGACTGGTCCTGGATTCCGAGCCGGATCCGCCTCAACAGAGCTCGCAGTTCAGGGTCGCCGGCGGCACGGACCTGTTCGTCCAACATGATGACGGTAGTAAATCTCCGCCACAGGGCGTGAGCTTTGTCGTGTTGGTGTCTCTGCTCTACCTGGAACGAATCCTGTTCGAACCACGAGATGGCCGTACTGGGGAGCAGAATTGACCTCTCCTGCACGGGGCGGAACTGGTGGAAGTCGCCGCAGAAGAGAACTATGGGGATACCTCCAAAGTCCTTTGGAGACCCCCGGAGCTTACACAGCTGCTCATTCACCATCCAGAGAGTACGTGCCCCGAGCATGCTGACCTCGTCGATAATCAGGAGGTCCCTTTCCCGCCAGTCCGTCCGCGAAGGGCCGTCCACATATCGATCAGCAGGCGTGTAGGATCCGATACCATCACTACTAGCGCCCCTGCCCCCGGCCATACGTGATGCATCTTTGGAGAAGTTGCAGGCCGAGTGGATTGTGATGCCGTTGATGCGCGCTGCTGCAGTTCCCGAGGTTGCCGTCACCAACAGACGATTCGAGATCCTCTTGCTTGCGAAAAGCTCCACGAGAGCCTCAATTATCCGTGATTTCCCGGTGCCGCCCTCGCCGCCGACGAACTGGCACAGCTGAGGGATAGGTTCACTATTCGCGTCCTCGCTCCGGTGTACCAGGTCGAGCTGGCGGCAGATCAATAGAAAGGCGATTGATTGCTTTCTGTTGAGCGTGAAATGCTCTGCTAGCTGTCTCCCCGCCGCCAGGAAGGACGTTGACGGTCTAAGGCGGATGCCTATCGCAGGGCCAGCACCATGGCCGCTCCCCTCAGGATCTGCAGCCGTCAACTGGATGTTATGGTCCCCAAACCCGCTCATCACACTGTTGACGGCTGCGCTGCGGCTGGTCGTGTTACTCTCGGGTAGACTCTGAATTCCCTGTGTCATCATGACCGCCTCCCTCGAAGTGCTCACCTGCTGTGACTTGATAGACCTCAACAGCCTCTGTGCTGGAACTTCGGCTCCAATGAACGGGCCTTCCGGCAGAGTCGCTGTCACCGTCCTCGTTTCTTGTTCGGACGTAATCCTGGCACGTAGCTCAGCGGTTGAGCCCAACGCGGTATGCTGAAATTGGCAGAGCTGCTGCGTCATCGCCGAGAGCTCCCTCGAACCAGCCGTAATCTGATTTGCTCCACCGGCGCTCCTCAGAACATCGACCAGTCGCGTGGTGTCTCCGATGTTGTCGCAGCGGTACGCGGTTGGCGCTTCATCTTCCCTGTCGCTCACGCCACCATTCCCCAGCGCCGTCTCCCCAGCCGCGAGCTCGTCATTTGCGGAGGACACAGCCCATTGTTTGGCATCGCGCTTTGCATCTTCTGCGGACCGTCTGAGCAGCTGGATATTGTCTACTATGAACAAGAGCCTCTGGCTTAGCTTCTCCTTCTGCCTCGTCCATATATCGTTAATATCGCCAGATGACTCGGATATGAAGCACTCCCATGGCACGAACAGGGCTAGGTGCTGCACGGCGGCCCTAGAGTAATGAAATCAGTTAAAGTTAAGAAACATAAAAGGGATGGGGTATATATATATCGAGGCTTGATGGTGTTTATGCTAATTATACGAACCTCCGGTGGCACGGCCCGTCGCCATTGTCCTGGGAAAAGTCCATGCTTAGATACCCATCCAGACAAACTACAGCATGCTTGCCTGGCCTGCGCAGACGCTGCACCTATCGATCCGAGAATGGCGCATCGTCTTGGAAAGGGATTTCACCCCATGCAACGGCCCCCGCGGCGTCGGATCTTCTCTCATTTCTCCTATTGCCCCTGCGCTTCAGCATCACGAGCGACATATAGTCGTAGAGGCACAGGCCGCGAAGCACTGCCCCACGGTGAGGGTATGAGTCGAAGTAGGAGATTCTCTGGCCTGCCTGCTCTACGAGCACAGCATCATTCATTAGATCGCCGTCCGCAGCCTCCCCGCCGCTCGTATGGCGAAGATAACACCATCGTCGAAAAGTGCGCCAGTAGAGCGCAGATACGTTGGTGAACGTGCACGCGGCATTATCCGAGAACTCTGTCTGATACCCCAGCAGATGCGCCACGACCTCAACCTGCGATAGTGGCCGCTCCGTAAAGACACGGTTGGCCACCTTCAACAGGAACTGTCTTGCTTTGTTCTGTCTGCCCTCGCTTCTGTCGGTTACATCCCCTCGGTCCGCTGTACGACCCTGCCTCTGCTGGCCGTCCAACGTATCCAGCATCTCTGATGCGGCGGCCAGGCGCTTCCACACTGGATCCTCGACTTTGGTTGCATAATTAGTCAGATAATATACCAGCGCCATGGTCTTACACTGCGTCGCGATGAACGAGATGTCGTGGTTGTGTCGGAGCCCGACGGCAATTGCCTTGTTCCACCTGTTTACCATGCTGTGTGACCGTCGGATCTGCAACACGCCGTCCGGGTTGAAGGCCGTCTTCTCGACCAGCTTCCACGGAGCCTTGAAGCGGCAGAGGTCCTGCTTGCCTCCTCGCCTTCCTAACGAGTACTTTACGCATGTCGGGCTGTGAGTGTGAATCTGCGTCGCGCCGGCGCAGAAGTTGGCTTCTTCATCAAAGGACGCAGCAAACTGCGGACTGTTTTGAAGAAGTGGCGAGATGTCCGACGTTATCGATCTCTCAGCGCGAACCGCGCAGAACGCCTCCTGGTCCAGATCCTGTATTGTTCATACCGCGATATAGTTAGACTAGGAACGAAATCGTCTCCGTTTCGTGATCTTGGCCGTTACTGTGATGATGGGCGAAGACGTACCTCAGAGAAGATGCTATCGACGTACTCGATGATACTGCTGCGATAGGACGCTCCCTCCTCACCACATACGTCCGTCAACACTGAATTTAGTCTCATATTTCCTTGAAGCCACAATAACCCGTGGACATGGAGTGCACCCCGTTCATTAGTCTCCACGGCCCCAAAATACTGGCTGATACGTCCAAAGACTGACTCCTCGCCCACCTTGACATAGTGCTCGAAGAATAATGAGATCTCCCTGTGGAAGAAGATGGCCGAGCTTACCGGATCGGAGATCGCCAGTCGCGCACGCTTGTAGGCCATATCTAGACTCCTTAGGAATGATTCAGCTTCTTCGGGATCACGGCTGCGGTACGCCGCCAGCCTCAGCTTGACCGGATTGGTAATGTCGTTTGGATTGAGCGTAAACCAGATGGCGGGGATGCCGTACCGGATGATAAGCGACTTGATCTTGCGTCGCAGGCTCAGACGATGCTCCCTCGACATCGGTTGTCTAAATCCGTACAAAGAAAGGCTTTTGAGCAGCTCCTTGATGCCCTCGTCGGCGGTCTGGCCGGAGAGCTCAAGCTCTTGCTGAGCCAGCCCCAGCCTCTCTCTGCTCAGGGAGTGCACGATGCGCTCTATAGAAGGAAAGTCCTTCCTTAACACACTTAACATGCTTACTCGACGGTTCCTTGACCTGACGCCCAAGTTGAAGATGAGAAAAGCGAAGATGTGATGGGTCGCGAAGCGCCCGCCGTGCCGCCTTAGTACCGCCTTAGCCCATGTCGCGAGACTCATGTTCCGTGACGCCAGGAGGCTCCTCGCCGACGCCTCTACGCCTCCGTCAATGCCCACATCTGCCTCGCCGCCAGCGATGACGATATTCTCTTCCACTAGCCGAGGGCCGCCGGTACCAAATGGAAACAGGGTTGGAAACGTCTTGGCGAAGAACGAGGGATCATGAGAGTCGGCAAAGTCATCGCCATGAGATACTGAAATGTATGGCTCTAGGCCGAGCCCTTGCCGCACAGATGCCGACCCTGCCCATCCTCCTGATCTGCCACCTTCCCCAGCAGCCCGATCTGCTTCTTGTTCGACATCCTCGCCTACGGCTTCCCAGGCGAACTGTAGCCTGTCTGCGTCCGCAACATCCGGCTGGGTGTCGAGTGCAAACATGCCAGATGAACTGACTTCGTGGATGACGGCCTCAGGATTATTGATGCCAGCGCCCGGACGGTCTTCTCCCACTCTCTCGTGGCCTCTGTTGCTAAACAGTGCTTCATTGACTCGGCTCGCTTCTTCGGGGCGGTCAGCCCCTCCTCCTCCTCCTCCTCCTCCTCCTTCTCCTTGTTGCTCACGCCTAAGCATGGCCATGATGTCGTCGATGTCCACAGCGTCATCCTCATCTATCCCGCGCTCTGTAGACGGCACTATCTGGGCTGTACGCACCTTTTCCCAGGCAGATGGTTCGTTACGCTCCATGCGCTCAAGGATCTGTGACGGCACATCATGAGGCGGAGTTCCCCAGCTGTCCATCTCGGCCTCGTCGATTTCAATGTCCCTATAGTGAGGGTTATTTATCCGCAGCCAGGCCAGAGCCCTCTCGACGACACGACGCCGTACGGACAGAAGCCTCGATAGATCGCTAGGTCCCGGTTTCTGCGCACCGTGCCACGATACGTGTATCTCGTCCATGACCTGGATGAGGGGGTGAGGAAGGACCCTAGTGACCAGCTCCTGAACATTATTAGGGAATACCGTGATGTGTCCCTTGATATGTTTTGGATACGTCACGCCCTGTCGCTGCCCATCCATGACGCTATACTTCGTGATAAATCCATAGCATGAATTCAGGTTGATGAGCTTCTCTTCAACCGGGGTGAGTCCTTTTAGTTCCTCTGGGAACATATGCTCACATCCTAGGCCAGCGTGCACCCGGGCAGCAGCCGACAGACAATCTCTCATCAGGCAGCTCACGCATTCCGGGCAGGCCAGAATACGACCTCCGATGGGGAAGCATTTGCGGCAGGTAAGAGGTGAGCCGTCGCGCTTTTCCACAGAACTAGACTCCCACTGGTCCCAGCTTACATCTTCCAGCTCGCTTTTCCCGCACTTCCGGTAGCACACCGCGCATGTCCATATGGGCAAAGTTTCGGTGTCGTGAAAAGCACTATAGAATGCCTGCACGGTCGACAGCTTCCTCTCCTGCGGGACGGGCGTACACCATTCTTTGTCCAGGGACAGCCGCTCTTTCTCGGCGAATTCTTCATCCAGGCAGCGCAAAACGCTAGCAACGTCCTCTTCCCACTCTTGCTCTGTTCTTTCCTTACGGGCGCCTGAGCGAGCCCGTTTTGCTGGCGGTCCCTCTCTGCCGGCTGTATTCGTCTTCCTCTTTCGCCGGGGCGCACTCAAGGTCGATGAAATATCTGGTCCTAGGCCTGGCTCTGTCACTGCCACCGCCACTGCCGGTGCCTCCTGTGCAGCCGGGATGATTTGCCTCAATGTTTGCTGTTCTTGTGCCTCTCGAGCCCGCGTAGGCGGTCGTACGCGTTTGCCTCGTTTGGACCCGAACGGTGCTGCGGATGCTCCCTTCCCAGGTTGGAGTCCTCGCGGCCAGATCCTGAGCGCAGCGGTTGCTCCACGGATGCTTGCTCTTGCCCGCGCGTGGCCTCCCTAGGTCGTATGGCCCGCGGGGCGACGGCACCGGGGATGGCGGCCTGGGTACGAGTGACTGGCCTCCCACGGCGCCGCTTCTGGTGCTTTTCCTCTTCCCTGACTTCGCGCGTCTCAGAGGAGGCTTCACTCTCCAGGCTTTGTTGGGTTGGCCGCGGGCTTGGGTAAGCTTGCTCGCCTGTCTCGGGGAACCCTGTAGACTCCCTCGGCTGGAGGTCCCGCAGCGGAGCGCGCCCTTCGTTAGCTCTAACCGCCGAACGACCTCGCCTGTTCCTGGTGTGGCGGACCAGACCGGGGATTGCCGGCTGTGTGTGTCTGCGTGAAGGCTCCTCTTGGTCATTGATCAGTCCTGCTATTCCTCCTTCACCGTTTTTGCCTATGCCTTGCGGCTCCCTTGGTAGGACTGGTCGATGAGGAGGAGCCTGATAAGCCGCGGCCGGGCGAGGCCAAGGCAAGACCCCATGTGCAGGTCCCCGTCGTCTCTCATCCTTCTCAACTATATCGTTTGGTTGAAGGCGATTCTCCTGATCTACGTTGTGGGTCGAGTCGTCGACGTCGGATCCATGGGTCCATGTAGGTGAGAAGGACCTGCCTCCTGTGTCCGTGTTGTGTTCCGTCATACCTTGCTCTTCTCCTCTTATTCCACTCCTTGCGGCGCGTTTGGGCGGTGTCTAATGTCTTTATGATTGCTGGGTCCCGAAAACGCCTTGTTTATGTTCCAGTGTCTTGCGGGAAAGCTATGTAGAATTTGCTATAAACTCCTCCGCTAGCCTTCAACTCTCGACTTCTAACCCAGGTCCCAGGACGCTGTCGCATACCTATATGGAGACCTGTGTGTTTACCCTTTGGACCCCGCTCCCTCCCTTATGCTTGTTCCTTCTTAGTCTGGAATCTTGACCCCGTACTGTTCTTGCGTGAACTTATTACCGTATTCGCTATCGTTAAGCTTTTCTGGATAGCTCCTGAGATACTTCGCGCTGCCGTCGACCCTGCACCACGCGTCTGAGCTGTGATTCCACGCCCAATAGCGACTATCCGTCGGAGACAAAAGCTCACCGCCTGGCTCGCCTATGTAATGCCATATCCAAACAGACTAAAAGGTCATACATTTGATCAAACCGGAAGGAAGGTCTTCCAGCTGTTCAGATAGGCTGCTCAGACCGGCAATCTGGAAGTCCGGACTTCCAGTCAGAGATTGGTGTCATATACGTCCCCAAATAAGCAAGTTCAACACAACCGCCCTAGAGGCCCAATTCATCTCATGTATAAGAAACCGACCCTTCTTTACTCACTAGATAGAAAAACCAAGAGCTTTTATCCCAATGATCCAGATCCCTCAGAAATTGTAACAGGTGAACTTTCTTTTGTCCTCGCTGTGTAGATTTTGGTTTCCTCTAGTTGTCTTGCTGGATGAATTTTTCGCTTCATTTTACCCCTCTCCTCGATGACCGACCGCAACTCGACTTTGCTTCAAATCCTGCCCGCCGTGCCGACATCGTTAATTATCCCCGTCTTCTCTTATCTTCTTTTCACCTGAACTTTGACCTATACCGACTCTCTTCTTCTCCTTGCACTTATTGACATTTTAACCCACGTCTCTCGATGCCTGGCAAGGTAGACCCGTGAACAACCAGCCAGTATCTACGAGAATGTCTGCGTCTATTACCTCGACCGATGGACCGCCGCATGCTCGCAAGCCGCTGGCAAGTCAGAGGAGCGCCGGCGGCGATATGTCCATCACGTTCTTCGTTCAACCCGGCTGTCCTTCGAGATTTGCCTCGTCAGACCAGCATCGCGTCAGGGGCCTGAATGCAGAGACCATCGCGAGGGTCATCCTCCCGGCCCCTCCATGGCTCACGGCTCCGGATTACTCACCGTTGCGTACCGATCCTGCCGATCCGTCTCCCTCCATCTTCTTCAGCCTCAACTTGTCCATATACAATCAACAGATTGTTCCTGAAGACTGGTTCGACCAGTGGTTTTTCATGGCAGGTCGTGTCCACCCATTTGCGCTGACCTGGGAGGTCGAGCGTCAAGATGGTCTGGAGGAGTCTGTGGATAGCGGTCTCCTTGCATACACCATCCCAGCTCTTATCGTGCGGGACCAAGGCTATCAACCGTATGTTGTATTCGTCTCGTCCGCTTTCCGTCGCTCTTCCGATTTTCTCTGACCTCTCTGCCCGTAGGATATTGCCTCGGAGTCTATCTGCGGCCGATCAGTTTCCTCTTTCATCCCCAATTGTCAGTTTTACCGGCCCTGTCGTCGGTCCGGGCCACGCCCTCCTCCGAAAGGAATCTGTGCCCACGCTGGACAATGTCCAGCTCAAGTGTTGCGGCTTCGTCCAGCTGACCACATTCCTTGCCCCCGGTAATCCTGATAAGACCCCGTTTAGAGGCTTCCATCCCTTCCAAGTCTTTGTCATCTTCCCGATCCGCGCGAATCCGTGGGCCTCGCTTTGCAAGAAGATGGCCGAGAGGCGAGACACTCAGTTCCAGAGCAATGTTTTGCTGACCTGTACCGGCAAGGTGGCCGGCCTGCTTGGCCATCATCTCATGGTGCAGCCGCCGACCCTCGAGCAGGACTACGTCTTCATCGTCGTTCCGGACTCCTGGACCTTTCTCGACAAGGGAGTTTCCGGGCCTGGCTCACCAACGCCGCCGCCGGGTGCTGCGACATCAGCGGTCCGTTCATCATCTTCTAACCATACGCCGTTCGAGGAGATCAAGGCCAAATTCACAGCGCGCAGACCTGCTGCCCCGCCGACTCCTCTTCCCGCTTCAACGCCGACTCCAGCTTCGACCCCGGGCGAATCGATACCATCCGTCCTCTCTACACCATCTACACAGTACCACTACCTCTCCACCTCGCCGACGCCGAAGCGACCAGCTTCACGCGTCGATTACACACCGCCGGCAAAGAGACCGCGCCAGCCGCCGACGTCCCCGATCACTATCCCTTCCTCGGGAACACATCTTTTGGCCGGCAGCTCGAGCTCACAGGAAACTGTTGACGAGCCCGAACCAAGCTGTGCCGGGAATCAGAGCCCCACTGCGTCCTTCATGAGGCCCCTGATGCCAGCAACTCATCTACCTGCACCTACACCCGTCCTTGACACGATCACGGCTGCTGTGTCGGAATCCTCCAACCGCCCGAGCCGGAACCGCCATCCTCCGAAGAACAAATATTTGGAAGAAGTATCCAAAGTTTGATAGAAAGGCTATTTGGGAAATCTATTGTCATCACAAAGAGTGCAAATGAGTAGGAAATCGTCTCCCTTTTATATATTCCACATTCAAGTCGTACAATTAAGCTCTGGTGCCTACGTCGATCCCCGCTTTTACCCGTCCTTGGCGACCGCACACGTCTTCTTGTGGGGGGCCAGTTATAGTGGTTAAGGCCCTATAAAAATTCTCCCTTTGAAAACGAGTCTCCCCTTTGATCTGACTGCCCACCTGGTTTGAACCAACGGGAGCCCAGTGCACTGCCATTTTAGCCTCTCCTATGATCCTCCCCTCTCCGCTGGGGAAGGCGTCATTGCACCTTAGCGAGCGGGATTAACCAGGCAGATTCTACAACATCAAGCTTCGTTCCTCAAGGCTCCTTTGCGCAAACCGCGACCGGTTTGCCTCTCCTGTTCCAAGCCACGGAACCCCTGTAGAAATTCCAGTTCTATGATTGGTTCAAAATCAGGAACGGGCCCCGTTCCTGACTAGAATGCTTGAGTAGGTCCAGCGGCAAGCGGTATTGCGTAAATGCATAGAACCCGCGCACCTATTTGTATGGACGATTCTGGCAGAATCGCCTGCGAATAGTTCCTAGGCTTCGCACAATTGAAGGGATACTGTAGGGTACTCTACCGCGAAGATGGCCTGAGTGATTGGCGACTCTGTTCTCTTGGCGATAATGCTGCCTCGGTTAAGGCTAGCTGTTTTATACCCCGGATGTTTCGCAGGGTTCTTAAGGGATGGTGCGACGAGGCCTGCCCCTTTGTTACCCTTAGGAAGCCGTTAGGGCGTCTGAGCGCCATCGTCTTGGCACTTGGCTAGCTCAAGGGATATGTTCTAGAATTAATCCAGGTAGCGAGGGCTCGTGCTAGTGAAGCTAAAAAAAAAAAAAAAAAAAGCTCAGGCGCTCGGACTCTCAAGGACCCGTTTGAATGAGGGGACTCATGATACATTATCTCAAACGCCGGGGGACTACGAAACAGAATGGCGTGGCGGCTGTCCCGCGCCTCGACAAAATTGGTAGCTCTTAGTATCTAATTTATGGGGCTACAGACGGTTGTAGGTATTTTTAGACATTATATCTGTTTCAAGCCTTGAAATAGCTCAAACATCACCGATAAGGCTGGGGACTCCTACTAACCACTGTGACTTAGGCTGGTTACTATTGGCCAACCGGGAATCTCGAAGGGTGTCATATCCTCAAGCCTGTTAACTTGTTTAGATGTTGTGTTGAGTATAAAAGCACGTAGTTTCTCTCGAGTTGGTACTCCAAATATCAGATCCAACTCATATCAATCAACAGTCCCAGTCTTATTACTACTACTTTAGCACATTCTTCTCCCTATGCATCCCAGTATTTTTCTCGCTGGCCTGGCTGCGGTCATCCCTGCTACCCTAGCAGAGGAGCTCCGTGCAGACGATGTACCATCGGCATGCAGGACAATCTGCCAGCCCATTGTCGATCTCACCAATACATGCGATGTCGACCCCAACGAAGCGGACAAAGATAATGATAAAAAAAGGAAATTGCGGCTACGCCAAAGCGACGAGGCTGATGAGGCTATCGAGGCGAACTGTATTTGCACGAATAAGAGCTTCGACGTTGCTGCCGTGATGGCGCTCTGCGCGAGCTGCATGGCTCAGAACAGCCAGGACACGGAAGGTATAAACTCCTAAGATGGCATGTTAGTGGATGGCTAGATGTAGATGGCTGACACTCAGAGGAATAGATGTCGATAAGATTATGTCGCAATGCTCCTTCACGTCTACTTCATACGTGCGCTCAGCTACGGCAATAATCTCAGGCATCCAGGTTCAGGCAACGAAGCCAGCTACGACTGGGACTTCTGGATCTACTTCCACCGCTGGTGTGTCGTCGTCCACCGACTCGGCTGGCAGCGGTGCCGGGAAGATGGCGGTTTCCATTATAGCTGCTGCAGGGGCCGGATTGTTGTTGCTGTTGCAATTGTAAAGAAGCACCAGCGGAGTGTTGGAAATAGTGTCTCGGCGATGAATAGAATTGAGTCTGTTAGCTAGTCAAATGTTTCCTACCCCCAGCGGTAACGGTATTATAGCAAAGGCCTTGCTGATCTCAATAACTACCCCGGCCACTGACTAGCTGAACAAATAGCGTCGTCTGTATTCGCCCCTTGGGTCTTAGATATCACACTGAATTAGTTCCTTGACCTGCATGCGAACCGAGTTGGCGACCGTAGTAACAGTTTTATTGCCGTCGTTGTGGTTATGTGCTTGGATGGCCTAACTCTAGTGCCCTTTTCTCTCGAAGCCGCATAGGCATAAATGCAATTACTAGTAAGTTTGGTCACGGTTCTTCATGAAATAGCTAGGATCCAATGATTGAGCTTTCAATGTGCGGGAACCATTCAGAGCAGGTGCATCATATGTATGCCTTTGTCAGTGTCTCAAGAGTGCAGAATAGTGAGAGGTAAGGCTTCGATCCGAACTACTCTTCATTATCCCACTAATTAATACATCGCAGTTCGTTATTGTTATTACCTCTCTTTGCGCAGGGCCGCTCCTCGTTAGCAGCAGAAAATATCAGCTTCATTCTTAGAATTTAGAGGGTCTATCTGCATTCCGTTGCATCTATCTATGTAGACATGCGGGGTAACTGTTGCTAGATAAGCGTATATGTCTGGGCTAGCTGCATTTTTGCGAGTCAGCCCTTCTTTTGCTAGTCAATCCACCCCCTACCTCTGGTACGAAGGTCAGGAGATGGTCGATTTTGAGACCCCCAAGTAGAGCCTTTAGATTGCTGGACCATAAAAGTATTGCAGAGTTGGGAGGGATGGAAGACGGAATGGGCGTTTCAAAACCGTTTAACCAAACAATTTTGAAACCCAATACAAAAAGCTAAGGAGGTTCTAGTGTTTTTAGCGCAGGCATTAGGAGGATGGTGATGGCGAGACCGAGGGGACGCGTCTTAGGTCGCGTAGCACACGAAGCATCTCGAGACTGGGGCGGTTTATCAGACACAACCATGAAGAACGAAGTTAGATTAGATTTCCATTGGGGAGATTCAGACATGAGCGCAGCAGAGTCAGGTTAGAGCCATTTTAATTACTCAGTCCAGATGCGGGGATTGCTGAATGTCGAGCTAGAGTATGATGGGGGGACCCTTGGCGCTCTGAAACGGCATGATTGAAGGGATAAGGCATGAGATGCCGCCGAATCCTTAGTATCTAACCCGAGCCATGCTCTAACCAACGAGAGATAGGTCGGGCTACCGGACTCTAGCAAGACCTGAGGCCAGGTTCTACCCTCTCATGCCGTCTGTGCTATGAACGCTCATGAAGAATACACAGCGTATCAAGTAATCCGTAAACGGCTCAAATTTAACAGCAATCCCCGCCAAAAGACGGTACAACCCTCCGCTTTTGCACAACAGTCAGTTCCCCACCACAACACAAACTCCGCCGATCCGATTATTTTTTTCCCCTTTCGACTTCCTGCGTTCTCTATTCTACCATCGCCATGGTCAACGGTAACGCCGTCGCCTACAATGTCGCCACCTTTATCAGTACTCTATTCCTGCTTGAATTTGGCGCCGATAGATTTGTCGACCACACTGCTATCGTTGCCTGCCGGACGGGAATTCCAGACACGGTAATTGCGCTGCCTACCGCCGGCGCAGAATGGGAAGAGGTAAGGCTTCAACCTAAACTGAACCCACTTCGTCCATACTCTCTTCCTTCGCTCTGTTGATTAATAGATCGCAGCTCGTCGTCGTCATTGCCTCCCTTGTCCAGGGCCGGCCCTCGTTAGCAGTAGGGAACATCATCGGGTCAGCTATCTCGAACATCCTTGGCGCCTTTTCGCTCGGGCTCTTATTCCGTCCTAGGGGCTCGCACGTCAAATTTGACAGGAGCTCTCGGATGTACTCGCTCTTCTTGCTTATTATCACCACCTTTGTCACGCCGATCACCTACTTCTCTCACAGGATTATCTGGCTGGTTTGTGGTTCTATCCTGATTGCGCTCTTTGCGATCTACCTGGTCTCCATAGGCTGGGCCATTAGCCGGGGAAGGCTCACCGCGCCGGAAGTTTCGGACGATGACAGCAGCGATGACGAAAGCGACGCGTCGTCGACAAGATCGACGAGGTCTGCCAGCAGTCGCCGGCGCGAAGCACAGGCGAGCCAAGAGGAGCCTGAGAATAATAACGAACTGGGCCAGCAAGTAAGCGGCGGTCCCGAGGTCGCCACAAATGTGTCAAACTGCCGCAGACGACGAGGCCTGGGATACCATATCGGGTTCCTGGTGCTCGGCTTCTTAGCCATCTGCCTGGCCGGCTATGTCCTCTCGCACGCCGCCATCAATATCACGGACGCCATTGGCATCTCCGACGTGCTGTTCGGTATTATTATCCTTGCCGTCGCAACCACCCTGCCTGAGAAATTTGTCGCTGTCCTGAGCGGGAACCGGGGCCACATAGGGATTCTTGTGGCTAATACCGTTGGGAGCAATGTCTTCCTCCTGTCGCTCTGCCTGGGCATTGTTATGATCGCTATCTCGGGGGACTTTAATAGGGGTAACGTCAATATCCCTGAGTTATGTATCCTCTGGGGCTCTACTCTTGCGCTCACAATAGCCGTTTGGTACGGTGAAAGGTTTGATCGTTGGATTGGAGGAACTATGTTGCTCGGTTACATTACTTTCATGGCCTTGGAGTTCACAGTCATTCACAATGTGGCCGATTCGTCATAGCCACCCATATCATTTTGGAGAGAATGCAGGGCAAAGCCGAACTATCACGGGATGAGTCAACTTGGACTTGCCGCAGTTATCCGCGTTGTCCTCCGTGAGGAGCTCTAATTGGCTGATATGGCATATTTATCTGGATAGCTACAGCAGCGATGCCTCAGGAACAAACATGGCGAAAATCCAGGTTAGTATGCTCGACATTTTCGGTGCATTAATCGACATCACATGGACTGCCCGGTTCCAAGATGGCAGTCACGACGCGTGTTGTTAAAGTCTGAGTTTGCTAGTGCATGTTTGCTCCGTCAATGGTCTGGCCCAACTGACCGCTCCCGGCTATGAAATGCCATACGTTGCGTCATCTTGACGGCATATTGGAGGTGGAGGGTGGGATCGAAATTTCATCTCCACAGCTCGAGAGAAACGAAGCGACCTAAACGGAGTATTTGCTGCCAAATGTCTGCGTGCCATCTCAACTACCTTAACGATATACCTTCGTCCACAGAGTGAACACTGAGAGCATCTTCCCCCTCTCACTCTTAATCAGTGAACAAATTGAAACATAAATTCCATATCCTGGGAATAGATTCCAAAGCTAGCGCAAGTGAAGATGAGTGACACCGCTGACGAAGCGGTTCCGCTTCTTGTCCAGGTCAGCAAACGCAGCCTCAAAGCTCTTGGATTAGGATTGACGCAGTAGAGGGTCACGACTCGGATAGACATGTCGTCAAGAGAAGCCTACTATGACGCCTTTACGTGTCTCATTTCCTTTCAACCTGGAACATGAGAAGTTACGAGTTCACAACAGTGACAGTACCGATCGTCCGACATCAAGAAACCCCAGGCCAGCGGCCGCAAAGCTGAACACGTTTGCGCCGGATCTTGCTCTTTGCCTCAGCCTATCCGAATACGCTGTTACCTACTTCTATCCGGTATGTGTCGCGATCGTGGGATCAGATGCTTAATGACTAACGACGGCGGTTCTCTCGCCAGCTTCACCTACTCGGGCGACTAAGTGCATAAACCCCGACATTCTGGGATTCATATGCGGTCGGTTTTCGAAAACCATCCTGGTAGCGATCATTATCTCGTGCAACATCATCGAAAGGATGTGCGCGGTGGGTAACCAGTTCGTCATGGAAAGAGACTGGGTTCCTACCATTGCCTCAGAATGCTCGGAGCCGCCGCCGCACCACCTGAATGCCGTTATGAGAAGGATAGACTTGATCTCCAAGATGCTGGCTCCGATCTTCGTTTCTGGGATTGCTGCACAACAGAGTTCGGCAGTCCTTGCAGCGGTCACTGCAGGACTGAATATGATGACGGTTGGAATTGAGCTGATCTCTGCTAGAAGTGCTTGGAACCACTGTGCTGTGCTTCAACGGGAACGCGCCAGTCAGCCAGATGCTGCAGGATCTGAACAGGGGAGTGACCACGAAGGTGTGAGCGAGCCGGAAGTGCAAAAGAACAGTCTCGCACTTTACTTCACCAGTGATGTTTGCCTGGGTATGTCATCTCACTCTCAAGCTTAAAACAAGTCTATTAACAAGCTCCCGGCCTCCCTGTCAACGGCCATACAGCCCTTCTCTGTCCTATCCCTGTCTGGTTCCATGACCACGTATCTCTTGAGTCGACATTACCCCTACTCACTTATTACCTTCGCCCGCACCGTTATATCCATCATAGAGATCTCCTCGGCCATAATCTTCCCCATAGCCGCCAGCCTCCTGGCCAGATTTCCCCTCGGCCTTATCCCCGAACCCATCGCAGCACTTGGCCTTTCCGGCGTGTCCACGCAAGCCGTTTTTACGATCCCTTGCTATATCGCCATCGTACTGGTGCCTATTAACACGACAGATCCAGCATCTACCTTCCCGCTGCTGTCGGCGTTTATTTTCTTGTCCCTAGGATTCAGTGGGTTTGGCTACTGGACACACAATGTCGCCGTCCAGCAGATCGTCCAGACACGAGTGCCGGCAGCGCGCCGTGTCGGGTTTGCAGGCGTCGAGACGACCTTCGCCAGTGCCGCAGAAATCGGCCGGTGGGCTTCGACCGCAATGTAGAGTCGGCCAGAGCAGTTTGAAGGCGTCGCCGCTAGCGGACTAGCCAGTGTTGTCCTTTGTTGGGTGCTGTATGCTGTGTGGATTTTGAGGCTTAGGAGGAAGATTGTCCTAGAGATGAGCTAGGAACCTATCGTATCTTAGTCTCAGACCCATAGAAGCATCTGTCTGCACTTTTAATTTAGTTTCTGACTGCTTAAACGTGCGAACCCCGTCGTTACCGGAGTGGCAGAATGGAACGGCAAGTCGCTTCAGAAGAAAACCAAGAGTGTCATCAACGCCGCCAGCTTGCGGCCAACCTCAAACCACCCGCTAGCAGCTCTGGATGGAAAAATCGTTGACAGGGGACATGCTCTCTTCACGGGCGCTCAGGGGCTAATTCAATGTCCCCCTTCTTAGGTCTTCCTCGGCTTCGGGGATTTAATACATATATACATACGTACACACATTTGTATGGCCGATTCTGGCAGGATCTCCGGAGAATAATACCTAGGGCGCGAGAGGCGACTTGTCGTTGTTGCGCAACACTATCTATCATCGACTTGAGAGCTTGCAACTTCTGCTTCGGTTTAGTGAGGACCTCGAGGGAGCGCGGAGGCAGCTCCTCCTCCTGGTTGGGCGTGGACGTAGGCGCAGGCACAGGCGCAGACATGGCTGTTGGTACGTGGCATAGAGCTCCAAGAAGGGCGAGGATATGTCAGAAGCATGCCTGATCTGAAAGCAAGATCGCTGATCACTTGCTCGTGATGTGAAGGACACCCAATAACTGACGGAGCGCGGGACGCGAAGGATATGCTTCAGAGACAAGCTCGAGACGGGAGTCAAAAAGACAAAAGGCGCCCAGCTTCGCTAATGGAGTTAAACCAGTAACACGGCTACCGGTGCCTCTGCTGCCCGCGACCCGGCCCATGAAGCGTAATAAGGGCTCTGGAGGCGCAAACTATAGGTCTCGGTGTCCGGAAAGAGGAAAGCTCAATCAGCAACAAGCTCCGTCGCAAGATCTGCAATCATCTCGGTCATTGACTTATGGTTAAAGCCAAATAGTAAGGGGGGCACCCAGTAAATTGTCTCCTCTTACGCCAGATGGTCGTCGTAGGCTTCTGCTTGGCGAGGAGATCCACGAGTAGAGATGGATGAGAGTGATCCTGAGTGGGTCGGAAGCACGCTAATTCCGTGCCGTTTGCCGAGATCCTACAAGGTCTCTAGTGCTCCTGCAGCCAAAGGTCTTGGCATCTGGAAGCACGTGGGGGGGAGCGACCCATTGATTTGTCTGGGGCCCTTCACAAGCTCGACTGTCTTGTGCTCATCGTCCTCATCCTTGGCCGAGCCTGAACCCTCTGAGGCTCCCAGCAGCTGTGTTTATCTTCGTTTCCGGCCGTCGAGAGATGAGCGGGCAAGAGCGGGTGGGCAAGAGCGTGGATGGGCAGGAGTCATCAATTCGCACGGAACTGAAGGACGCCTGGAGGCCCAGTTAGTCGTTGGAAGATGCCGTAGTAAGACCTTTTTATCTTTTGGTTATTTCATATATATATATATCAAGCTGGCCATCGTGCCCAAAAAGAAGATTCTGCTCCTTTGTCTAGACGACAGGCGCAAGGTCTCACTTGTGTCTTTATTCAAGTGCACTCAAGTACACGAATATCAAAGCTTTCATCTCTTCTTTTTCTCACTTACAACTTGTTTCTAATTATCCATTCTTGGCATACGCTATTAATTCCCCCATCCATCCAGTCCAATGGCTGACAACGAGGCGCGTGCCCCCCCGGCCGCTGTCGCCAAGACAACCGGCGGCAACAGTGCATTCCGCAACTTCCACAACGACTTTGCTCATATCGCCGACCCCAACGAGCGTCGTCGTCTTGCCCTCGCCGAGATCGACAGGGCTCCCTTTGGCTGGTATCATGTTCGAGCCTGTGTTGTCGCCGGTGTCGGCTTCTTCACTGACTCTTACGATATCTTCTGCGTCTCCATGCTAACCATCATGCTTGGCATTGTCTACTATCCCGCCACGGGCAAGCTTCCTACCAGCGCGGATAACGCCATCAAGCTCTCAACTTCGGCTGGTACTGTTATTGGTCAGCTTGGCTTCGGTATGCTTGCTGATATCTTCGGCCGAAAGCGCATGTACGGTCTGGAACTCATTGTCATCATCTTTGCTACCCTCGGTCAGGCCTTGACTGCTGGCTCTCCATCTACCTCTCTTATCGGAATTATCATCTTCTGGCGAGTCCTCATGGGCGTTGGTATTGGTGGTGACTATCCTCTTTCTTCTATTATTACTTCTGAGTAAGTCTGCAGCTATGGTGGTGGAGTATCTTCAACCCGGACCCCTGCTGACACATGCGAAAGGTTCGCGACCACCAAGTGGCGAGGAGCTATGATGGCTGCTGTATTTGCCATGCAGGGAATGGGCCAGCTCTGCGCCGCCCTGGTCATGATGTTCCTCACTCTCGGCTTCAAGTCCCAGCTTGAGGGCGCCCCCAATCAGACTAGCTGCACTGGCGGTTGCCAGGTCGCCGTCGACAAGATGTGGCGTACCCTGGTCGGCTTCGGTGCCGTTCCCGCTTGCATTGCCCTTTACTGTAAGTGTCCAAAGTCCGTCTTGGCATACTGATTTGACATGGGTTAACCTCGTGGGGAACCCAGACCGTCTCACCATCCCCGAGACCCCTCGCTACACCTTCGATGTCGCCCGCGATGTCGAGAAAGCCGACGAGGATGTCAAGGCCTACATGACTGGCAAGCGTGAGGGTGAGACTGATGAGGTCGCTCGCGCTCAGGTCCAGCAGGGTGCTCGCGAGAACCTTCAGGTGCCCAAGGCCGGCTGGGGTGACTTCTTCCGCCACTACGGCAAGCTCAAGAACTTCTTGCTTCTGCTCGGAACTGCTGGATCATGGTTCAGCCTTGATGTGGCCTTTTATGGACTCAGTTTGAACAACGGTACTATTCTCAAGGTTATTGG
Organism: Fusarium falciforme; assembly: GCF_026873545.1. Lineage (NCBI taxonomy): Eukaryota > Fungi > Ascomycota > Sordariomycetes > Hypocreales > Nectriaceae > Fusarium > Fusarium falciforme. Next base: position 734,819 of record NC_070556.1, read on the forward strand.
CTACTCGAGCAAGGATGCCCACAACGTGTACGAGTTCCTATACAACACCGCCGTCGGCAACATCATCATTGTCCTTGCTGGCGCTGTTCCTGGCTACTGGGTTTCCGTTGCCACTATTGATACTCTTGGCCGTAAAACTATTCAGCTCGGTGGCTTCATCATTCTTACTATTCTCTTCATTGTAAGTTGCCCCCTCCAAATTATCTTGCTGATATTAACAAATATCCAGGTTATGGGTTTCGCTTACCACCATATTTCCTCCAACGGTCTGCTCGCCATCTACGTGCTTGCCCAATTCTTCTTCAACTTCGGTAAATCTTCTATCTTGTTCCTCAAGGGCGGTGGACTAACAGATTAGGTCCCAACACTACCACCTTCGTTGTCCCCGGTGAAGTCTTCCCCACCCGTTACCGATCCACCTCTCACGGTATCTCTGCCGCCTCCGGCAAGATTGGATCCATCATCGGCCAGGGCGCCATATCCATCCTTCGTACCCGTGGTGCTACCAAGGACAATGAGGCTCCCTGGATGGACCACGTTCTTGAGATCTATGCTCTTTTCATGCTTCTCGGTTGCCTTACTACCCTCCTCATTCCCGAGACTGCTCGCAAGACTCTTGAGGAGCTCAGCGGCGAGGATGACTACGCCAACGCTGACACTTATGCCTTGCGCCGGTGAGCCGCCGACAATTACCATCCAGTACCCCTCTGCCGATAAGACCCCTCTACTGATAAGCAAAAAAAAAGTTTCCCCATACAAAATGCCCAATTTCACTTACACGGTGCTTGGCCAAAATTGAAGTTATTTACGTGAAATAAGTTGTGTCTTATTGAGAGTTTCATGCTGTTTCGTATTATGTTATTGTTGCTTATGCTATATGGGCGGTTTGGCCGCATGGAACTATCGCAAAATTTCTATCAATGCCTCCTCCACGAACACTCCTCCACAAAGCTTGTAGGATTTTTATCTGCGCCGGCCTTCTATAATCGCCTTGAAAAATGGCTCGAGCTTCTTACACAGAGGATGACGTTATTGAAGCAATATTGGATGTCACGGATAACGGTCTCTCGCAGAACTAATCCGCCTAGAAGCACGGCATCCCTTAGCCGACTCTTTCGAACCGATTAAGAGGTGTACCGCCAAAGTCCGAGGTTACCCATCCCGCCCAGCTGTTATCTAAGTCTTAGGAGTCTAGATTAGTTTCCTGGATACTTCGATAAGAGGCCTTGGGCTATGCTCCTTCTCACAGTCAAGTTCGCGCCACCGTCGCTGCCCTCCTACAACAGCAAGGCAGGGAAAAGCCTATCGGCGTATATTGGCTAGCTAGGTTTATGAAACGACATCCGTCCATAAAGACCAAGATAGGAAAACGCCAGGAGGCGTTGAGGTTCAATTGTTTTACCTCGACCGCCGTCAATTGGTACTTTGATATCCGCGAGAGCGAATATGGCTGGATCAAACCTGAGAATACTGTTAATGTTGACGAGGGCGGCTTTATGGCCGGATTTGGTGAGTATTTTGTCGTTTCTTTTATGAGATAAATTAACTAGCTGCCAATATAGGCTTGGATTCCTTAGTTATCGGCAGTAGCGACCCTAAGAAGAAAGCCTTCCTCAAAGGCTCCCAGTCCCGCACTTGGACCAGCTTTCTCGAAGCCGCAACTGCAACTGGCCGTCTTCTGAAGCCGGGGATTATCTTTAAAGGCAAAGAGCTTCAGCAACAGTGGTTTATTGATGAGCTCAAGGAAGTGGCTGACTGGTATTACATCACGTCCGACAACGGCTGGATAGACAACCATATCGCGGTCGAGTGGCTCAAACAGGTCTATCTTCCCCAAACACAACCGGAAGATGAGTCAGATGCGAGGCTTATCATACTAGATGGTCATCGAAGCCATGTATCTGTTCGTATCCGCCTTTTCCGGGCCACCTGGGCCGGGGATGTCGCTGACCGTAAATCTAGGATGAGTGGATGGCTACGTGCTTTTTGAACAACGTGTATTGTTGTTACCTGCCGGCTCACTGCTCCCACGGCCTACAACCACTCGACAATGGTCTATTTAATGCATCTAAGGCGGCCTATCGCAAAGAACTCCAAAAGCTGATAAGCCTGACTGATTCTGCGCTGGTGGATAAGGTCAACTTCATCAAGGCCTATGCCAAAGGCAGAGAAGTGGGTATGACGAAGAAAAATATCCTTTCTGGTTGGAGAGTGACTGGAAACTGGCCGATTTCACGATGGAAAGCGCTCATACATCCTGAGATCCAGCCTGACAAGAAGGAAACGACGCCCGCATTAGACGGCCTCAGCGACGGGCAACGCGACTCTGATAACACGCCAAAGACCAGCCGTCATATCAGGGATCTGGGGAAGAACAAAAGCCCTTCAACAAGAAGGCGCTATTCTGTGATATCGAAAGGTTTCGAAGCATAAGAGTCAAAGATCGCCTCCCTAAGTTTAAGAGTAGCCAGTTTGGAGGAGGAAGTCGGGCGGTTGAGCAGAGGCAAGAAGAGAAAGGCGATACCGAATCCCAACAGGAAGTTCATGACACTAGCCGAGGCTCTAGTGGCTGGTGACACTATTTCCGAGCCAAACGAAGCAATTGAAGAGACAGAGGCTGTTGAGGAGGTGATCGAGGTGGGAGGAGTGGAAGAGGATGAGGGCTCAAATTCGGAGGCGGAAGAGTTACTAGTTGTACGGACCCGCGTAGGCCGCGCAGTTAAAAGACCAAGAGAATATTAAAATATATTCGATTCTAAGCTGAAAAATAGGAACTAATTTGTTTTTTGTATTTCTGGTGACTCCTTGTGGGGGGGTTGAAAATTAGTAGTTTGTATGGGGTAACTTTTTTTTTGCTTATTAGTAGAGGGGTCTTATCGGCAGAGGGGTACTGGATGGTAATTTTGTATGGGAAATTTTTGGCGCTTGCAAGACCTGGGTCCGCTGGCGGTTAAAATGAGCACGAGCCGTCAATTAACAGTTTGACCACTACGATGGTTATGGTGCGTTAAACAAACTGGTGATATTATCTCTCTCCTTAGTGTCCATAGGCCTCCAAGCCGTACCTCGCCCCACCAGACCCCGGTCATCACGAGGGTACAAGCGGGATACGGAAAGTTTGTTCAATGAAGCAATCACAGCCAAAACTGATGAAGCAATACTGCGGGAGTAGACGGTGTTCTTATTGTTGAAAAGTCTAAGTTACATGTGTCTGTGAGGAGCACAGCTCATTACACAGTATCCACATCCCAGACACCAGCAGATCGGACCCTCTTGGTCATACGGTCTCAACAGGTTGGGCCTGGTTTTGCTGCGGCTAACAGGACCAAATGAGATGGGCTGGCTCACAGTGATTGGCTAGGGTAATAACAACAATTGCAAGACAATTCGCTCTAACCTAGCTGACGTGAAAAGTGGTTAACTAGCTTGGGTAAGACACGCGCGGTCGTATTGTCCCAGATGAAAATGTTGCTGGAAGTAATTACAAAGTGCGAAATTGAATAGGCCGAGGAGATGACTGTGATCTGCAGGAAGGTTTTCGAAAAAAAGAAATATAACTTTCCCGGAAGGCCGTAATAGCGAATAGTTTCGGGACACCTGGGGCCGGAAATGGACCCTGAGGTGATGTTTACCGGTACTCCATAACGTACTTGATAAAGCGAGCGATACAGACAAGCGAGCGATACAGACAAGCGAGCGATACAGTTTTCCTAACCTTCAACATAAGAACTATAATAAAAACCACAACAAAGCATTGATCAATTAAATTCAATCGCTATCCTCTTCCCCAGACGTCGCAACAACTATCGGACATGTTCTTGTGTTATGACCAATCTTGCCGCATGTTCCACAATGCCTTTCCTTCGCTCGCGCCGATTCTCCTTGACCACCACTTCTCGACAATTCGGCCGCTACCGGCGTATCACCACCCATCTGATCAATTGCTTCTCTTCCCTCACCTACAGTCATCTTCCCTCTATTCTGGAGGCGCGTTCTTTTTACTCTGCGCCGCTTGCTAAGGGCCTCATTTGGCTGTCGAAGGATCTGGTTCTCAGGCCTTAATAATGCTATCTGATGCATTATTTCCTTCGTTCGCTTGGGAAATGACTCAAGTGCCTCAAGAATAGATGCCGGGGAGCTACTCTGTACCTTCTAATTCAACTTTTGAGGTATTCAGACTGAGAGCTAGCCTCAAGGACGGTCTTTGGCGCCTTTGAGACCCAAGGGTTGGGGAGGCTCGCCTCCTCAACAGGTGTTGGAGTCCGTAGCAGCACATCAAGCTTTTATGACACTTTCCGGGTCTAAAGGAGCAAGCTCGGCTCTGAAAGGTCTCTGAATATTGCTTTTGGTCATAGCGGTTTGGTGGGCAGCGTAAAGGCCGGAAAGAAGTCGGTCTTTGAAACGTGGGTTATGGAGCGTTTGATCGAATGCCCTATTTCCCAACCGTAGGCCTTTTTGAGCGGTCCAAAGCACCCGACGTCAGGAGGCTAAAGTAGATGAGACGAATTAGGTGGCATACAAAGCGTGATAATGCTGTTCTCCTCGCAAGATGTCTCGAAGTCGGCAGAGTGGTGGCTTTCATGCCCATCGAGGATCAGAAGACGATGGCGACCATTTTTTGGGGTCTTTATGTGTTGATCGAAGTGCCTGATCCACTCGAGGCCCGTCTTGTTATCGGTCTAGCCGTTTTTGGTCGTAGTGATAGCCCAATCGCCCGGGAGGTTGCTTTCTTGATACCAGCTGGAGAGGTGATGCTGGCCCGCAACCACGATGAACGGGTGGATCACCCACCCTTCTGCGTCGATAGCGGGAATGACTGTAACCCATTCCCGGTTTCTAGGTTGGACTGATTTCAGGTTTCTACGCCTTTCTGCGCCTGTACTAACGACCCCGCTTGCGATCATGCCTATCATCAAGCCGGTCTCCAAAGTTGCAGATGTCAGCAAGGGTGATACTATCCCTTCGACTGTCAGGAGGCTCCAGTTAAGTCACTACAGGGATGTCTAGCCAATCAAATATGAGAGCATGAAAGGTACATTATCCTCCACCTAAATTACATTGTGATATAAGTCCCCACAATATTTTGAGTTACAAATCGCGACATCACACTGCTTACATCCCCCCTTGATATATTCATGTTTCCCGCATGTACTGCTCATATGACAGGGGTAATGTGGGGAGAGCTACCTCCTGGACCCTCCTGGCAATCGAAGGGATATTTCGCGATTGTGTTCTCTACGAGGGAGAACTAATTGCGAATAAGGCTCGGATCTTCGTATTTAGCTCTGTGATAATTGTATCTACGATAAAAACGCGTCTTTAGCTCTTAGTGCCGCCTGACGAAGTTAGAAGCCCGGCGCTTGCCAATAGGTGGCGCGTCGCGGTCGGCGAGCAGTCGATTCGCCATTTCTTCAACACCACGTAGTCGCGGGGGAAATCCTCGCGAGTCTAAGTCGAGGATAAACTGAATAATGATCTGTTCCTATAGATCAGATAGTCTCCGCGAGCTAGGACAATATCTCGTCGAGATTGAATGCCCTTCTGTCGTCGACGTAGCCTTCGCTCATCAACCTTGTAGATACCAGCAGCGCGTCGGATGCTAAGTTTTGAGTCATTTTGAAGGGCTTGAAGAGCAAGAAGGGTATTCGCTACGATATTGAATTGTGGCAAGTTTGGTTGTTGAGAATCAATTGATCAAATGAAAAGATGAGAGGTTGAAGGATTTTGGCGGCGCTTGCTTGTCTGCGGCGCGCGCTTATCATGTACGTTATCAGCTCCCATATTATAAACAAAACAACATCACTTTAAGGTAACAGGTGATAGGCAGACTATATCATAAAGATCGATTGGCAGTCATACGCTCTAATTCTCTGAAACTGTGAACTATGATTCCGACAGGCGGACTTCTGAACTGTGTTGAAATGAACGCCAGTGCTTCACCAGATGATTAGTGAATGAACCTGGGCGCTGGTAGTTTTTCATCTTTCTCTTGTCGCATAAAGGACAGTTGTAGAAACCTTCAGAGTTCCTTAGCCCATTAAACTCAGAAACCAGGCCTTTCTGTCTTAAATATTCCTTTAGATAATCGACGAGCGGCCCGGGAAGTTTATAAGCCCAATGGTTCAAGTCGAGTGATTCTGACTCGCTTAGGATTTGTAGATCAGGATGCATGGGTGCGCATAAAGATCTTGCTTTCTCGAGACCTAAATTGCTTGGCCCAACTTCGTTGAACCGTGAAGGTGCTGACGGACTTGCATGGATAGCAGCTCGACCTTGACCAGTCGACAAGCAATCCTGATCAACTGGCAATGGGGCAGTGCCAAGTAATGGACTGCTTGCCGCATTGGGATTTGCCACCTGCGATATAGTAGCTGGATTACTCCACTGATGGGTAGACATGGCATGGAATGTCGTGTCTTGCCCTCTAGGAGGAAGAATCGGTGGTAAGATGCACACATTTGGTGGCGGCTGTGACGTCGATAAGACTTTTGTAGAGTCAATGCTGATATGACCCCGGTTTAGGGGTCGAATTGGTGGAAGAGCAGGAAAAGGTTGAAGCGGCGCACGATTCGACGCTGGGCCTTCCGACAAGGTAGAGCTGTAACTGGACGATGGACCTTGTAATACTAGTTGAAGTCTTGACGTTGGAGAATGCTGAGCTTGGTCCCGTGATTGTTCATCCATTATGCGACATGCCACTGGCTCGGCACCCTGGTTTCGAGGAGTTTCTGACGCGGCTTTTGCGACATGTGCTGGCTGAGAAGGTCTTAACTCAGTCGACCTGGATGGTGCAGAAGGTTCGGCTTCACAATGGTCGTCAGATGCGAGCGGTGTTGACCCGCTGTCTCGCACTGGCGCCGGCGAGCGAAGGGTATCGAGCGCAGCCTGTGCGAGAGCGGATACTTGAGGCGACACTCGTGGCGATATGATAGCCGTGCTGTCGACACGATCTCCGGCCCCTTCTTCTGCGGCGAGAGAGTCTCGTTCTGCTGTGCTCGTGGCATGCTCGAACCCGTCTATTGCTTGGCTCGTCCTTGCTGAGGCCTGAGACCTCGTTACACTCAAGATCTGGCCGGGATGCTCTTCCAGTTGAGTTCCATTTACCGGGTTGATTTCGCATCGAGTATCAGAATGGTCGTTTCTTGGTATCTCTTGGCGCGGTTCAGGGCTTTGCTCCGGCTCTGTCAAGCCACCTGGCAACGAAGCCCGGCCATCAGGAGCGGATGCGGTGGAACGCGACTGCGCTGTACATGGTGCCAGCTCAGCCGGATGCGCGACTTCGTGATCATCCTGATTTGGATCTGGGGAAGGTCTTGGATGAGTGTGCTGCTCTGGATGCGGTGATAAGCTGTAAGCAGAACTGTACGCGGAAGTCCCTATGGCGACATACCGTTGAATGAATCGGTTCTGTCCACGCCAGAACTCGCGACGATGACCTCCGCTTGCGGCGGCGCTGCACGGTCTCTCAGGAATTTCCGCACTGATTGAAAATGCGGAACCAGAGACGACTGAGCAGCATTTACATCGAGGGTGCGCAAATCTTTGGCAGCTACCCAGCCCACTGCACTCCTGGCCGGGAAGTCCTGCCCGTCAAAGTACATGACGGGAAACTCACGCTCTCTGACAGACGACTCTCCATCTCTGTATCCTTCCCGCCACCTAAAACAGTTGGTCCGGTTGTCATAGTCATAACATCCTGGCACGTCCTCTGCTAGACCTAAATCTCGAAGATTGTTTCGGACGCCAACGTTATCCAGCTCTGTCAGGGGGAGGAGGAGGACGGCCAACCATTCCTTAGACTTCTCCCAGAAAGCGAGATATACGTCGCCAGGTCTTGGGTCTATAATGCCGTCGAAATCTTGATCGCGTTGCCGCCTACTATCGCCATGATGTCGCCTTCGACTCTGCCTGGTGGGTCTGTGAGAAGGCGAGATTTTTTCCCGTAGGGGCCTGTTGTGAGCAGCACCCTGCTCGTGTTCCTTTCGCAGTGCTTTCAGAGCTACTGTGTTGTTCTTGTCAGCCAGGGTCTCGTTGCAATCAAGAACCTGAACTCCAAGTTGCTCGATAACTTCGGCGGGCTCTTTCGACAGCCGGCCATGCTCTCCACCAGCCAGGTGGGCCGTAGCGCTCTCGATCGCTTTGTCTTTAAAAGTGAGACCATGCTTGTCGCATCGAAGAATGTACCATGCACCATCGCCTGCTGGAAACCTAACGATGACATGTTTGGTTGCAGCAGACCCGTTCTGAAAGACTTCCTCAAAGTGGATTGTCTTCATCACTTCTCTATGAGGCTCTGTGCGATCGGCCCGGTGGCGTTTCTGTCTTGTTGACAAGCCAGATGGACTTTCCTTTCGTTTTTCCTATATGCGTCAGCTAACGATCCTGCCCATCCCGGTGCAGAAGAGGCTCACGGGACAGACGCGCATGACACTTCCCGTCCTTGGAGCAGATGCATGCAACTGTGAAGTCCTGACCTCTCGCTCAGTAGCTTCACTTGGCGTAGTCAAAGACGTTTCCAGGCCATTGGAAGCGCCACCATGACCACTTTCGGACGGCTGCTGGTTCGAAAGTGTTCGCAGCGATTTCTCTACCTGGGACCGTCCTATTGTCCCGATCAGATCGTCGCAAAGTCTCTCCATTGCTGCATGTAATTGTTGATCATAAGCTTTTTCATCTTCCTTGAAGGTCGCATTGTATATGATTTCCAGTTCTTTCAACTGGCCACCGTGGTCTTCGATCTCGCGTTGAAGTCCAGACGCTTCCGGTGAATGGGGGTTTGCTAGAAGGCGATCCCACACTTGAGCAAGGCTGGCCCGCACAGCCGCCGCCTTCTCCTCATAAATCTCATGCGGCGATTTGATCGCTTCGAATTCGAGGCTGCATCGTGCGACAATCTCTGTTATGCCCTTCAATTTGCGCAGGCATTCCTGTGTCGTCATTTTGGCCTTGGCTTCACGAAATGACTCAACCTCAGCCACGACGCTAACAGAGCTATGATCTCTAGAGCGAGAATACGAGCAATGGCATGAATCGAGTCCCTTAGACTGCTTAAACACACGTGTGTCGGGAACCAGTCGTCACCTGTCTGATAGTCAGGGGGTTGATTGAACGTGTTGTCGGGATCGGCAGAAGTGAAGTTCGGGTTTGAAGGTCAGCAGATGGGCCGACGCTTGTGGGGCGAAGTTGTTGGCCAGGCGCCATGTCAACGCGTCGAGTGGGCGGCTAAACAACGCACTAGTCGCCAAGTGCGGATACATACCGGGTAATCTAGCCCCGCACCTTCCCTCGGTGCGTCATTCAGTCACCTCCTCAGACGACATCCGTTCTTAATACAAGAGAGGAGGATTAAAAATGGATCATAAAATCAAGACTCGGGAGAAATAAACACAGAGCCGGATCATAACAGCACGCCTCTATCATAGTCAGAATCCCGCTCGTCTGCTGTCGCGTTTGGATAAGGTGGATGATCTAGTTTATAAAATCTCGGGCCAAATTAGTAAATTAAATGGCAAGAGGCGTGGCAAGAGGCGTCCTTTAGAATATGCTTATCCCCTCAATTGTCGAAAGGCTCCCGAAAGTACCTTGCCCCACATGACCCCTGTCACATGACAGGTAGATGAGGGGAACCTAAAGATGCATCATGTCGCACTGAGCGTGCTGGAAGGATCAAGGATCAGGTAAAGAATAATGGGCAGCAGCAGTGTGTGGATTGATTGTTGTCTGAGGTTATCTCTTGTGCGGGGTATTCCATCCCGCAGAGTTACTTAAAGCATACGGCTAGATTACTAATGCAGTTGTTTCATGAGGCCGTGAAGATCATGCCTACCCTGCGACACATCATTAACCATTGCCGCCAAAATCGTCATACAAATCATTGCAAAGTCATCTATGAGTTCTCAATCAATACCGGGCGAGGCCCTCAATGCATATGATGATAGCAGCTTCATCAGAGAGGATGACAGCCGCCGCGAGCAAGGGGATAGCACGCGGCAGCCCAACTTTCCTCCCGCCACAGACCGAGGCTTCAATTGTCAACCCTTCAAGGTGGAAAGGCGCGATCTTAAGGTCAACCAACTGCCCCAAGAGCCCCTATACCTCTTCCAACACTTCGTGCCACTTTCCCTAGTTAGCATCTGGGCCGAGTATACCAATAGCTGGGTCAACAGCTTTGCAAGAAAGGGGCATTATTGATAGCCAGAACCACGAATTAAGAGAGGGGTCAAGACTACAGGAGTGGAAGCCGACCTCTGCAGCAGAATTATATATCTGGCTTGGAATCTTAATTTATATAGGAATCCACAAAGAAATCGCGATTGAAGACCATTGGAAAACCCCTGAGCTGGAGGATCAGCGCCCTGAACACTCGATTATCAAGTTTATGACCTATAAGCGATTTCAGCAATAATAAGAAGAGGCTTCAATTAAAGAAGAAGAGGCATCAATCAACTTGGGGGTGTGAGCAGTGTGATGTCGCGACTTGTAACTCAAAATATTGTTGGGACCTCTACCTTGGGCTAATTTAGGTAGGGAATAATGTACCTTTCATTCTTTGCATTTTAAATGGGCAGACATCCCTGGAGTGACCTGGCGGGAGCCTTTCGACAATTGAGGGGATAGGCAGCGCGTAGGGAAGACTGATGGCGGAGGCACTATACTAGATATGGTAATTAGGACGGGCACCTGTCCCCCTATTGATCGCCAAATATGTAATTGAACGCATTTTTAAGACGACCTCACTGCGTGTACGGGCCAGATTTGTTGTATTTGATCATATTACACGCAACCCTTGTTTCAGTAGCAGGGCAAACGGTACAGTGCAACCCCAAACCCCTGACCGTCGTTCAGCCGTCGTCCGCCGCCGCGACCGTGTTGTGTCTGTAATAGGCAGTGATGCGCTACGTCAGGCCATAGTTGCATTAACCGACCCAGTAGGTTGGCCTGGACCCCATTGATCTGCAAGGTGGCACAGAACACGATCCAATGATCGGCTAGAACTACGAAACCCTTGAGTTTGAGTGGAACGGCCAAAGGGTGGTGGCGCAACTGCGGTACCAATTTGTACCACCTCGTCTGGGGTAGTAGACATGTCATATCTCTTTGTTGGGCCAGGTCGAGAAAGTGACTTTTGGATACATCATCGTGCATTTTGTCGTGCGAACATTTTTGACGCCATAATTTTCAACGCAGCCCGAGTTGAGGGAGGTGTTCAGGGCGTTACAATACTACCAGACTCAAGTGCCGCGGCGACCCCTTTCAACCTCAATAAATTTCCCGTCCCTTTCCCCGATGCCAATTCTCTTCGCAGCATCCCACCGTTCTTCAGGACCTCCTGAGCTACAGAAGCCGTATAGACTGACGCCATTGTCCCTCACCTCCAGCATGGTGATCAAACCCGAGTGTCCTCCCGCGCCGGCACGCAACTCGGGCCGTCACAAACCATCGGAAGCCCCGCCCAGGTGCACCACCGAGAAGCGCCACGACACCCAGTTGTATGATACATTAACCGAATTACGGGATAGCATCCCTCCTATGAGAGTTGAAACGGAAAAGGAAGGAGAGGAGAGTGCAACGAAGGACCCGCAAGAAGGAACGCCTAAAACGATGGTGGATGAGGTTAGTCGCCACCAACTCGTGAAGTAATAATTCTTACCTAGAAGATAGGTGGCTATTATATGTATGGCGAGAGAGTATATTGCACTCCTCGAGGAGAGAAACAGATCTCTCGTAGAAAACCACACAGTACTGCAGTCGACAATTGCTGCGCTTGAGATGTTATTTCCACGTTACTGGTCTTCCAATGCAAGTTTTGCGCATCGACATAGTCAGTTTTCACGTGGATGTAGCGGCAGGTGATGGGGACCTCTAGGGCCACCAGGCTGGTGCTCATTTTAATCGTCGGTTGACCCATGTCATGCAAGCGCCAAAACATTTCCCATACAAAATTAATTATCGGCGACTCGCCGACGCAAGGCATAAATGTCAGGCATAAGTGTTAGGGATGCTTCTATGATAGTCTCAAGCCTGAGAAGCTCCTCTGATTCATGATGGATGCTCGTTTACATGCTATTGACTATCTTCCCAGTTCTGGTGCTCCCCGTTTGCTATCAACGTCGTCTTGCAACTTTTATCAACTCCCAATTCACGTCTGCCAAGAACTCCTCACTGTTGCAGGGTGCAATGTAACTATTATGGCTGGCCAGCGCAGATGCGATCCAAGGCTCATGTGCTCGTTTTCGTTTGCGTGACCATTGAAGGTCGAGAGAAGCCTCCCAGTTGTCCATTCCTGAAGTTGGCTTATCTGTAGGACAGGAGGGTGATCCGGCTAACGAGCCCGTCAAGGATGCGAACCACTCAACGGATATCAACATGTTGAAATGGATTGACGTCAACCGTTATCCCAACTCAACCAACGTCAGGTTTGCTCGTCCAATTTCTAATTAGTTCTACTTCTCGGCAGATTTAATCAAATTATTCAATATATTTGGATCAGCAAACCTGACGTTGGGTGAGTTGGTTGACGGTTGACGTCAATCCATTTCAATATATTGAGTTGAGTTGAATGGTTCGCATCCTTGTCGAAAAGAGCCGTGTGTCGAACATGTCGTGAAGATGACTGAAGAGGGGAATCCCATTTTCCGGAACCCAGGTGCGTTCCCAAGCCTGTATCAAACGACGCGTGCTCACCCTCTCAATGCCGTCTTGCCTTTCGTCGGCAGCGGCTTCCGGGTCGGGATATGTATGGTACTGTTGCTGAGGCACAATGTGACACGCCTGCAACGCTATGCCGATATTAGGGTTGGCGCACCACGCTAAGGCCCTCGAGTCTCGACCATGTATGTTTACCAAAATAGGTGTAGACGTACGTCGGCACGCCGGCACCTTGCTATCCCCGCCAGCCTGGATCACAATGGCTTTCGAGACAACGGCTGCTTGGGAGGACTCCAGGTCCAGGCGTTCCGCGCCTTGGCCGATTTAATCACTAAGGAGCCGTGGCGCCAAGCTCATCTTAGCCACCGAGGAGTAGACACAAGTCAGAGCACGGACTGTCGGGTGAGCTCGGCAATTTTAGCTTCAATAGTCGCCTGATGTGGCTGGACTATGCTTGGGATTTCCTATTCAACTTATCTCTTCGGCTGCTAAAAACCTCCACCAAGTCACGAGCCCCACATGACCCCTGCGATGACGAGAGTACAAGCGGGGTACCCAAAGTTCCCCTTATGAAGCATTTGCGAGCAAAACACCATACAAATCATTTTGAAGAAAACAATGACTTCCCAATCAATTCCTGAAGAGGCGCAGGCACTGAATGCCTTCGATGATAAGAGCTTTATCAAGGAAAAGCAAAGCACAGCTATCCAGTGGGGCCCAATGAACCCACCCAGGCGCCGGTTTTTTCGGCCGATACGGCCCGCGGCCACAGCTTCGAGCCTTTCCACATAGAAGCTCGTGACCTTCACATCAACCAACTGCCCCATACGCCGCTGCAGCTATTCCAGCTTTTCCTACCTATTTGGCTCGTTGAGAAATGGATTCACTACAGCAATAGCTGGGTTGCTAGTTTGATCGCAAAGGGCGTAACCGACAGCTGGAATGACGAGCTGAAGCCAAAGTCAAGGATTTGGAGCTGGGGGCAAGGAATCACTGTTGCAGATGTATGCATATGGTTCGGCATGCTGATTTACGTAGGAATTCACAAGGTAAGAAGGTTTGAAAGCCACTGGAGTACCCCAAAGCTGGGGAAGCAAGGCGCTCTTCACTCTATCCTCAAGTTCATGCCCCTATCGAAGTTTCAGCTCATCCACCGCTATCTCCATCCCCAAGGGTCGGACCAACTACACTGCATATCCACGTGGACCACATATAAGCGGCCCATCTCTATTAAATCCACTTTGCCGGCGCTCAGTTACGTAATAATCCACTACATTCGGGGTCTTGATACATGCACCATCGATGGTGCAAATATCCTCACGTGACTCGTGCACCACCGGTGGTGCAACTATCATCCGTTATGTAAGAGCCATCATGTTTGTGCAAGAGATTGTTGGAGATCACAAGTGTGAGGCGACCAAGGCGGTGGCAAAGGATGGAAGAAGGAGGAACATTCTACAAGAGATCGTGCCTGTACATAAACAACGGTTCCCCCTACTGCACTTTTAGGACGAATTAAGCAACCTGCATCTTCTCATTTCAACAGAGATACCTCTTTTCTATCTACAGAAACAGCATCTCACGCAGTGATACAGCAGAATAGGCCAATAAATGCAATGTCGTGTTGTTGTTGCTATTCCTGCAGTTATCGTATGAGTGACTACTAAGCCTGCTCAACCCTACATGTGAACTCAGCTACAACGTTGTTGAATCAAGCCATTGGGTCACCACAACTATTCTCGGAGATTTACTTTTTCTTTCTCTTTCTAATGATATATAGAAATCACAATCTCTTGTCACTCTTGTAAATGTTAGTTGGGGGGGCGGTGTTCCCACCTCCGTACCATTCCTCCTGTAATTTGAGATCTCTTTCCGCAGCATCCAAGATATCTCGCATGCCTCGTCGCCCTAGAAAAGGCTACTTCGCCATTTCTAACCCTACATTCTGTTCAACCCACTCGTTCTCAGCCTTATCCCAATCAAGATAACTCATCTTCTCCTCTGTAGTCCAGTCTACTTCGGTGGTGCCTTTGGTTGTGCTGCTTTCTCAACAGCTTCAAATGCACAAGGCTCACGTTGTATGCTGGTTGGTGGCTGCGTTGAACGAGCTGCTAGACGATCAAACTGCTTGTGAGGCTCAATAATAAGCTGGGGGGTTCCTGAGCGTTGGAGATGCCAATGTGAATGGAAATGATGTAGTTGAAGGGGCTGACTCTGCACCAGTAAAGACTGGAGGGTATGAGCACAAGGCAGACTGAGGGTCCTACAGAAGGCCCCTGTACACGCAGGAAGTTCGCTCAATAGTCGTTCCCGTTGAGCCTCAACCTTCTGTAGGGCTTCATGCGAGATCCAACCACGGATATTGCCGTACAATACCCCAGATAGCTGAAGAGGTACACTGGTATGCTGCTTAGCCTGGTTTGCTTCGAGCTCGGTAATCTGGTTTACTAGAACGAGCTTGATGATCCTCCAGGCCTCGAAGAGGTCAACTTGCGAGTTGTTCATATGAGATTTGACGAGCTTATGAATACCCTCGCACCGTGATGTGACATATTGCTCAAAGTGAAGGTATTGGTTAACCCACGCCTTGACAAACCTCTGCTTATAGGGCTCCAGCCAGGTCTCCATGATATAGCCCACCTCGTTGATGTCGTCTGGGATGTAACGCTTCTTGAACTTCTCAAGCCTCTCGTTGTAGATATCCTCAGTCGTTGAGGCTACAATCTCATGCCAAGAGCCATAGAACTCCTTCCAGTCTTTCTGCCCTTGGGCTTCGGGTTTATCTCGAGTGAATACAGGCATACAATGGGTCAGAACTGCCTTGTTGATGTGCCATAAGCATAGCATCGAGCTTGACTCGGGGAAACAAGAGGAAACAGCATTCATATAAGCAAGGCAGCGATCTGTAAATATCACATATGGAAGGGCTGCTCCACAAAGCTCATATACACTCCGTAACCGGTCAAGAGCCCAGATGAAGTCATCCTCTTCCTCGCCACTAAGGAACGCAAATGCAATACAGAAGGATCAATGACAAGCATCAATACCAACTATATCGAGAAGAGACATCTTATACTTATTGGTCTTGTATGTACAGTCCAATAGAAGCACCTCGGGATATAATTTGAGGTATCCCAGTGACTTCGGATAACACTGCTGTAACTCTGCCACTCTCGTCAAGGTGAATCTGACTCCAGGAGCCCTCGCTCTCGAGGTGGTCAGCAAGGGCATGCATATGGCTTTGACCTTTAGCAAGCTCCCGTTTGCCCCGTGCAATACAGTTGTAGATATCTCCCTGTGTAGCAAGTGTATCTGAGTTCATGCGTAAATAGGATCTGATCTCCCTTGGCGCAATGCCGGCATTGGCGAGTTGATGGACTGTTGATTCCTCTGGACCGGATAGTTGACGAGGCGTTGGATGTGCTAGTTGACTGAAACTTGGTTCATGATTGTGTTGATCAAAGCCAGCCCCAGGACGATGCCTCAGACTCCATATAGTCTTGCACAAGCTTTCCTTTGCTGTGACAGAGAAGAGGCATCCTGTACGGCGTGTTGTAGTATCCCGCTGCTTCTTCTTCGAGGGATTGAGGGAAGGAATACGCCCTCCTCCGCGGTCACAGTTGAAGTGAACTGTACTTCTTCCATTGGGAGTCTTCCTCGATCTTCCAATCACAAAGGCATAGCCTCGTGGTGCTGCCCAAGCATTGATTGCTGTACGTAGTTCCTCTAGTGAGTTGAATTGGCCTTCAGGAGGAAGGGCTTCATCAGGGAAGCGAAGGGAGGTGTCAATTGGGTTCATCTTAGCAGAAGAAAGGCATGACAAGTTGGATTGATACCGCAGAAGCTGTTGACAGTTGAATTGGGGGGTCAATTTGTAGTATGTTAGTTATCCCTTTTCAATATGGCCAACGTGGCCTTACATAACGGATGATAGTTGCACCACCGGTGGTGCACGAGTCATGTGAGGATATTTGCACCATCGATGGTGCATGTATCAAGACCCTGTTAAGCACATACGAAGCACTCTTCGCGTCCAAGTCACATATGTTCGCATCTCTCCTTCCTGGTTCTTTTTGTTGGCCACCATGGAACTAGAACCTTTTGTATACTTTAAGACCTATAGAGTCTTGGTGTGCCTGAAATGCCGCTCCGGTTGTGTATCAGACGAGGTACCCGCTTATCTGCGCAGCAAGCATAAGGATATGGCACCAGCTACGCGACGCCAAGTAGCAGAGAATGTCAATGAAATCCCTGGGATCATCAAGAACCAATACAATTAGCTGCCGAATTCCAATTTCCACCTCCTACTACACCCCCAATACCGGAACTTGCCCCTCCGCAATCAGACGGGCGAGGATGTCGAAAATGTCCTTTTGTGATCCGGCAGGACCAGAAAATACGGGAATACTGTGGCAGTTGCCAAAACTGGATCAATACATAAGGCCGTGGAAGACCGAAATCGGAAGACACTAGGCCGCAGCTTCAGAAGCCATGGAGAGAGGGCGTTCTATGCCAGCGATTCTTCCCGTCTAGGGCGGCCAGTGGCTGGTTTGAGGTTGGCCGGAAGCCGGGAGGACATGGATCTGCACGACAGTCGGACGGATCGACAGTCATCAATGCGTCACTGCGTCGCATCAGTATCCCCCGGAGACACGTGCACATATCGATCAAGTGCTAGAGCGCGAGAAAAGATATCTTGATGCCGAAAAACAGCCATGCTTTGTTGAAATGAGAAGATGCTGATGGCTTAATTCATCCTGAAAGTGCAGTAGGGGAACCACTGCTTATGTACAGGCACGATCTCTTGCAGAATGTTCCTCCTTCTTCCACACCTTGCCACCGCCTTGGTCGCCTCACGCTTGTGATCTCCAACAGGACTATATCCCAACAAAGTGCGCTTTAGACATGACAGTAAACTACCAATATATCGACTATCCCAAAAAGTTGTCAGCGGTTCGTAACGTCACTAAATTGACTCGCTCGTGGAACTGAAATATGAACCCGTGCATCTCTCTCGAGTTCAGTAACCCTCCCAGGTCTTCTGCACAGCCTCCCAATATCTGGCCTCATCCTTTCTTGAATGTGACACATGGGCTGATCCATCAAACTTCTCTCTTTTCACCTGGAAGCCCCTCTTCGCAGCCTCATCTGCATGCGCCTCGACAGCGTTGTAGTCAACCAAATTATCAGTCTCACTGTAGATGTACGTCCGGCGAACTTCCCCCCCAGCTTCATTGTGCGTCTTGCCCCAAAATGCCAGCCAATCCCTGTTGAATCCGATCGCAATCGAGGCTGCCCAATAGAAGCTATACAGGTAGATGAATGGCATCGCTAGGAGACGCTGCACGCCGTTGAGGCCGACTCGGAAGAAGGAAACCGTTCCGCTGAAGGTGATATTGCTGGGGCTCGAATCGAAGACGGTGACGTGCTCCGGGAGATAGGGATCCTCGCTGTCTCGCACCGACGAAGCGTATGCATTGCGCAAGGCTGAAATGCTGGATGAGCCGCCGTTTGAGAGGATGTGAATCAGGATGCCTGGTTTGGAAGAGGCCGAGGACGCATCTCTAGGAAAGCAGGCTCTGATGATGGGAACCATGGGCTGGACGGCCTTGTCAATCAGCGGAGGATTGAAGAAAATACTGCTTGTGCTTTTCACCAGGAGGATCTGGGAGGATGGGCACAGCGACTTGTATCTGTTGACGTATTTGGCGATGTGAGCGTCCAGTGCATTAACCCAAGTTGCGATAATAATCATCTTCGGCGCAGCGGTGCCCTCTACATCGGAAGACGGGGGGCGGTAGAGGAGAACCTCGGAGGATAGGCTCTCCATGAACGAGAGAGGCTTCTCCTTCGCTGGTTTCGATTGGGAGGCCATGTTGGTTGAGCGGATAATTATGGTGGATGGATGTCGTGTACGGATGGGCCGAGAATGGTGAAATTCGTGACTGACAACGGGACTTTGTCTGGGAGAGGTGAAAAAGTACAAATCAAGAATTGTGTCAAATGGCGTATCCTGTCTCCCTTTATCTGCCCCTTACCGGTCTAGCAGCTCTGAAAAGACGTGGTTATTGCTGACGTAGATTGCAGCCTGTGGTAGTTAGAGGATCCGATCCTGAGGTGTCTCTACGGCTAAACACCATACGAATCGACCGCCGGAATCTAGCGCCGAGAAAGGCTCGGTTTTGAAAATTGGGGGCGCTAACGCAGTACTTCTGTTGTTCTCCGGAGGATCCGACGCTTCCAACCGGAGGCCAGGGGATCCACGTGCCACCCAGGACGGCTTTCGAGAGACGTGTTTGCCAAGAACAAGCCGGAGGAGTAATAAGCCCCACCCCCCAGAAACCGCGCACCCCCAGAAACCGCGCATCGTCATGAACATCGCTCAT
Organism: Fusarium falciforme; assembly: GCF_026873545.1. Lineage (NCBI taxonomy): Eukaryota > Fungi > Ascomycota > Sordariomycetes > Hypocreales > Nectriaceae > Fusarium > Fusarium falciforme. The sequence continues at coordinate 753,853 of NC_070556.1, forward strand.
TTGAAGCTTCATGTATAACATCAATTTAAACCACACCACAACATCATGAGAATATCAATTCTGGCATCCCTATAATCTCCAATTGCCACTCGTGATATAGGTCTGCCTTTTTCCACTTCCTAACTTTTTCTGAGGTCTCCCTCGGCTTCAGAAGCTTCAGCATCTCCTTACGGGCCTTATCAATGTCAGGAACCTTTGCGAAGCGTTCATTGGGATCAAAGGGAATCTTCGTTCTTCTCTTGGGCTTCATTTCCTCCCTTTCATGCCTAAAGAGTATTAATTCCTGTTCCTGACTCGCCAATGCGACGTTTTTGCGGTCCATATCCTTAGCAAGTTTCCCAAAAAGAAGCCTCATTGTACCATCCATCTTTGACGCCGAAGGGATGCGTTCAAGTGAAGCCCGAAGCTCTCGTGATGATGTAGGGGTCTTGAAAAGACAAGGGGATGGCGAACGGGCCCTCTTTTGCGGTGTTTTTGGGGTCTTCGGCAATGATGTTGTCATGGGGTTCATCAGGGGCTTCGCGATTGATACCGGCCAAAGTCCAGAAGCCTTCCAACCTGCAAGGATGTTATTAGACGTCATTCCCTCTTTCCTTGCCTTATAATAACATCGTAGGAAGGTGCATTTGCCGATGGGGGTGTGTGCTTGGATCGAGGAAAGCGAGGATATAAGACGACGATATCGCTGCTTCAGGGGACCAAAGACAGCAAGGTCAAGGGGCTGAAGAACATGGGAAGAATGCGGGATAAGGTATAGGATATGTATATCATTCCAGTAGCACTCAAACATAAACTCGTCAGTAATATGACTGCCGTGGCCGTCAATAATGAGCAGTCTCTTGTCTCCTTCCTTCGCCAGCTTCGTCTGGGGGATAAAGATCTTCTTAAGCCACAGAGTCGCGATATGGTTATTAGTCCAGCCCTTTTCGCTACAGGTGAAGTCCCAATCCTTCAGGAAGTCAAGGAAATGAGGGTCTTCCGGAAACCAAGACTGTTGAACTGTCTTTCCTTTGTAGATAACCAGGGGTGTCAGGGCTTTCCCTACGGCCGAGATACACTCAATGATTGTAGTCCAATCCGTTGAGCCGGGGTTCTGAACGATCGTACGATTCTTCTCTGCCCTTCCTAGTACAAGGTTATTATAACCAAGACCCTCCATGATTCCCATCTCATCCATGTTGTGGCGGTTTTCTGGCTTTATCTCCTTGACAACCGGTACGGCGAGATGAGGAAAGAAACCCTGAATATTCTCAATCGTTGCTCCGTTAAATCGAGCTGAGTCAAGCCTCTGACCTCGTAGAGTCCTTACACCTTCGTTACGGCGCAGGAAACCCTCCATCCAGTGAATCCCAATAGGTTCTTCATTGCCGTTGAGTCTGGCGATGCGGCCCGCGAAGTCGATGACTTGGGCGTGACTCGGAGCGAAGCCCAGGTCGTCTTGGGCTATGATCCAAGCAGTGAGGTGCTTTTCCTGCTCCGCTGAGAGCTTCTGGAAGTGTTCATGACTTATGGTGCGACTTTGAGAGCCAGAAATGCGGCCACGGAGGGTTGACTCTGGTATGCCATGTCGCCCGGCAGCAGTCCGCACGGCCACGCCTTCGCTGACTTTCTGGAGAGCGTTCTGAACATCGACTTCAGTGTATTTCGCCATGAGGATTCCAAAAATATAAAAATTATCGTGATAGCTTCATTATTGCGCGAGAAATCACGGTCTGAAGATAATTGAAGATTGACGTGGTGGTGGGAAAAAGGTGCGCGGTTTCTGGGGGTGCGCGGTTTCTGGGGGGTGGGGCTTACTTGATGAAAGACGGTGGGAAACCTAGGCCGAAATCCGGAACACCTTCAGAGTCTCTCCAACGGCCCGTCGGCGAAACGGTCTTCCGCTGCTGACATGCCCAGCAAACCACGTGGCAAGGTGTTGGGAGGCGTGTTGCAACATTCAACCCAGATGAGGATAAAAATTCAAGATTACAGCTACGCGGAATAGTTATGCCTGGACGTGTAGCGAAATGATTCCAAAGAACAACCCCCCCCCCCACCTTCCGTTCATCTTCGAGTAAGCGGACGATGCACGCATCAGGCATTCATGCCAACTCATCACCTAAGGAGGCATCATGTTTCTCCGCAGACCGCTTGAACAGAATACCGGTATAAGCCTAGTTAGCAGATAATAAAATTTCGTGTGGCATTTTCAAATCTTCCGCAAGGCCACAGCAGCATGATGCAAGACACCAAGGCTTTCCCCGGAAGGGACATTGAGCGTGAAACAGGCCCCGAAGCTATTCCCGTCAAAAAAGTACGGAGTCAACATGGTTCTGTGGTGCCCGGAGCCATCCAAGCTCTAGACTGGGATGGTCCAAATGACCCTGACAATCCCATGAACTGGCCGACTGGCAAGAAGATCTTGCACACGGCGATACCAGCTCTATACACCTTTGCCCTGTAGGCATCTCTGTCTCTCTGGTGTAGCCCCCACTTACACACTGCTCAGTACGACAGGTATTTCTACCCTCGTCGCCGGTATCCCGTCCATTATGCTCCAATTCGACAAAAGCCGAAACCTCGCCCTCCTCCCAGTGTCCCTCTACACCGCCGGCTTCGTCTCCGGACCAACCATCGCTGCTCCCATCTCAGAACTCCATGGCCATCGAATCATCTACCAAGCCACCTTTGTCCTCCTCGTCGTCTTCAATGTCATAGCCGTGGCGTCGGACAACTTCGTCACGCTAGTAATCTTCCGTTTCCTAGCCGGACTCGGAGGTTCCGGCGTCATGGCCGTCGGCGCCGGCACGCTATCGGACTTGTGGGATCCGAGGGAGGTCGGCCGGGTGGGGGTCGCGTACGTCGTGGCTCCCTTTCTTGGGCCGAGTATGGGACCTCCTATCGGGGCTTACGCGGTTGCCCAGTATGACGACTGGAAGTGGACGGTCTGGGTTGTCCTTTGCATCTTGGCACCTGTCGGCACTGGAATCTTGTTTATATCCGAGACCTCTAAGCCGAGGGTCCTTTACCTGCGGGCAAAGAAACGCGATGACAAAGTTAGAGGCGAAGGTCTAGCCGCGGAACTGAAGAAGATGGCCAAGGCAATGACGAAGCCACGGCACATGTGCGTCTTTGAAGTGGGTTCCCCTGTGCCTTATACTTCCCCATCGAACATTAACTTCTCTAGCCAGTCTCTCTTCCTCGGCCTGTATACCGGCTACAGTTTTGCCATGATGTTCTCCTTCTTTGGCTCTTACGCATACGTATACTCAATGGTCTACGGTTTTGATACCCGGCAAATAGGACTTTGTTACATCGCAGTTATTGTTGGTGCGTGATGCAATCTATGCCGCTGTCTCTCGGACTGATGTTGAGATATCACACAGGCATCATCTTCGGGCTTACAACATTTGTAATCTTTGACTTGACCAAATATCAGAAAGAGGTCATCAGGACTGGTGACAAGGTTGCACCAGAGCACCGTCTTTACGCTGCCTTGTTTGGGAGTTGGCTGGTCCCCGTTGGGCTGTTTGCTAGTATCCCTCGTCGACGTTTTTTCACACACATCTGACAAGGCTTGAAGTGGTATGCATGGACGCCTCGTGAATCAGTTCACTGGATCATCCCCGTGCTAACTGGTGTCCCCTTTGGATGGGGCACCATCGCGAGTTTCCTCGCTTGTCTAGCTTACATAGCCGTGACATATGGTCCAGCTGACATGGCATCTGCCGTTGCAGCTAACGTCATCGTGCGGATGCATTGGGAGCGGTTTTTCCCATGTTCATTATCCAGGTTTACGAGGGCTTGGGTTCACTGGGCTGGCACCTTGTTTGCTTTCATCAGTCTGGCCTTTATCCCTGTGCCTTGGCTGCTCTTCTGGAAGGGAAAGGAGTTGCGAAAGAGGAGCTACTATGAGGCCAGTCCCTACTAGTTACCTACCTTCGCTTCTCATATTCGGGAGAAGTTGACGGCGGTAAAGCTAGCTCTCTTAATAACCCGTCTTCGGCGGATATTAAATAAGGCCTTATTTTTAATACAGAATAAGGCTAATTCTAGTATGCCTTCAAGTATAGCTATCTATATATCTATTCTCTAATTACTATAAAAAGAAGAATATCTTTATTATTATTAAGTAAGTTTATTGGTGACCTCACGCAGTCAAGAGGGACAGAGTGTGTGTAGTTTGGCCGGAACTGGTCACCTGTCACTGCGGTCTTATGCGTAAGCGTGTTGGACCGCAGCGTCAGAGAGGGCCCGTCCGCGCTCCCTCGTAGGGAGGCAAGTGTCTGTATATTGTAGTAGTGCTATATAGAGAGGGAAGGTGGGGGGGGGGGTGAAAGTCGGGTCTTGACTGCGTGAGAGATGACGAGACACCTGCCGAGGCGAGCAATTGACTCCCCGTGAGGCAGTTGCAGGAGGGAAGGAAACCCCTCAGTGAACCTTCCGAGCCGGGAAGTCTATTGTGCAGTGTGGTCATCATCACGTGAGGCAACCCCAATAAAACTACTCCCAGTAATTTTATGCCCCCTTGCAAGACTACAGTACCGCACACTATCCGGAAGGTATCTCTTCATTTAGATGGCATCTCCACCAGGGAATATGTCGTGATAATTCCTGGTGACGCGTCACAATTCTTCCACTTACACATCCACACCAGCGTCAATACCCAGCCCATCGCCACCCCATAGCTGTTATGGGCTATCCCCATCCATTCCCCAAGTAAGCTCGGGTCTATCCATTATGAGATTGTGCGACTGACCTTGTCTTGTACGTAGATATGCCCGATCACGTCCTATCGCAGATATGTCCCGATGTTCCGAAGATCGTGGCCCCTAAATCGTACCAACGGAGCCACGATTTCATCCGCGATGGCTACCCAGGGTCGAATCTTTGTCCAAATTGCGGGAGACGTTCAGTGCTGCCCACAAATCAAATGCAATCAAACAAACAGCCAAACAAATCAATCAAATATGCCAGAATCTTATATCAAATCAAACAAATGGAAAACCCCGGATTTGAAATGACATTTGATATATTTGATACAGGATATAAGGTTGAGAGTATAACCTGCCAGGATGATGAGCTTGTCTTTGCTGCTTACCCGGAACCTGGTGAATGCCAGAGAGTGGACCCGACCAATCAGAGCTATTTTTCGCGACATCTATTAGTGAGCTACGCTTGATCATAACATATAAATCAGCCAAGGAGAAAGTAGCTTCTTACCCTTCCCGTCCGTCGCCCCCACAACATTAAACCGCGTCGGTGCCGGTCTGTTTACTTCTCCCCGACGCGTGCCATTCCTTCCCAATCGACGCCTAACCCGATGGAATCTAACGACATCATGCTTCCTTCTCCACCCTCTGCCTTTGCCCTTCTCCGACCACCGCGAAATTTGGCGAGTCAATTTGAGCTGACGACGCAGGCGGCTTTACCTGACCACCCTACCGTTGCAGATCTTCCGCGAGCAATATGGAGGAATAAACGATATGTTTTGGAAGAGTCCTTATCCCGGAAGGGTTCGAAGGGCCGGAAGAGCTGGATTAAGCGCCATGGATTCTTTCTCGTTGAGATTGACACTAACGATATTCCTTTGAGTCCTTACTGGGCCTGTCGTTTGTGCGACGCGAAGGGCCAGCCCGAGTTCTTCGCCGCTGCTGCTACGAGTTTAGCAGCTGACCACCTCCGCAAGTATGAGAATACGACGTCGCGAGCTTGAGCATTGTTAACCACATATAGGTCTCACAGGATGTTCGAGAGCAGTTAAGGTGCCGATATAGACCCGTCAACCGAGGAATCTGACCGGCCTAAGCGACGGCGCTTGCAGTATAGCACCGTGCCGTGTACCAGGGTCAAGGTGATCCGAGAACTGGGCCTGGGACTTCTGATTAACACCAATACTCCCTTTTCTTTCTTTAGCGATGCGTTCTTTTAATAACTCGCCTGGCGACTTGACCCTCACCTATCTGACCAGATATCATGGAGCCGGCAATCGATGAGCCGTCTGCTGGATGACACGTACAGGTGCAAGAAGGATGAGGTCAAGCAGGAGCTCTCATATGCCCTTAGCAAAATTCATCTGGGGTTCGACCTGTGGACTTCACCCAATCGGCACGCTGTCATGGCGGTTACAGCTCATTTTCTTGACCGCGTAGGCAAGCACCAGTCGCGTCTACTAGCACTTCGACGCCAGCTCGGGTGTCACAGCGGGGAAAATCTTGCGGTGACACTTGGGCGAGATGTGCGTGAATGGAAGATAGAGGATTGAGTCGGAACAGTGATCTCAGACAACGCATCTTCGAACGACAACTGCCTTCTGAACTTCTACGGATATCTTGACGCAGAAATGGGCCAGGCGGATATTCGGGCGAGACGTATGCGCTGTTATGGACATATCTTGAACCTGGTTGCTCGTGCGTTCCTCTACGGCGAAGATTTCGAGGCTTTCGAGGCCGAATCGCAGGTCTTTGAGCTTCTCGGCCGGCACGAGGATGACCTACGTCATTGGAGAAAGAAAGGGCCGGTGGGAAAACTCCACAATGTTGTCAAGTTCATCAGGTCGTCCCCTCAGAGGCGTGAGCTCTTTAAGAGGATCTCACGCGAGAACGATGAAGCACAAGAATATCTCTTGGCGAGTGAGTCGACGGCGGAGCGCGAGGTAGTCATGAACAACGACACGAAATAGAATTCCACTTACCTCACGGTCTCTCGAGCGCTCGTCAAGCAGGGAGACATTAGGGCGTTCTTGGTCCATCCAGAGGTGGAGAAGTGGCTACCCGAGGCCGACATGTTGAAGGGGGATGACTGGAGGCTCTTGGCAGAAATCCAGCATATCCCTGAGCCGTTCCACCTGCAGACTATGAGAACGCAGGGGTGGCGTTGCGAGGGAGGTGATGGACGCCTTTGGGAGGTGATGACAGGCATGGAATACTTGCTGGAACACCTGGAAGATCGGAAGCTGTTCTATCAGACTGCCCCAGACGAGGCAGCAGGGGAGAACACCGATTCGCAGGTCGAACTACGCCGAGGGCGACCAGACCGAAATCGGCAGCTTCCTGCTCGGTTCAGGGACTGCGAGATGGACATTATACATCCGCGAAAGTCAACGGAAAGCTCTTTGCGGGGTCGTGGCTTGGCACAATGTGATGGATCAGACAAGCCATCAGGATTATCGGGAATTGACGACATCGGAAAGGATCATCGACGCTATCTGAGACTCTCAATCATCACCGCCTGGCAGAAACTCAATGAGTACTACACCAAGCTTGGAGAGTCGCCGTTGTTTGCCGCATCCATCATCCTCCATCCATCACTCGGCATGAGCTACCTGGAGGTGAATTGGGCCTCGGAGGAGCAGCTTGTGTGGGTGAGGGACGCCAAAATTGGACTCTCTGACTACCTTGACCGCTGGTACCGCTGCAACCGGCCGGTGGATGAGTAGCGAAAGGCGATTGCGGAGACTGTGGCATCCCCAAGCGTGCTACGGAAAACACCTGAAGACAGTGTGTTCAAGCAGTGGGTCAAAAACAGGACAGCGAAGATTACGGTGATGGGCAGCAAGCTCGAGCGGTATCTGCGGTTAGAACCACAAGAAATCGAGGGTCCAATTGAGTGGTGGATGGCTCGCCAGGGGCAGTTCCCAATGGTCAGCCAGTTGGCTCTTGATATACTTGCCATACCGGCGATGGCGACTGATTGTGAGAGGTCGTTCAGCCTCGCCAAGTTGACGTTGACGTCGCAGAGGATTTCAATGACGACGGAAACATTGGAGAAAGTTGCAATGCCTCAAGAACTGGGTCAGGCAAGGTGCGGTGAAGCTGGGCCCCACAGCTGGTGGGAGAGATGAGCTCTAGTGGGAGATTTGAAATAGCGGTATAGAGAGCGCGGATACTGAGATTTGAAATATTTGAAATATTTGATTAAATATTTCAAACAACAAATCCAGCGTCGAGGGCTATCAAATATCCCAAATATGACCCCGGATTTGATTTGTTTGATTTGAGGACAGCGCTGCCTGCATCTTTCCCTCGTGTTCCGAGACCTCAATTCCCTGACACTAAGCGTCCGAACGGGAAGTAATACTCCGCCTTGCCGCTGCAAGACGTATAACAGACATGACAGTATAGAGCGACAGGGCGTCCGGATTAATCATCTTGTACATAACGATCCAGTATGACTATCTTAATCAATAAATAACCGGGATGGACAAATTTGTGCCAGCCATCTTTTCGACCTTAGCTGCGGCTTTCTTGTAACCAGCTTCCTTCTGCAGTAGCTCAACATATGCCCACAGGTTGGGGTACCTGTCAGCCAGTTTCCCATCGCCCATATCCAATTTAGCCAACCTCGCTCGAGCAGACACAAGATGGTAGCTCATAAGTATGTCCGCTGCCGTTAAATGCTTACCACACAGGTAATTGCCGCCAGCGCTCCTAATAGTCCAGACCGTTTGGACTATTAGTCCAGACTGCAGATCAGGGAAGGGGAATACAGACGCCCGGTGTGGACGCTAAGTACGCTAAATCCAGGGTGCCCATGTTTGTTGCTGTGCCAACCATTTTGTTGTGGATATTTCCGATCAATTTACTGGTGCGATCCAGATCAACAAGGCCCGTTTCAAGGGACGCGTCATCCTAGTCGTCAATCCATGAACGCCCGTCGTGGATTGATTATTGATCTTGGATTGCAGTCTGGACTAATAGTCCAAACGGTCTGGACTATTAGGAGCGCTGATTGCCGCCGCCTGACGAAGTGGCCAATTGCTATTCCAAGAAGGCAAAGTGCTTCTTGACATTTGGAAACACATGGAGTATATCTTGTCTGCAACCGCTGAGGTGATCGGACGAATAAGAAAGGGGATTTTGTTCCCGCAGAGTACTATAGCCGGGTCATTGTCTCAAAAGGTAAGTTGTGCAACGGAGGGTGTGATCAGAAGATATTTCATTGCGCTGCCCCGTTCTATCTAAGGGAGCGGCGAAGGTCGGCCTCTTATACCTATATTTAGTCTTCTAATATTATAGGCAGCAGCCTGCTGCCTGATGCTAGTTGTAGTCGTTCACGAACATCGTGAACATGTTCACGATGATCGTGATTCTTGCCTTATTTCTATCCTCATTCCAACACATTGAAAGCACTCAATTTTAGAACCAAACCTATCGCCAACTGGAAATAATCAGTGACGCAAGGAGAGGAGGTGGAAGACTGCCTTCTGCATAGCACATCAAGTACTGATATCTCATCCATTCTTTGGTTTCGCCAGTAATTTTTGTCAGGCTGAGCTTAAGGCAGAAGATGCTGTGAGGCTCTGAAAAGGCGATCTGGAAGAGGACATAGACCGGGAATCAGTGTAGGTCAAAAGGTTAGGTTAGGTGAAGCACTTTGACTCGCGAGACTTACTTGACGTATTCGGCGCAGCTGAGTGGGTGAAGGCAAAGACGGCGACAGCCCGGCAAGCTCAGGAAGCAGAGGATCAAGTGGCTATTGATGAGAGCCACATCGAGAAGAAAAGTCCAGCAGAGAGCTGCCAAGCACCCGCGAAGAAGGGAGTGACCATAACCTAGGTATGGCCTTTGTTGGTCACCTCGGTCCACATGGCTCACCTCGTCATTATGTGCAGCAGCAACGGTAGGAATACAAAGTAACTTTACGTCTCATCACCAAAGAATCGCCATATCGGCGGTGCCATGACATTACCTAGCTAGTAATACAAAGCCCAAAACAAAACCCAAAGTGGTATGAGAAGATAGCCAAAGACTGGGGAGATTAAATTCGTAATAGTACCGGTATAGTGATGCCCCCTTATCAAGGAGTCATCATCAGAGAATCGAAGTGAGGTCCGGCCGGGCCAGCCCAAGGGACAGCGGTGGAAAGTGTTGTGTATTATCGTCGAGGTCCTAAGGCGGCGAAACGCAGATCTGGTGGAATCAGGACGATTGATTTAGGGAAGGAAGATGAGAGGTTGACTATGTTGGTGTTGAAGCCGGGCCATGCCAAGGCCAAACTCTGAAGTCTCGTGTCTGATTGCGGAAGTTGGAGCCGTTGTTCCTGGTGGAGGCTAAAGCTAAGTCGAAGCGCGATAGCAGTTGCGAGGATCTCGGATTTGGCTTGTCGGCGACCCGCTTAGCCACGCTTGGGCAGAGGAGGCAGAGGGAGGCTGGGAGGCGGGCCAGGACAAGGAGGAAGCTGCGATGGTCGCTGGGCGGGCATGTTGGCTTGGGTTTCTGTTGTAGCTGGTGTAGCTTGAGTTGCTGTAGATGAGGAACTGAGGACTAGCAGTTGCTTAGTTGCTTGTCGGTGGTAATGTTTGTTGGTTCGTGTTTGTGAGTGGTGGTGTAAGTTGCTTGGTGGTGCAAGACTCGGGGTCACGTGTTGCGGTCAGAGCCAAACAACTATTCAAGGCGAGTCTGTCTGGGTCGATAGTGAGAAATGATCTACTTTCGAAAAAGAGGCCAGGGAGATCACTGCTCTTTTATATTTCTGGCCTAGCCTAGTCTGCTATTTGCGCTTCGCTAACATCAGGTGGCGGAAGGTCATTCGGGTGAAGCAACCCAGGGTGCAGGGCATGGTCCCAGCGACACAAGGGGGTGGGCTGGCCTCGCACAAGGTACCGGTACGGACTACATATATGAGCGGATATATATAGTCCCCAGGTACCCGCTACATACAGCACACGTACATGCTAAACACATTTCCGCGTGCGCAGCAAGGCAGAAACTCAACAGTGCAGCATCATCTTGCACAAATGTATCAGGCGGCATCCCCGTCTGTCACAGACCCCCCGGGCCAATCATCGCACGTCCATTCCAATCCACCACCGTTGACGTCAGGCGAAAACCCTCGGTCATCCAACCCGCACAAAGTCGGCGACAGAAAGGTAAAATCCCAACACTGGCCCCTTAGGTTCCACCGCGCCTTGGAACGCATGGAAGCTCTGTGGAAAGCCTCCCTAGCTCCGAATTTCCCTTAGGGTGTCGGAAACGAGTGGAGAGGGCTGGGGAGCCCGGGCGCTGGTGACAGGGCCTGCGAGCTGACACCAAAGGCTGACACCGTCGACCGTCGTACATTGCATACTGCAATTTAGAGGGAGCGTCAGGTGCACATTCGACAATAAGCTTTCCCCCGATGGACGATATGGCCAAATGCTGACCGCCGAAAGCAGCAATTCACTGCCCGGGCTTGGTGTGGGGATGCCCCCAGGCGGCCATGGTCACGGTCACAGCCACGTCAAATGCAGACAGGGCGTAGAATGAGACACGATTCCGGTTGCGGGGTCGGTCCATTCCTGGAGACGGCATAATCATTGGTCATGTGTTGCGATGCGCTGTCTTGGATTGTCGCGGGTTGTTGGCTGTAAGTTCCTTTCCTTTTATCGTGTTAGACCAGGCACATCCGGATACGCTTCGTACCGACAATACCGTATCGCTCGCTAAGAATTGCTTGAAAGAACTAAACTACTTAGACCATATTGTGTAGATCGAGGTTCTCGAACGTCGCGCGGGCCCGCTGCTGGTCCACAGTACCTGCTCGGCTACTCATGCCCAAGTATCTGGACTAATAAGGTGTGGGGTGATATCAGGGTTAATACCTAGTGGGAAGGGGCCCTCAAGGCGACTGACAGGGGTGTGGCCGGCGAGACGCGCTAAGCTCTGTTGGCGAACACGTTCCCCTGTCCAGTCCTGCAGACTCTCAACGCCCGCTTGTCAATCAATCATCACCACTTTCATCTCGAGCCTCACAGGCAACCTAACAAAAGTCTGACGCGCAAACTAGATTGGCCGGCATCGTTGGCTCGTCGCATGAGGGATTATTTACGAAACGTTCACTGGATTAGTGGGTTTACTTGTGCTATTAACCGCACCTGCTCGCTTTTCAGTTAGGACCTGTGCCTTCAGTTGGCCACGCGCGTCTTTCATTCAGGTTCTCAGGACCCAACCCAGGCAAACCTCCTTCCGACTGACAGGGCAAACTCGCAGATTGCGTCGCCCTTCCTTTCACTTTATCATCTAGCACGAGACCGTTTTCATTGCGGAATGGTGCAGGCAGCCGTGACTGAAGGAGAGGGACAATCCTAGAAAACTTTGACAAAGTTAGTCGCAGCCATGGCTCCAGGCCCAACTCCGGGTGCAGTCCCTGCTCCTGGTCCTGCTCATCCTCCCACACAACTCAAGGTAACCTATCTGACCCTGGACGATCCAAGCAATCCTGGGGATAATTCTCCTCTTCCACGACGATCACCATCGCCACAGCCGGCTCGTTTCGAGACGACTAATGCCCGATTTGTTCTGCACGATCCCGCTCGTGGTACCGGCTGCGCGCCCGTCAGTCCGCCTCAGAAACGACCTGGCCAGGGCCAATCCAGCTTTCATTCATTTGAGTCACCTCACCCGTCGCAACCGACGTTTAGGCCAGCCAAAAAGGCAACCATGTTAAATGATGAATGGGATGATGCCCAAGACATGCCGAGATTATTTGGCGTGCGATCCCCCGACCTGGGGCATCGACAGGTGACGCCGACTTTGGAGTATCATTCCCCCAAAGCAACTAAAAATGCCAAAGCTATAAGCCCCAAGTATCAAACCCTGCGAAAGCCGGAATGGGATATCTCTCGCATCGTACAAGCTTTAACCACGTTTCGCCAAGATATCAAAGACGGACATGCACGCATGACGTCCTACATCATCGAATCCACCAAGGCTACGGAGCGCCGTGTTCTCACTGGCAACGATCTCTTTGCCGGCCTCAGCAGCAAACCTGCGTCAAGCGACGAGGCTGAAACGATGAGAATCAAATTCAAAGTAGTCGACCCTATATACTTTGATAAAATCGATACTTACATCAAAAAACAGGAACACTTCAACCCCAAGAACAACAAACGTGAGGATCGCTATGAGGTTATGCGCATCCAGACCGACGAAGAGCGCGTTCCCCGGTATCGCTTTCCCCACGTGGAAATCAAAAAGAGCATCCTCACTCCAAATACGATGCTGACATTTGTTCCCCACCTGAGGGACCTTGAGAGTTCTGAGGAGTCAAAGTACAACGTTTGGTTGCAGGAGCTGGAGGACATTGACCGCAAATCCGGATTTAAGCCAATGAGTCGCGAGGAAAAAGTGCGCGTAACTGTCCGCTCGGAATTCGCCTCGACTGTCTCGCTCTACCTTGAAAACTGGCTGGACAGGCTCAGGCTTCCCGGTTGCGATAAATCAACCCTGATCCGGTACATGGCAAGTCGCGCACCCGATGATGCAATCACGCCCCGACAGAAGTCCGACATCCTCAATTCCCATCGCCAAGCCGAGTCCACTACCTACCCCGAGGCCAACAGGGCTGCCGAAATGTTCACGGAAGCATTTTATCGTGTATTCCACCAAAACCAGCCTGCGACGAAGCAGATTACGCTCCGAGACGTCCTCTTTCTCGATGAGTCTGTCGACAGCATCATGGATACCAAACAGATGGCCAAGGATGGCTCTAACTCTCAATACGAGGACGAATTCGAGGCTGCCGAATTCAATCTGGGAACTTATTGTATTCTTGGCTGTCTCATCTGCTTTAGTCATTCCTGCGAGCATGGAGAGTATGATGCTTCCAACTGCAAACGAAACCTTTCGATGCTTCCTCGCCTCTCAGATACCCTCAAGCGAAGAAGACGCATTCTGTCCGACAGGGCCAACATCGCCAACTGGCATCCTCTTAACCCCTGCAAACGCAACTGCTACCAAACATCGACCACTTCCGCGGTAAACTCTGCGCAGCGGCCTTGGACGCCGGAAGAGCACATCGTTATGCGATCCACGGTTGCGACAGCCGACCACAGTCGCGTCAAAACGGATCCCTTCTGCATTGTGGCCCACCTTCTCGACCGCGACTGTCGCGATGTTTTCCACGAGTATGAACACCTCGGTATCAGACTGCCTCCGCCTGAGCCAGTCAGGAAGATACCAATTAGGACGGTTTCATGGTATGATCGCTTCAAAAAGGCGCTCATTGGCGACTGGGAAAGTCGCACACGCAGCCAGGAGCATCAACAGCGTGAGCTGATTGAGCCCTGCTCTCACGAAGGACCATGTACCCTGGAAAATTGCATTTGCGTCCAGTACGGATATTTATGTGAGAAGTACTGCGAATGCACGGTGGAGAATTGCGCGTACAAATTCACTGGCTGCGCCTGCCATTCGCAAGGCAAAACTTGTCTTTCGAAACAAAAGGATAGACCATGTGTTTGTGTGCAGCTGAACCGCGAGTGCGATCCGGATCTCTGCGGTACCTGTGGTGTTCTGGAGAGGGCTGATCCTGAAAATGCCAAAGATGAACTCCTCCACGCGACTGGCTGCCAGAACTGTTCTTTACAGCGGGGTCTTACCAGGGCTCTCGCGTTAGGCCAAAGCGAGCTAGAGGGAGCTGGCTATGGACTTTTCGCAGCTGAATTTATCGCACAGGGTGATTTCATCATCGAGTATGTTGGAGAACTCATCACCCATGACGAAGGCGTCCGGAGAGAGGCCAGACGCGGTGATGTATTCGATGAAGAATCTAACATCTCATACGTCTTTACGCTTCTCGAAAATGAAGGCATTTGGGTGGACGCGGCTATGTATGGCAACCTGAGCCGCTATATCAACCATGCGTCGGAGAAGTCAGACTGCGACAAGCGTGGCTGCAACATTACGCCTCGAATTCTTTACGTCAATGGCGAATACCGGATCAAATTCACTGCGACGCGTGACATTCAAGCTGGCGAAGAACTCTTCTTCAACTATGGCGAGAACTTCCCCAATCTGACCAAGAAGCTGCTCGACCATAAGGCGGGAGAGATGTCTGAGGCGGCAAAGAAGCGGACACGCCGTCTAAACCGCGCCAATCATGGACAGGGAGTAGCCAGAAAAGCGCCCAAATCTGACAAAAAGAAGCCTGGCAAGGACAGGACGGCCTCGCGTCAAGACCTTGGAGACCAGGACTTGGAAATGTACGAGTCGCCCGAATTCATACCTAAACTACCGCGAAAGCGGAAGCGAGAGGTACAGGATGACTCTGAGGAGGACGAGTATCATCCAACGGCAACAGATGCGGCTGGGTCTTGCGCCGGGTCTCCGTCAGCAACTGACTCGGACTTTGCGTTAGGGAAGGGTTCGGACAGGCTTCGAAAACGAGCACGTCAGCCTCTAAAATCAGCAATGGCCGAGCATATGGGCAAGTCTCGAGAGCCCAAGACACGGGGAAAACGGAGCGGAGCCAGACCCGGCAGTGGAAGGCCTAGAAAGTATCCGCACAGGGCGTCCAAGCCCGCTCCCGCCCCGATGCCCGAGTAATCAGTTGCCATGACACCAGATCGGCCTCGTACTGAGTCTCCCGAAGTGACACAACCAGTGGTGACGGCACTTGGCTTGCCAAGGCCGCAGGCCATGGATACTGACGACAGTTTAGAAGATATCGAGCACAGCGGTGGGTTTGGGGGAAATGCCATGCCTCGCAGCCACATGGACGACGGCGATGATGATGATGATGATCAAGATGTGTTCATCCGCAAGCGTGGTCGAGGGATGAGGAATCGACGACCATCGGCCAAGTCCAGGGACGATGGGGCTGGGTTAAGTGGGAACCAATGAAGCAAGCTGAACGAGGCAGGGAGGGACCCACGGTGACGGTAATGTTCGGGCACGTCGCAGGGACAAGGTCTGGGGAAGGGAAGAAGGCCCATTCCGTGAACGCGCTGTAGTTCACCGGCTTCTGTTCCATTCAGCTAACATTCTCTAAACCATGATAGCTTAACAGAGCACTTACATCAAAAATGGGAACCTCGAACAGGCGGAGGCTGATAGTAGTTGCCGGTTTTCGGATTCTTTCATGAGAAGGCTCGGGCCGAGGAGTTGGGAGCGCACTGCGCAAGTATGTGGCAGCAAGATTGGCCAGGAAAGGGACTTCAATGTGTTCTGTTGACATTTAACCGGGTAGCGGCAGCTTGTTCAAAATACCGACAGTGAGTTCCGCCGGGTTTGTCCAGTATTCCCATGATCTCTATTGGTCAGAGGCTAATAAGAGATACGGTTCCCTTTGTCAATTGGGGTGGTTTCATGCTTGCTTACTGGCATATGAGAAAATTTCAGCCGTGTCAGAGCAGTAACCGGGTGTCGCACTGAGCGTGCTAAAAGGATCAAGGGCCAGGTAAACGATAATGAGCAAGTGTGCTGATTGATTGTTTTCTGAGGTTGTCTCTGGTGGGGTATACTCCGTCCCGCAGAGTTGCCTAAAGCATACGGGCTAGATTACTAACGCAGTTGTTTCCCGAGGCCGTGAAAATCATGCCTACCCTGTGACACCGGGTTAGCCAGGGCCCTCGAAGCCACAGCCGGGCTTCCAGCACGAACAACATTCAAGCTGAAAGTATTGGCCATAGAAGCCCAAGCCGAGTACGATGATGGAAGGCTCAACGCCAACGCACTAGAGCTGCAAGGAGTTCGTGTGACAGTCGAAGGTGCCAGATAGCTGCCAAATGTTCCAGTGATATTTACCAGGTCCAAGGCCGACTCGATTTCGGACAGGTTGGTATGCGACAAAATCTGGTTTCTGATAGGGTTGTCGCTATCTCAGACGCCGTGCAAGTCATAGGACATGAGTTTAATCCAATCGGCGGGGCCTTGATGCCCTTGAGATCAAAATGGCGAAGGTACCAGTATGAAGACGGCGCAGGGCAGATAAAAGTAACGGGCTCCACAAGCGAAATAGTTGGTCAGTTTTACACCTCAAATCGCATTTTAAATAAAATAATCAAAAATCGAAACTAAGCTTAAAATAGCTTAAAATTAGGCTCAGTAAACACGGACAGCCCATTCGGGCAAGGCGCGCCCCCCATACACCAGCCCAACCGCACATCACGTGACTCTATGTATATAAGACATCAACCTCCTCCGACCCTGCGAACATGTATCTTCTGCTTCTTCCCATGCTCTGCCCGTTTGTATCCACCGTTTCCCCTCTTCTGCAAGCATCGCTGCCTTCAGTCCAGCCCCCGTCGCCCATCCTGCCGCGTCGTCGTTCTGATTTGGAATGAAGTTCTCCTGCCGCCGAGATTGACCGGCCATGGCGACGCTTGCATCGACCCCAATGCCAGATTGCGGAGGGTATGAGAAAAATTCTACGATTCATGTTTCATTCTACCCTCTGGTGCTATTGCCAGCTCTACTCTGCGTCTCGTATAGCTTCCCTTTTCCGCCCTCTTCTCACGGAATCTAACAACGCCAACCGTCTAGAGGCGTTCCCCAAGTCGGGCTGCCTCACAGCGCTGCAGTGCTTCTGAGGCAGCAGCAAAGCATCTCACAGCGATGTTTATACTTTTGAGGCCTCCAACAGACGCCCAGCCAATGGAAGAAATGCCGCAGTGTCTCATCAATGCCCCTGATGCATGATGGAGGATGGTGCCATCTCGGACTCCCCTCCCGAAACTAGCACGGGTCGCTCCAGAGGCCTCTAGCAAGAACTTACTCCCCGATTGGTTCCATCAGCAGGTAGAGCGGGTAGAGTAGGCGATGTGTGTGATCACGACTCGCTTGACGGGGCCCGAGTCGCTATTTCCCTGTTCAGGGGTTGCCGAGACTACCCGCCGCTTCGGGGACGTTCCCTCGATTACTACCTGCTGGTCTTCGGCTCACCCGTTCCTGGGCCGCTCGTGATGGCTTAGCAGCCTCAAAAACGGGGGAAGCCAGCATGCCTAGAGCGATGGTTGGGTGAAGAGAAGGAGACGGGGACGGGCGCACTCCGGCGAGTTGTTGGTGTCGCACGCATGTCAACCTCGGTTGTCTCACTGCTGCAGGATCATGAGGCGTTTATGACGGCCCCTAGAGAGCTCTTGAGTCCTCTGAATGGTTCAAGAAGTTCGTGGCTGAGGACGATCAGCATGTGCGGGCGCAGCGTTGAACTCCATCACGGTCAGATGGACGAGCTAATGCTGCCGGAAACTCCCATCCCGATGCAGTCTGACCAACTGGAGGTCACGCGTCGTGCGTGAACAGCCCAACAGCCATCAAGACCTGCCTCATATGGCATCTCCGAGAACTCTGCCTTGCCAGGGAGTGAGGTGGATCCCTGAAGATGTGCAAGAAGATGAAGCGAGGAGGGAATCATTTTTCTAGCATAGCTGTATTGGTGTGGCTCGGCAGTGGAGTGATTGGCACAAAGGAGAAGTGGTTACGTGTCTGCCTCCTCCATCCGACCGGCCCTAATCTTGGCTTACAATGGAGACAGCAGGAAGACACCGGGTAGGGCTCCTGCCGTCCTTGCATGTATGGTGATACCTTCGTCCGTCCATCCACCATGCCTACGCTCATGCCCTTTCTCGGACTCCAGCCTACTCCCGCGGCGTTCCGTTTAGCGTCGGCCCCAGAAGGTCGACAACGGCTACTCCACGAAGAGATCAGCCTGTGCAACTGTATCTTGCCCTGCAATGGCGGCCCCTCCCCCTTTCTCTCCGGCGTGTTCCACCAGGGCTCATCCCACTTACTAATCTCCTGTATATATCGACGCAACCTTCAGATGCGCCTTGGTTTTACTCACATAGTGCGGTCACCACCACAAGCCCACAGCCATGGCTCCTTCCAACCCAGACCCCGAGCCATATCACATCCTGCTCCCCCCTCTCACCTTAACTACGTATAGACATGATCTCTCTATCGGCCCAGTTGCCAAGCTCTTACCCTGGCCGGGGTTTAACGACCCGCTCACCCATTCAGCCCTCGAAGGTCCCGGTATCGGCTATCAGCGCCTTCACAGCAGCCTCCCACTCACAAGAAGGATCGCCCATAATGTCACCCGATCCCGTCGTTCCGACTACTAGTTCCTCAGTCCAACCGTCGCCTAAACCCATGCACGGTAGGAATGAGGACCCGTACTCCTACAACTTTCAGATACCGGAGTCTATCCTATCTCGCAAGACGAGCAACGACTCACTAGATCGGAGCTTGGCTAGCTGCAACCCCAGCGCAATGCCCGAGGCCTCGCCTAAGAGTAGCAGCTTGATTCGCCGCTTCTCGAATCGCGCCCATCGGTTTGCCAGCATCAGACAACAATCTTCGGCAGCCCCTGCCAGCCTGAACCGTAGTATCGGTCCCAGCATCTTGCGCCGTCGGAGTGACAGCAACGCCACTGCCCCGCCACGGCCACCAGAGTATAACGCCGTGACTGACACTGACGAGGAGGCTGACCCGGTTCCGGATGGCAACATATCTCTCTTTGGCCTCGACGGAACCACTCACTCATCAAGCAACAATGACGCTGCCGGTTCAATTAATGGAAGTGGCAGTGCCAAGGCCGGACCCGTGTTGCCGGTCGAGATTCGGAATGGTTGTGAAGTGCTCAAGGTGTCCAGGAGAAGTCGCACGAGACGGGTTAATCTTCTGTATGAGACTGAATCCAACAAGCTCTCGTGGGACCCTGCTCGCCCACATAAGTCCTTACACGTCGATGAGATCAAAGAGATCCGAACTGGTCCTGATACTCAACAATACTGCCTTGACTTTGGAATGTCCGAATCGTGTGCGGATACCTGGTTCACCATCATCTATACCGTCCAAGGCAGCTCGAGGACCAAGCTTCTGCACATTGTCACTGATAATGAGGAAGTCTTGAACCGCTGGACTGGGTTCCTCGAGGCTACATTGACTTACCGGCAGGGATCAATGACCTCTCTCATGGCCTTCGACGATGGGGCCATGGTCCAGTATTGGCAGACTGAGATGACCAGGGAGTTCGGTCACCAGCCCCGTGATCCTGAGCAGGAGGAACTGGACATAGCCGGAGTCAAGCGTGTTTGCCAGAACCTTCGTATTTACAGCTCCCAGTGGACCCTGCAGACCAACTTCCGCCTATCCGATGTCCGACGACGTGAGAAGCTCAACTTTACCGAGTTCAAGGGTTTCATCCACCTAATGAAGCAGAGGCACGATGTTCAGCGAACCATTCGCAGCATTGCCGCTAAACCTGAGACTGGCATGGCCTTTCCAGAGTTTCTAGCGTTCCTCCGCGATACCCAAGGGGAGGACGTTGATTCTAACCTTTCTATGTGGGAGAAGCAATTTGCCTACCTCAGCCGCCGATACCGACCTGATGCAGTCGAGACCACCGATGCGGCTGATGACATGCTGGTCATGTCCGAAGCCGCCTTTGTGAGGTACCTAACATCTGAGATAAACTCAGCGATTATACTGGAGCCTCAAAACTACACACTTGACCGCCCCATGAACGAATATATCATCTCTAGCTCCCACAACACCTACCTCCTTGGTCGACAGGTAGCCGGTCAGTCCAGCGTCGAGGGCTACATCTCGGTTCTTATTCGAGGCTGCCGCTGTGTCGAGGTTGACTGCTGAGATGGCAACTCTGGGCAGCCCGAGGTCAACCACGGTCGCACCCTTACGACCTCGATTAGTTTCCGTGAGGTCATAGCCACGATCAATAAGTACGCCTTTGTTAAGTCGAGGTTCCCTCTCTGGATCTCCCTCGAGGTTCATTGCAACCCTAATCAGCAAGCCATCATGGTCAACATTATGGAGGAGGCCTTCGGCTCTCGACTGGTCACCGAGACGTTGGAAGACTGCTATGACAAGCTGCCTTCACCCTCTGAGCTCATGGAACGCATCCTCATCAAGGTCAAGAAGCCGCAGATCAAGCAGGAGCCTCCTGCCAGCAATTTCCGCGGCCGCCGACGAGGGAACAGCCTCAACTCGCCACCGACTCATTCCGTGACTGATGTCGCCATGTTGATGCCTTCGCAGTCGCTTCCTCAGAGCCTCATGCGTAGCCCTAGCCCTTCTTATCGTCGACCGGTCAGAAAGACTCGTGTCAACACAATTACTGAAGGCGGGGTGCAAGGTAGGGCGAGTAGAAGCGCCAGCGACAATGACAGCGGCGGGGAGCGAAACTCACGAAAGACGTCTACCAAGATTGTTAAAGAGCTTGGTGATCTTGGCGTCTACTGTGCCGGTGTCAATTTTGCTGGCTTTGACGCCGCCGAGGCGAAGCAACCCAACCACATCTTCTCCTTCATGGAGTCGACCTTTGCCAAGCACTTTCGCGCCAAGGAACAGAAGATAGCAGTCGACCTCCACAACCTGCGCTACATGATGCGAGTTTACCCTGATCGCACCCGAATCACCTCCAACAACTTTGATCCCCTCCTGTACTGGCGCCGCGGAATCCAGATGGTTGCGCTCAACTGGCAGACCTTCGACTTGGGTATGCAGATCAACCGCGCCATGTTTGACGGTGGCCAGGACTTTTCGGGCTACATGCTTAAACCTGCGGAGCTACGGGACATTCAAGTGCTCCCATACAACCCCGAACTTCCTGGGGGCAAGAAGGAGCGCGGTGTTGTTTCATTCACCATCGATGTCATCTCGGCACAACGGCTTATGCGACCGGCCAGCCTCCCCGCCAATAAGGCGATGAACCCGTACATCGAGGTCGAGGTCTTCCACGCCAGTGATAAACGGGAGAAGAGGAATGAGTCAGCCTTTCCTCGAGATCTTGACCCGACGCAAAAGTTCCGGACGAATATCGTACGAGAGAATGGCTTTTACCCAATGTTTGATGGTCACTTCAAGATCAAAGTCACGAAGAAACAACCCGATCTGGTCTTTGTTCGATGGTCTGTCAAACTCTCCAACGATGGCGAGAACTACAATGACAGACCGGCGGTGGCTACCTACACTGCTAAGCTTAGCAACCTCAAGCAAGGCTACCGCACCTTACCTCTTCTCAACGATGCTGGTGACCAGTACCTTTTCTCAAAACTCTTCTGCAAGATCAAGGTTGATTCGATTGAGAAGATGATGATCGACGCACCCAGCCGCGCCCTAGATGGTAGCAGGATCAAGGGCCTGGGCGGAAAGGCCTTGAGCTGAATCAGCACCCGCCCCAGAAGCACGATGGAAAAGCCCAGCACAGAGAAGATCAGCTTTGATAGCTATCCATGATCTATTTTTGCGGCTTCACCTGTATACTATGTTTCTCCCCTGGACGTATTTTTTCTTTCCCGAAGTAGCCGTCTTTTAACTTGTTCGTTCTATCTTAACTTGAGCAACAACACCTTGATACCAGACTCGATTCGCTATTCATGCTAAGACGTGCGTGCTAGCACTGAACAAGTGCTCGAGCACCTATGTAAGCGCGTGCTCTCTACCAGCATATAGATACTGGCAAATCAGTGCCAAGACGGCTGGGCCAGCTCATGTATTCTTTCTCTCTAATTTCCTCCTCTTGGGATTTACGAGGACCATCAATTCTATTTCCTATCCTGATTCTACTGCTCTGCCACAACCGATTTCTGCCAAGTCTTTAACAGAAATATGAAGATCTGTTCATTCGTGTCGCTTGCAAGATCGATGGGCGGACGCCCCATGAAATCTTTTATAGCTACATCTGCTCCCACCTCTACTAACGCACTCACCCTCGGGCTGGGCAAAGTTGGACAAGTACTACCGGCTCACTGATGAATCACCTGCCTACGTTGCCGCTATCGTGCTCCACCCTTCACATAAATGGCACTACATACAGGAGAACTAGAAAAAGGAGTGGGCTGAGTCGTCAAAGAAGTTGACGGAGACGCTGTAGAACGGCTATAAACCCGTGGGATCACCTCTTCCTCTCTGCGAGGTCCCATCGACGACTCCGAACGAGTTCTTGAATTGGCGGAACAAGCACCTGCAACCGTCACTTGCCACGGACGAATATGAACGTTATTGCAAGTCTCAACGGGTTTACGAGTTTACAAGCGCCCTTGCATAGTGGCTAGAGGAGACATAGCAGAATAACTGCCTAAACCTGAGTAAAATGGCGGTGGATATACTATCAATTCCCGCAATGTCTGCTGAGCCCGAACGACTCTTATCTGGGGCCAAGATAACCATTATAGATCGCCGAAATCGGCTTGGGAGTGATGTAGTTGAAGCACTGGAGTGCCTAAAGTCATGGTTTGGGGTACGAGAATTTCAAGGTGATGTACTTTAGCTGCCGCAGTAGAATAACCCGGGTCACGTGTAATATATGGGATGTATTGTCACACTGGCAATATACAGGAGACGCAACCCGCTTGCGGGTTGCCCAGAAAGAGCCTTGAGGAACGAAATTGAAGATAGAATTTGACCATGGAATATCATTTTCAGTGGATGATTAGAAGCTATACCATGTAGTACCCACCTGCCGTACGTACCCACCTGTCATACAGCCAAAAAAAATATTTCCCCATACAAAATGCCCAATTTCACTTGCACAGTGCTTTATCAAAAGGAAAGATATTTTCATAAGAAAATGTCTATTATATTAAGAATTGCATAGAATTTAATACTCTAAACATTAGTTCTCTAGTGACGCATGCGGTATAGTCGCACGGCAGTAATATAAAATATCTCAAAATGCCTCCCTTATCAACCAGCCTCCCCGAAGCTTCATCCAAAGTTTTCTCTTCCCCATCCTTCCTTGGTCGCCTCAAACATGCCTTAATCATCTTATACGGAGGACAATGTTATTCAGGCCATGCTAGATGTCACAGAAAATGGCCTCTCCCAGAACCAGGCCGCCCAGAAGAACATCGTGCCTCCGACCACCCTCTCTGATCGATTAAGAGGCATACCGTCAAGGTCAGAGGTCACACAGCCTGCCCAGCTATTATCTAAGCCTCAGGAGTCTAGATTGGTTGCCTAGATACTTCGACAAGAGGCCTTGGGCTATGCTCCTCCTCACAGTTAAGCTCGCGCCACCGTCACTGCCCTCCTACGACAACAAGGCAGGGAAAGGCCTATCGGTATACACTGGCTAGCCAGGTTCATGAAACGACATCCATCCATAAAGACGAAGATTAGAAAACGTCAGGAGGCGTCTAGGTTCAGTTCTTTTACCCCAACCGCCGTCAATTGGTATTTTGATATCCGCGAGAGCGAGTATAGCTGGATTAAGCCTGAGAACACTGTTAATATTGACGAGGGTGGTATCATGGCTGGATTTGGTGGGTATTTATCGTTTTAATCATTGATTCTACTAATTCATTCCGAATTTAGGCTTGGATTCCTTGGTTATCGGCAGTAGTGATCCCAAGAGGAAGGCCTTCCTCAAAGGCCCTCCGTCCCGCGCTTAGACTAGCTTTCTCGAAGCCATTATAGCAACTAGCCGTCTTCTGAAACCTGGGATTATTTTTAAAGGCAAAGAGCTTCAGCATCAATGGTTTATCGATGAGCTCAAGGAGGTGGCCGACTAGTATTATATCACGTCCGATAACGGCTAGACCGACAACCATATCGCAGTCGAGTGGCTCAATGAGGTCTATCTGCCTCAAACGCAACCGGAAGATGAGTCTGATGCGAGGCTTATCATACTAGATGGTCATCGAAGCTATGTGTCTGTTAGTATCTATCTATTCTGAATCTTAGGAGCCAAAAATATCGCTGGCTCCAAATCTAGGATGAGTAGATGGCTACGTGCTTTTTAAATAACGTATATTACTGTTACCTGCCCGCTCACTGCTCTCACGGTCTATAACCACTTGATAATAGCCCATTCAATGCATCTAAGGCTGCCTATCGCAAAGAGCTTCAAAAGCTAACAAGCCTGACCGATTCTGCGCCGGTAGACAAGGTCAACTTCATCAGGGCCTATGCCAAAGCCAGGGAAGTAGGCATGTCGAAGAAAAACATACTCTCAGGCTAGAGGGTGACCGGGAACTGGCTAATTTCACGACGAAAAGCGCTCATACATCCAGAGATTTAGCCGGACAAGAAGGAAACGACGCCTACATCAGGCGGCCACAGAGACAGGCAAGTCGACTCTGATAATACGCCAAAGACCAGCCGCCACATCCGAGATCTAGGGAAGAACAAGAGCCCTTCAACAAGAAGGCGCTATTCTATGATATCGAGAGGGTTTAAAGCGCAAGAGTCAAAGATCGCCTCTCTAAGCACCAGAATAGCCAGTCTAGAGGAGGAAGTTGGCCGGTTGAGTAGAGGCAAGAAGAGAAAGGCAATACCGAATCCTAATAAAAGGTTCATGACATTGGCGGAGACTCTAGTGGCTGGTGAGACTATTTCTGAGCCAAATAAAGCAATTAAAGGGGCAGATGCTGTTGAGGATGTGATCGAGGTGGGAGGGATAGAAGAAAATGAGAGGTCAAATTCAGAGGAGGAAGAGTTAACTGTGGTACGCATACGCGCAGGGCGTGAAGTCAAAATATCGCGAAAATATTAAAATCCACTCGATTCTATAACAAAATTCGAAAATCATTTCACGGTTTTTATTTTTGGTGAATTTTCTATATATGGTTGAAAAATTGCGTTTTGTATAAGTTAGGGAATTTTTTTTTTTTTGCTGTATGGTTGGTGGGTACTGCATGGTATTAGTTGCTGCTCAAGGAGCTCTTGGTTTGGGGGAAACCTGGCCGAGTCACGAAACCCTTAACCGAAGTTAAACCTAACCCTGGGCTGTGCAGGGGATGTTCTACGCCAACGATGTTTTGTGGAAATGAAACACACAAACTGCCCTCCCTTTGCTGTTAACGCTACCAAACCCAACCTAAACCAGAGCGTTGTTCGATTCAAGCAACTGCCACAATGGCGTTCAGGCTTAGGGTTAGGTTTGGTCATACATATGATGGTACTGGAATTGCGAATTCTTTTACTAGGTCGACTAGCCCATTGGCGCAACCCTTGCTTTTCAAAGGTTTCATATCACCCAGGAGATCATCCACCGATTAACAAAGGCGAGGGAATGAACGTAAAGGTTAGAGAAGAGAAAGTGGGAAGTTCGGGAGGCTCCGCATCCGCTCACCGCCGCGGAGGAGGCACAATGACTTTGCGCTGCAAAACCTGTCGCCAACCCAGTTTAGAGGCCGGCTTGAGGCACGCGTTTGAGATAATGAGGCCACGTCTGAATGAATCCAGAGATACCAAAAAATAGTGATCTGGCTATAATCATCGAGTCCACAACACTAATGCCGAACTGCTCCATCCCCATCATAGCTAAACAATTGTTATTCTCTGCCTCTTCCACCTATTTTCCGAATTGATAGCAAAGAGTGTTCCCGCCTCCGTAACAGCAATTCCGACTCGCTTGTAAACGTGTTCTTGGCCATTCGAAACGCTCCCAAGCAGCAGAAAATGCTGCTCGGCATGCTCCTTGTCGGCATGTTCTCCTTCTTCAAACGGATTCGTGTAAGCAATAAACGCGAGATTGAAACCCCGTCGTCTCTGCGGCAGAGTACAGGCGATCTGGTCGTCTTCCTCAAGAGCTGGGCCCTCATTTTTCCAGAGATCATCGGGCTGGGTCATGTCGAAGACAGCAAAGGGGTCGGCACGCGGCGAGTCGGGATCAGAGCTCGTCACATTGCCGTAGGTATCAGCCCAATCGTAGACTTTTCCTGTCTTACGCAATTCGTGGTATGTCCTCACGCCAGCGTACTCGTGGAGCCAGCACCTGAGGACGAACTCTCCCCCCTTGACGGTTCCGAAAGGGTCCGAGGAGGCCGGCGTCGTCTGCACGGCTACAAACTCAGGGTCTAGACTAGGCTGCCGCACGATGATTACATCTTCTTCCGCCAGGCCATGCTCGATCTCGGCCACCAGTGACGTCCAGCTCCAGCTCGGAGACCCATTGTTGGCAAGGGACGGCCTGGGCGGCTGAGTGCCATCGTAACTGTCCCTGACTGGGCTCCACATCAATCCGGTGACGATGGAGTTCGAATTTCCAACCCACAGTCCCGCGACGTACCGAGCTTTGGTGAGATCATGGACTTCACGGGCCAGACCCGACAGAGCGGGCAGCTTATCCCTTGGAAATGTCAAATGCCGCCGAGTATATTTCTGCACCAGCGTGTACCACTGTGTTGATCGGATCGATGGTGGAGCTGGCTTCTTTTCTTTTCCGATGAATCTTCGTCGATAATCCAAGACATCGACAATATTTCTTGTTACTATGTTTGTGCCGCCCGGCTCTCTCAGGTGGCTATACTGACCATCCTCGGCAAAGAAACGGCTCCGGCATTGCCATATCATTTGCTCTTCCGTGAAATACAGGACGCGTCTGGAAAACAATCTCTCCTGAAGTGTCCAAGCGCGCCCGTTCCAGGGCTGCGTGAGGATGGGTTTCCGAATATCCGACATGGAAAACGCATCGGTGACTGTAACGCTGTCTGGGAGGAGGGGCCGCAGATAGAATGTCCCCGCATCCGTGTCGACTCTGGGATGCTTCTGAGTTTCGGCCCGTGGGCGTAGAATCCCATGTTGGCAATGCGAAGCAGCCACCGCGCAGATTGTGACCTCAGAACCGTGATAATATTGCCCCATCTTTGCGGCTTCGGCTTCCCAGTCTTCTGGCGAGTTTTGGATAATACAGAGAGAGTCAATCCACAAATATCGCAGGTGGAGTCTCCGAGCGATAACCAATGCGTCTTGGAAGTTTTTCGCGAGCATTTCCATGTTGATCTCTTGCACCATGCTCGCTAGATTTTCCTGGAGCAACTTGGTTATTGCACTAGTAGTTGAGCCCCAACAATGGGAGAGTGTAGCGTAAGGCAATGCTTTCTCCTCGGGGCCAACAATGTGCAACCTTACAGGCTCACGTCGGCCGTCGCCAACGTCGATAAGCCGACTCGGTGTTAGAATGTTGCCGCTCATCTCGCATAGATCATGGCTTTTCACACATTTGTTCAACCACGATCGTGCCAACTCGAGGACTGAGAATGCCGTCGGGTCTCGTACAACTTCTCGTGAATAGATAGCTGGATTGGTTCTGAATGTGTTACCTGCGCAATATTTAGTAATGATGTGACGAAAGGAGACGTTATAAAATAGCTAACATACGCCGGTGCTGGTAAAACTCCAGAACAGGACGGAGGCTTTTCTTGGGGCGTTTTTGAGGAATCGATAAGAAGTCCGGATTATATTGCCAGATTTCCGGATGCATGGAGGCGAATGTGTATCTGGTATAACCGCGAACTCCATTCAAGCAGATT
Source organism: Fusarium falciforme (assembly GCF_026873545.1). Lineage (NCBI taxonomy): Eukaryota > Fungi > Ascomycota > Sordariomycetes > Hypocreales > Nectriaceae > Fusarium > Fusarium falciforme. Next base: position 781,814 of record NC_070556.1, read on the forward strand.
TCAACACCTTCCTCTAAAGAATAAGCATCAATAGATCCGGCTGTAAGCGTTGCTGTGCAGAAATCGTCCTTGGCAGATGTATCTAGTTCACTGGAACCCGACTGATTCGATAGTGTGACCCAGAGCTGCTCAGGACCGTCGCAGCAGCCCTTTGTCGTCAACATCCATTGAATCTCCTCATACTGTTGCGTTCGAGTTGCATGTATTTTCTCTGCATGCTGGAGTTCAGGATCAATTGAGTCGCGTCCGTTTTCATCGGACTCCGAATCCTTGTTCTCTGAATCGAGACCGAGTCCCAATCTATCTAATCGGTAGCTCAGTTCTGCCTCGTATTCGGCGTCGTCAGCAGTGATTTGGGCTTCCTGCTCCTCGATACGGCGAGCGTTCCACTCATCAGAGTCTTCGAAATATCCGTATTTATCCTTCCTAAAGTCATATTCATAGAACCCGCCGCAACCGACACTGAATTTAAGAGGTTCGGATCCGCCGTATTCAGTTCTGAAACCGTCGACTAGGTTATCTGTTGGTCCATAATGGACCGACTCGAACGGGTCGTCTGGTGGGCGCCCGATGGCATCGCTGGACGAGCAGTCAGATTGGGACCGCTCGGCCAGCCCTTGGCGTCGAGACCTCGAGTACTCGATAAAGGGCCGAAAGTAGAGACAGATTTCGCAACCTTTCTCGGCTGATGCTATGAGATCGTCGAAAGTAGCGTGGTGTCGAACAAGACAGAGATGTAGATACGACGGTTCATGAGAATGGGGTAGCTTGATATGCTTGCACTTGTCACAGAGCATGTCGAAAACTATGCATGCAAGGAGACCCAGGTTTGTCTCTAAATGACGCCTCTGACTCTCAGGATGCTGGTAGTCCAGGTGCAGCGAGTGATACAGATGCTGGCTCCGACACTGATATCCTCAGTGTTTGTGTATGGTGATCGGCAAGAGATGGATGGGACAGCTCAATTGTCTAACACACTCGGGAAGATGATAGAAACGCGGACTTGAGCATAAAAGGTGTTGGATATGTCAATGAGAGGCTGTGTGCTCCGACTTCATGGTGCGAAAATAACGCATTTCGAGTGGGAGAAGGAGTGGAGGATTGGGTGCGACTTCTGATTGGCACCAATCTACGGCAGCCTGCAAGGCTTACTGTCACTAGTCCGAATTCTCTGATGGGTCTGATTGGATATGTGTATGTTCTTGGTTTCGTCAGGTCCCCGCTCTGAGTTCTGCTAGATACGCAATGGGGTAGGGGTGAATTCAGTGCCTTGGGGAACGAAGAGACGAAAGGTCTTATGCTCTGCCTTGAGGAACGAAGAGAGGAACGAACGAAGAGACGAAAGGTTGTGCCTTGAGGAACGAGGTGCCCTCGAGTTTCGCCTCATGCCTCTCGCGGTTGGCTACACTCCTCTTTGCCGGTCTGAGGGCGGTCCATTTCCGAAGCCTCTTCAACCGGCCATGCCATCAGCTTCCTTGATGGTCTTGCGTGCAAGCATAAACCAGCACATTCTAGGGCTTGCATACGCAGGCACAAAACCAACGGGGCAACCTGCCTGCATTAGCGGGAGGCAGCGTCATCAATGGAGTGGAGGGTCCCTGAATTGGACTGAGCGGCTAAAGCGCTGAAGGACAGACGAGAACGCGTGGGCAGATTGGGTATGCAGCAGCACTGAAGGGCCAAAATGGGTGCGTGCTGTCCTTATTGCAACCCAGCACTTATTCCAAAACGACCTCGTCTTGTCTTCCTTTTTTCAACACATTCCAGGACACTATCTGCTATGCATCCAAGGTAACTATAAACATGGCGCTGGAAGAACTATGCTGCTTCCAGCAGGGGTTGGCCATGTGAGTGAATTGAAAATCCCATCACTGGGCTTGGGCATGCCCCACATCCCGGCCCTCGATGTGGCTGTGTGGACCACCGGCTTATGATAACATGGTTCTCTGGGCAGGAAGTGTTCTGTTGTCCCGATGTTTTTCCCTTATCCAGCGTCTCACAACAAACCAGTTCTCGACACCAACCACCCGCCCCCTCTCGCGCAAATCCATCAGCCTCCATGGAAGAAATTGAGAGGCTGAAAGAGCAGCTACGAGAAGCGCACCGCCTGCGCGAAGAGGAGCAACGCCTACGCGAAGAGGAGCAACAACGACGTGAAGCTGCTGAAGGTCGCGCCCTCGAGGAACAACACCAACGAGAAGAAGAGCAACGCCGACGCGAAGAAGCCGAAGAACGCGCAGACGCATCGCGACCATTGACACTCCAACAATATCTCGAAACATGCCATTCGCTCAGCCTTGATATCGAAATAATAACCGACCGTTCCCTGACGACACAAGGGGACACGACGAACCCGACCGGGCGAATTTATCCTCGACGAATCATCCCGTGGGCCACATTTGCAAGGGAACAAGAACATGTCTGGGATGAGCTTTCCTTCAGTCCCTCCTTTTCTTCCCAAGCCGCCTTTCCATCTCGACATCAGTTGGACTATGTGAGATCCCTGCTTCGCCCGGTCAGCAGCGAGATTGGACTCCGAAATAGCGAGCGAGACGTTGTGGAAAATGCCGTCCAGAAGCTGATGGACGCGACGTACAACGACTCGTCGCTGAGAAGTCATCTCGGCCTTGATGGAACGGTGACTTTCGAAAGCCACACGAACCTCGGTATTACTGACGACTCCCTCTCCGAATCGATGGAGCAAGTGTCGATTGGTTCCAGACCGCCCAGCCGGTTGACTCGACGTCGACGAAAGGCACGGGGGAAGGGCAACCGAGGAGATCAGTTCTGCATATACCGGACCTCTGACGATCAAAATATTCCTGCCGTTGCGATCGAGTACAAGGCGCCACATAAGTTGAGACGCAGCGAGATCGTTACTGGGCTGGTCTCGGAGATCCAGCCGGATCGTGATGTGATCAACCAGGAGGGCGAGGGATATGAATTCGCAGCGAGGCGACTTGCTACTGCCGTCGTGACCCAGCTCTTCTCTTATATGATAGGTAAAGGCATCCAGTATGGGTACATCGACACCGGGGAGGCATATGTTTTCCTCCGCATCCCGGACGACCCTTCCTGTGTCTACTACTCCGTCTGCGTGCCAAGCCTAGACGTCCAAGATGATGACGAGACTCGACTCCATCGTACTGCTGTTGCGCAAGCCTTTGCCTTTGTGCTTCAGGCCATCCGATCGCCGCCGCCCTGCCAAGCCTGGCATGACGCTGCTGAGCATCTTGATACATGGGCCGTGGAGTATGAGGACGTATTGCGGAGCATCCCGGCAACAGATCGGAAGCCGCGACGCGAGACTCCTTACAAGGCGCAACGGTGGAAAGGGTTTGTACGCTCTCCGATCCGGACACGCTCGCGATGCTTGCCACCCCGAGACGGGGCACAGCAGCCAAGCGATGACAGCAGCGACGACGATGACGACGAGAGCCCTTGCCCAACGCCAAACCCAGGCGTTAGTCGCGGAGGTGCCTTGACCACCACATCAACAGGCGTCGGATCGAGCGAGATGCAGGGGCATGATGGAAGCGCAGCCTCGCAAGAGGGCACCAACGTGCGACCAAACATCTGGGATCGACCATACTGCACGCACGATTGTCTTCGTGGGCTCGCGTTCGGGGGCCCAATGGATGAGAAATGCCCCAACTTGGCGAATCATGGCAATATACACATCACCCTGCGCGAGTTTCTTCGTCTGGCGAGGGATCAACTAGCAATTGATCGCGGAAAGGATGCTGATTGTGTGCCGCTCTACCTATCTGGATCACGTGGAGCCCTCTTCAAATTCCGCCTCTCATCACATGGCTACACACTTGTGGCGAAAGGAGTAGAGTCCATGGATACCAAGCATCTACGCCACGAAAACAAGATATACAGTCATCTTCAGGACCTCCAGGGGAAGTTCGTTCCGGTCTGTCTCGGTGTTGTTGACCTCATCAAGCCCTATTACTTCGATAGCGGCGTGTACGAGGACTTCATGTTCCTCAGTTATGGCGGGCGACCAGTGTTGAAAGGATTGGGAGAAGTCAATACAGATGTCGCCAATGAGATTCTTACCGCGCTCGGTCGATTGCATCAGCACGGAGTCCTCCACCGCGATGCAGAGCCACGCAACGTGCTCTACGATAAGCGCACTGGCAGATGCATGATCGTGGATTTGATGCTGGCGGAATTCCATGCCCGACAACCTCTCGGACCCATCAACGTCAACAGACGAAATCGGAAGAGGAAATGGGCGCCAGGAAAGCATGAGAAGGACGTTTTTGCTGCTGAGGCGCAGTCCTTGCGGGCGAGTCTGACACAATAAGGCCGGGGTCTAATGGGCGTGTGCTGTGAATGATTGTGCCGTGATATTCAATGTACTGTGAAGGAATATACTGTGATACTGAATGTGCTGGGATACTGAATGTGCTATGACACGAAACGCACCATGCTAGGGACTGTGCTATACCAAGTTGGTAAGCACGCCCAAAAGGCTAAAAGAGACCGAAGTAATGAGAACTTCAAGAAGAAATGGAGCACTCTCAAGAAGAACGGCCTCAATATCCATCAGACTTACGATGCTGAGGTGTATATATGCATACGTCGGAGAGGCGAGAAATATGAGTTCAAGTCTACTGAAAAGGCATTGCCGCTGTCGGACGAGGAAAAGGTCAGAATATACCTTGGTGACATAGGCGGATTGTTACTAACAGAGCATGGCAGAACGAAAGCTTCCCGCTGCCAGTGCTCGTGACCGCTGCAGATGTTGCGGATGAGAGGAGCGATCAAAAAAATTCCACGTGGGGAAAGGGACGGCGGCGGGGGAATGATCGAGAAGGCGCGTTGTGCGTAGGAAGCCCGTCAACTGGGCTCGAACAAAGCAGTCCTGTTGATCTAGAAGATATACTCTAGCTATTCAAACTCATGTCGTTGGGATTGGAGTCCTTGATAAGACAAGCCAGATGTGAAACCGGATACACGACCCCGAGGTACGGGCCGCCAGATGTGGAGGGGTCAGCCACACGGCGCCCGTAACGCGGCGTCTGTAGCAAAGTGGTTCGGCGCGCATAGTCACTGCCTATAGATATTAGCAAGCATGATACCATATTTCGCGATTATATTCGCCGCGAGCGTAAACCAATCGCGAATAATAGTCAGACCTTTGCATTTAGCCCTCTGATAGTCATATTTAGGAAAGAAACGTGTCTTAAGCTCTGGGGTGTCGCTTGACGGACTTGGAGGCCCACCACTTGCCGACGGGTGACGGGCCATCGCAGTTTATTTCAGGGGGTTTATGAGCCGGGTTACATTTTTAGGCTATTCCTATTTGAATCAAGCCCGTACAGCATGTCATCCAAAAGGCGCGTCACCTGACTACGTGTGTCGATCGCTTTTAAAGTGCTACGACTCCTCGGCCCTGGCGCGTCATCCCACGGCTTCACGGACTTTTTCAACTCCTCTTGATAATAGGACCAGACAAGTTCTTACTTGTGCTCAAAATGGCCAGCGTCAATGTTAACAGGGATGATGGAGATCTACGGATCACCGTGATCGGTGCCGGTACCATCGGCCTCTCTCTCGCCGCCTTGCACCTCACGTATCTGAAGACTCCGTCTAATCTCACGATCGTGGACGTTCGCCCGGACCTCGAGTCTCACATTCTCAGGTCTCTCCCGGCATTCCTCCCACAGAGCCTCCATATACGCGTCCCACAGGTCAAGCTGGCTTCCTCAGTGCCGGCCGCCGTTAAGGACAGCGCCATAGTCCAAGAGTGCGGTCCCGAGAACCTCGCCTTCAAGTCCGCCCTCTGGTCTGAGGTCGAGCCGCACGCTCCGCCAGACGCCCTGTTCTGGACCAGCACCTCTGGCATCCCAGCCTCCCACCAGAACGTCCAGATGCGCGACCCATCCCGCCTCATCGTTGTGCACCCCTTCAACCCGCCTCATATCCTACCCCTCTTGGAGATCGTGCCCTCTCCGCAAACGTCGCAATCTGTCATCGACCGTACGGTTGGCTTTTGGCGCCGGAGAGGCCGCGAGCCCGTCCTCCTCCAGAAGGAGATCACAGGCTTTGTGGCGGGTCGGTTAGCGTGGGTGCTGCTTCGCGAGGCAATTCATCTTGTGGACCAGGGCATCGTGACGGTTGAGCAGCTCGATAGAATTATTGAGACTAGTATGGGGCCCCGCTGGGCATATGCTGGCCCGTTCAAGAGCTTCCATGCTGGCGGCGGCCCTGGAGGTCTAGAAGGACTGCTCAAAAATGTCAGTCTCACCGTGCAAGCTTGCTGGGACGATGCCGGCAAGGTGAACATGGGCGACGCATGGGAAGATAAGGTCTTTAGACAGGCGAGGGAGTCATACGGGGCCCTAGACCTGGAAGAGCGAGATCGTGCCAACCGAAAGGTGCTACAGGCTGTGCAAGAGGTGAAGAGAAAAGCCAAGGCCCAAGACTAGGACGTCTGTCTATCTCAAATACAAAGACGTCCGAGACTCATTACGATTAGTTTATCTAGTCAGCTTTCGTGCCTACGAGTGGGCATCAGCACAGAGATGGGACTAAGAGGCTAGCTTAAGGGTTCAGCGGTCTAAGGTGGCGGTCACTCTGCAATGGTCGAGTCTACAAGAGCACTTCATAGGTACTCATGCGTGAGCATTGAATTGACGATCTGGAATTGTTTTCGCAGCAGTTATGGCCTGTTCCTAAAGTCGAAAGTTCTGTCCGCGACCTAGCCTTGAGGACTCACAACCATTTTACAGCTTTTCCGTTTCTAGGGTTATCCCACGAATCTCATTTCAAGGTGGAAGTCTCAACATCGTCGCAGATGAAGTTGACCTACCCAGCGGGGCACCCGGTATCGTGGGCGTAACCATTGGCGCTGTCCGGGACGACATCCTGGGCACAGCAGAACTCACAGTTGCCGATGGGGCGGCAGTTGGCCGGGGGCAGACACACCATCCGGTTGTCGCGAGTCGACGGAAGGGCCGCGGCCTGCGGGGCCAAAGGGAGCATGGCGAGGAGGGGCAACCTTGAAGACCATCGTGGATGTGGGATTTTTGTGTTTTTGGGCTCCCACTTCCCTCAGTATTCTCAACAATCGAGAAGTGCGTTAGCGAGAATAGAAAAACAAGACAAGTTAAACCGGCCTTCGTGGCCAGATGACCAACTTTTCTTTATACCTCTCCTACCGAGTTATTGAAACCTAATACAACAGGTTCGTGCCACCGTTTTCGGCGTTTCGCGCGTCCTCCGAGTCCATAGAGGGCGACAGCATAGGGGAGTCGTTCGCGGGGACGTAGTTGCTGACAGAATATTCTCCCAAACATACTCTGCTGGGGAACCGGCAGTAGCCTTTGCCACCTCGGTGACGACAATCGGCCTTTTGGCAGACGTGCCCGTATACGCAGTTAGCCTTCCTGCACCCGCCGCGCCTAGAGCACGGGACCGAGCGCGCGAGGCACTCGAGGGCCGGCTTGAGCTCCTCGGCGATTGGGTTGTGCTCGTACTCGCAGTCGTCATTGTCGCAGGCGTCAAAGAGCTGCTTATTGTTGCAGAACCTCTTCTCGGCGGATAACGCCTTGAGTCGCTTGATGGAGTCGGCGGAAGGGGTAGGCAGTAAGGCATCGAGGCGGTCGTCGACGTGGTTGATGGCGACAAAGCCTTCTAGGATGTCTTCCCTCTTGGGCAGTGATTCGATATTGGCCTTGGAGAGGGAGTTGCTGGAGCCGCGGCGCCAGTCGCTGTTGAGGTTTCTATCCGGCTTTGAGCCATTACCGATAGAAGGAGGCGACGGGGTGCTGTTCTGGCTCGTATGAGACGAAGTTTTGGTGTCGATATGGGCCAGTCGGCAGCTGTTTCCATATCGGCATTTGCCGAGGCTGTAAAATTGACAGACGGCGTTGCCATCGTTGCTGGCGGTTCCCCCGTTAGACAGGTTCGTAGATGCTAGGTTGAGTTTGGTGGATGAGTTGTTGGGCTTGATCTGAGATGAAGCAGCGTACGTGAGGGGAGTCTGGCGGAAGACGCCGTGTAGTTCCTCAATGTTCATGCCGAGCTTCTCAAACTCCTTGTGGAAGAGCAAGCTCGGAGTGCGGATCAGGGTAAACCTGTCTTGGTTACCCCTATAGGGGGTAAGGTCGGAGACATAGCCCACGTCGTGGCAGGCGGCAAAGTAGATGTGCTTGCACTGGGCATTGTCGGCGTAGAGGCGGAGAATAGCTTTGAGCTTGAAGTCGGCATTTTCTTTTAGTTCACCGGCGTCGATAAAGTCGGCGAGGCCATAAGATCTGTTGAAGCCTGCGACAAAGGACGAGAGGGAACGCTTTTCGGCGCCGCAAAGCCCGTTCTTACAGAGAGACTTTGACAAGCCCACGAGGTTAGCGTAGACACGCACCATGACCTCGCAGCTTTCGAGTCCCTTGCGGCGGAGGCTGCTCTTGACGCTATCGATGAGTTGCTTGACGGCTCTGCTGCCGCCCTCTTCTCCCACGCCGACAAAGTGTTCGTCAAAGACATAGCCGTCTCCGTCAATGACGACGAGGGCAAAAGGATTGCGCTCCTGGCCGCGGGCGAGCTGCTTGTATCGCTCTCTTCCTTCGCGCTCCTCTTCGTAGTCGCTCTTCAGGCGGCGGTAGTTTTCAATGAGGACCTGATACTGGTCTAGGATCTCGGAGAGGGCATCGTTGCTCCGATACGCGGCAAGCTTGTCAGCCGCCCTGTTGATTGTCTCATCAGGAAGCATGGTCGCGACAAAGGGCCCTTGGCGATCGGCCCCGCATCGCCGGTTGATGCGCAACCAATCTCACAATCTCGACGAGATGAATACTTTCGCAAGTATGCGCAGCTGATGATGCTCTACTAGAAATGCTCAGGGAGAGAGACAAGATAACGTTGTCGTCGCTGCTGATGCCGTATGCGGGACAAAGGCTGCCTCACAATGAGGTGAGAAGAGCAGAGCCTGCCGGCGGCCAATACATGGGCACCTAGGTGCCCAAATAAAATAGCGCCCGCCGAGCCTGCCTGATGGCTGAGTTATCACATCACGTGATGGGCCGCAGCGGGTCAGAGGAAACCGCTCTGATCAGGCTCTGTGTGCGACAAACGGATGCACAAAAAGCAAAAAAGATGTCAGACAATTGGCTCCACAGGGATCATTGATGGCACCAGTCAATTTATGGGAATTATCTGAAGAAAAAAGGAAATTGAACAGCCATGTGTTCGGGCACAGCTATTTAAGCTCATGTCGTTAGGATTGGAATCCTTGATGCGACAAGCTGGATGTGAAACCGGATACACGAAGCCAAAGTACGGGCCGCGTTTCATATCCAGTCGCACGAACCGAGTGGTGATATGCGACACCATCCAAGCATGATATCGGGTAAACTGTGGGCCAGTTTTTCTCGGGGGTTGGCACATTGATTGCCAAGCTGCTTCAAGAAAGCATTCACCAGCGAGATGGTGGGTTTGTCGCAGGCAGCAACCCCCCACCCTCGCGTGAGCAAATGAGTGGCCACCCGCCCAAGGAGAGGACCTCGAGCAACTCGTCACAGGGGCTCTCGAAACGTTTCCGGCGAATCACGTGGCTCGTGTGGCTCACGTGGCTCATCCGGCCCAATCGATGGAAGTTCGGTCGATCCCTGTGGATGGCCCGATCCCTGAGGATGGTTCGATCCCCAAGAATCGTTATTTGCATGGAATCGAACGCCAAGACATGCGATTCGAGATTCGTAAGACTTGGCGTCTCATGAGTCTATTGACTTGACTCGCATGTTCCCCTCATGTACTCTCGTGAGGACCGGGATAGTGTGGGGCAATGTAGGTAGTAGAGACTTACCACACTTACAGGTGAAGGGAGACGGTGCCATGAAAATGCAAGTGGTGTTTTGCAGGCATGTGAATGTCGCAGTTGTAAACATTGGGAACAAAAATTGCATTGGAAATTTGACATCTCCTGAGTGCCCTTTGCGGCGGCGGTCGTATCGCCGAGCGCTGCTTTGTAATTCTCTCATTGACAACTGTCGAAAACCGAGAATACACCAGAACCCACAGAAATGGCGATGGACATGTCAAATATCCCCTCTTCACCGAGCCCTCATGTCCACTTATCATAAGAGCATAACAGATAAGATCTTATCACAGTGATAAACTGAGAACCTTGCTAGTATCATAACACTGGGGCAAGGTACCTTCGGGAGGCTTAACACAATTGAGGGGATAGTCTGGTTAACGTCTTCTCCAAGCCGCATTGCCGGTCGGCAGCTGCATTCTGTGACATCCCATTTTCGTGGTCCTGAAGAGCCAGCTGAAGACTTTTTTCTGTCCATTTATGCATGCTGCATCGATTGCAAAAATCAGTTTGGCGATAGCTCTTTTTTTTTTTTTTTTTTGGCGCGAGAAATCGCGGTCTGAATGTGAGTATGGTGTGGCGGGTCGGAAAAGGGTACCCGAAGTGAGGGAATGAGAGGGATGAATGTCAGCTCTTGCAATCACAGTGTGACGCAGTGGCAACCAATCAGATAACTCCCGTGACAGGATCCCGATAAGCAGGCCCACCCGGGAATCACAACGTCCCATAGGCGCGAATTCATCTTCAGACTGAGATCTCTGTCTTGACTGACTGGCGATATGGAAGGTCTTAAAAAGGTTGTCGATGACGCGCTGCCGCCACTTGAGCTTGTGCTTGTATATCGCTTCCACTTGGGCTGCCCTCGAAGCTGCAGAAAGCGGTTGATAAGGGCTGTTTCAAGCAGGTACGCCCGTATTTTTGGACCAGGTTGGTGCTAAATTCACCGCCAAAAGGAGCCTGTTGAGCCGCAAGAAATAAAGAGGTAGATCGTGGCGTCCAATATCGGATACCCGGTGAGTAGACTTGAAAGTGGGCCCACCCAGTCGACCCACCGGGCGAGTCGCCTTAGTGAGGTTTCCTGGGTGTAAACCGTGTACATAGGTATGCAGAGCGACTTGCTTTGCCCATGCTCGCGAAGCTGCACGTTGAAGGCAGTGGAGCCGATAATTACGGGAAAATGCGAGCTACTCGGTGAAAGGGTTAAGATTTCCCTTGGCACAATGGTCTATCCCAGAACAACATCAAATAAGATCCTTTGCTCGCAGCCTCACACCTATCCCATCAGTGGTCTCAAGGCTCCAAGCAGGTCACGATGAGGGGTTCAGACCAATCAAGGCTCCCGTTAGTAGCGATATAGCCTCATCAGTCACGTGCCCTGAGACCCCCTATAGCAGGCACTAGCTGTTGACAACGAAACAACTGGGGCAAGGTACGGCTTGGAGCCTTAAGACCACTGATGGGATGATGAGTTGTGCGAGGCAGCACCTGATCTGGCGAACCAGGATCCAAGTATGTTTCTGAAATAAACACTGGTTGTGGGAATACGTGACATCCGATAAACAAAATAGGTAGACTGACCATCGCCGTGGTTTCCTCTTGTCCCATCTCGCCGTCTTATCCTAGAGGTGTTTGCACATTGAGCCCCGTGGACTACTGAGTATGCCAAATCATCTTGAATAAACTCCACTACGGAGTACTCTTTTTCAATTCCGCAGGTGGAGGCCACAAACATGCGTCAACCTTGGCTGCCTATTGGGCGGGTTTCCAAACTCTCACACGGTCTTCAACACTGAGGGGTTCGGCCCTGTGCTAGTCTCAGTGATTCCCCTAGTCCCCCAACTATCCCTTTTCTGGACTAGCGACAATGGAATGTGAGCCCAGGTACCATCCTAGCTCCATCCCGATCGCGCCGTCCCTCCCAGCAAATGGCGAGTCAGGCTAGATCGAGGATCTTAGCTTCGAAGCGTGGCCATCTTTTTCCGGGGAACTTCTTCCGAACCTAGCGTTTCAATGGTACTGAGATATGGGTTCTTATCCATGCGCTTTCACAGCCTTAAATGTGACCTTTCCCTTCCCGCCACTCGTCGGGATCTGATCGGTCTGGGCAATTGAACGACCTTCCTTGTCGGCCGTTGCACCTCCTGTGTTCGATTTCTGTTAATATATTGCAGGTCATTTCGTTCGCAGCGACTTGTATGAGCGTCAGCACAGTAGCTTTTTTAACCCCTCGTCATCCCGAGCTTCCAGTGCGCGGTTGTTCACCTACTCGAAATCACCGTCACTAGCACAGAAATAGCCCAACGGGTATTCAAAACGGTTCTAGATGGTTAGAGTCTCCCCCTAGCTCTTCCCCCACTGCTTTGGCCATCAGTTGAACTTCATTGTATAGTGATATACCTTGTGATCTCTCTTTATCTCACGGACAATAGAGCCCTCGGTGAGCCGAGAGACATGGGAGACGACTCAACCTTTGGGACATCCTACACCCCCGAATCTCTTCTATGGGAGCAATGGTGGTCGTCAAACCAGCTAGTCCCGTTTGGTACATCAGAAGGCAAGAGCAGCATGTCAAACGGCGTTTATACCCAGAGTGGTCCTCTACTCGATGGCTTCTTCTATCACTATAACACCAACTCGACAGACCATTGGCATGATATCAGCCATGAGACCGATTATATGAATTCGTGGAATGGCCTCGATCCTGTCATAGCGGATACGCCCCTGTTTTCGGTGTCTGAGCATAGGATTTCTAAGGAATTACCTCCTGTCCAGGGCCATTGGCACTCACCCTCGACGCCAAAGAAACCAAATCGAAAGCAAAATTGCTACTCTGACGATCTAATGTCTCGCAAATCCACTGGAAGAACTCCGCTGGGTGACAGGGACGTCAATCCACAAGCAAAGAACAAGACAAACCATTCAACTTTTCGCCGCACGAGAAATGCCAGCAGCAACGGCGCTGATCCAGCCCAACATGGCAACAACCGCATTAAAAGAATCCAGGAACGAAACCGAATAGCATCCAACAAGCTCCGTGTCAAGCAGAGGGAAGAACAGCTGAAACTTGAGTCAAGCCAGCAGGACCTGGAGCGTATCCACCGCGATCTTTCCACCTGCGTGGCCGACCTGACATTCGAGGTGTATGAGCTTAAGATGCAACTTCTACAGCACTCGGGATGCAATTGTACCCTCATTCAGAACTACCTCGTCCATGAGTCTAGTCGATATGTACAAGCATGCGAAGACAAGTCGCAGCGAGAGGCCTCATATCGACGGTAGTAGCACCCGGTGCGACCCGAGCAAGGATGAAGATGGGATTGAAAGGGGCGAGAATGGCAAAGGTGATAAGACGCCATGGTAGGGACCTGCAGGGCGGACGCGTTATCTGAAAGCTTGTGTAGTGATATTGTTTGGGGATTTGGGGATGGGGATTTGACCGGCCTATTAGCCACAGAATGTTCCTATTTCCTTTTCTACTTACTTGTCTCGAGGTCTGTACCACAGAGAGGTCATCTCGATCTCATTTTCCATGGTCCCTGCCTTCGTCACCGCGCCGTCCAGGACCCGGTTCCGTGGGTAGCTAGCGTTCGTTCTTTGTCACATCGTATTACTAAGGCCGCTCTGACACGGGCTGTCTGACCAAGAAAGATCAAACCTAGATAAAACAGATCGTGAAGAACACTCCGTCATAACTGACGAATAGGAGGGATCCAGGGAAGGATAAAACGGGTCAACATCAGTCACTCATTCAGTTAGAAATCAAGAGCTTCAACGCACAGTCAACATCCCTCGTCAAATGTGACAACTCGCGATTTATTGAAAGCGATGTTCGCCGAGATATGCGGGAAAGTCTTGGAAGGAAATTCGATATGAGTGCATCGAGAGCATCTTTGCAGATGACGACGATTCGCTACTGTTGAGTTATGGCGAAGACGATGAGGGAACGGCAGAGATTGACGCATTCGAGGATGTCGACAGTTGTGCGTGGCCTCCGTTGCGCTTCTTGACCGAGTGGTGAACGTAGTGGCATCATCTAAATCCGTCGTCGATAGTATAGGGACATCCCGCGGTCCTAGGGCTTCAATAGTCTTGTCACATCGACGGTCTAGAGATAGAGGCGGTCGTTGGACAGAGGCTGTCGTGAGACATCGGTCGTTTTGGATAATTAGGACGCCGAAGGGATCAGAGAACAACAGCGCAGAGTAGTTGGGGTAAAAAAAAAAAAATTAAAAATTAAAAAAAAAAAAAAAATACCAAGAAAGGGCTTTTCAGCAATGGAAACTAAGGAACCCAAAGGATCTGTCTTCTCACTATCGACCCACACCGGTCGATTGCCCAAGCGCCTCGGCTTCCACATCGATAGCGACAAATGGAGAGAACCAGTCAGTCATGAACATTCGTGCGTTTTGACCCTCTGAAACCCGGCGGCTAATTGTCGGGGTCGCCGCGGAGGGAGAACCGGTACGCCGTCAACCCGCTAGCAGACTGGATCTCCTCCCTTCCTGCTGGAACCCCACCACATCCAGGGACCACAGAGGCTTCATTGTCTAAAGCCACCCGGAGAGTTCGAGCCTCGCCATGGCATCATCGTCTTAGAGGAACCAGCAGGCTTCTCTGCCTTGCCCCGCGTGGGTTTAGTCCAACAATTCCAACGTTCAGTACGTATTCTCCACTCCCCCAAGGCCATCCAACTTCATGGCCGATGGGTCAAGTTCATCCTTCTGGTTGAGCTAGCGCCGCTAAATATCGCTCTTGGTTCGGTGATGATTACACCCCCTCGAGTCTTTTATTAATAGCACGGCTGGGAACCCAGTCAAGGTCGTTGGGATTGGAACAGTCGGTCTCCCCATAAAGATTTCGCCGACCCAGACCGGTCCGCGTTCACACGGCATCCTCCACCTGAAGAAGGTGCTGCATGCCCTTAGCATTGTCTGCAACATCATCGGATGGCCCATTAGGCCCCACGGGCGCCTCAGGCTCCATCACCATGTTGAGATCCGTGGTTTAACGGATCAATGACTATTCCGATCCATTGGTGGCCGGGATGTGGATGTCATCTTAAGAGCTTCCGCTGGTTAGCGCTAGTCTTTTTCTCTTCTAATCAACTCAACATGCTCATTTCAACACACCAACCCTCTCCGACGGCCCGCTCCGTAGCCTATTTCAAGCCTCAGTCTCGAGACGTCAGGTTCTTCGAAGTCCGGCTCAGCTGGCCCCCAGTCGGGCCCAAGATTGGCCCTTCGCCTTTTGACTCGTCCCAGAAATACTGGCTTCACGTCTTCTGGCCTGATAGCGAGAGGGAGCGACTTGCCGCTCTGGAAGCCTCGCGTCAGATTATAGGCGCAGGCGCTGGGCCCATGACATCTGCCGAGCAGGCTGGCTGAAGAAGCAATACGGAAACGAGTTCAAGTTCCTCCCGGACCACGGGTTGAGCCTCCACAAAGAGCAAGATCGAGAAGAGGGTCGTACCATGGTGCGAGCAATGATGTCCAAGATGGCAATGAAACTCGTGTAACCTAATCCCGGAAGGACCTAGTCTGGCTCTGCATGCTGCCGATGTTTCATCAGAGGGGGGAATGAGACGACGGGAACGCAGGGGTCGGGATGAAGCCATGGGAATTGCGCTTCTTTTTAGGCTAGCACAAAACCTACCCCAGTGTGAGGATCGTAGAAAATCAAAGGCCAATTGATACTTGCGATTATCAAGGGCAAGCTAGATGAAACCGCCGCAATTTATGGCCGCGAAATTGACGTCGCCGTCATCAAGGCAGGATATATCCTCAGTGGCGCCGTTGAAGACTACCCTAATATTTTATTCGAAAAAACCACGGCATAGAGATTTACGGACAAAAAGGTCAGCTTTGTCGGTAATGACTGAAGCGGGGCTCTGAATCCTTTAACTTTGGTATATAGTATTAATAGCTTAGAGCTAAGATAAAATAGTATTCAAGAAGTAAAATGTTAGGCAAGGTAATCTAATAACCCATCAAGTTGTCCAGGTTCCAAGCTTTAATTACCAACCCAGTTATGGCCCAAGTCGAGCACACCTATATATATCCTCCAACCAGTTTTCACTTGACGAGACTCGGGCAACAGCACTTCTTCTGGCAAATGTCGGCCTCGCACTCAAAAGTCAAGTGGGAATACATGAACCAGTTGCCCTGTTCATGAATATTCTCGCCCTGAGCCGTACACGAGCCAGTACCCGCGGTGCTGACGTGCGGCGCGATGTAGATCTTCTTGCCGCAGAGCGAAGCCGGCTTCGGGCTGTCGAACTGGTCGATGATCTCGCTGACGGGCACCCAGCATCCAGCCTTGGTGCACCAGTCGTTCATGTTCCACTGGCCGGGTCCGCTGACCTCCGTGATGGGTTCGTCGTCAAGGTAGAGGTGGACGCCTTCGGTGATGCCCGTCTTGGGCGTGACAACGACGTGGAGACACTGTTCGTCGCTGTTCGGGCAGTCTTCGACGGTGTAGGTAATACCATTGACGACACCTGAATCGTCCCAGTTGGAGCCGCACTGGAGATTGTCCGTGCTGGTCGCGTCAGTGACCTTCAGGGGGCCGTCGCCGCGCTTGACGCAGCAGGCCGGCGACGTGTCGGTGCAAGTGTCGCCGTCTCGGGGGAAGTGGTCCTCTGGGTAGTCGTACTGCCGAGGAGCGCACTTCTTGATGGGCGGGCATGTGCAAGTGGTGGCCTCCAGAGGAGAGCATGTGTCAAAGGAGACAGAGGCGACTGCAAGGTTGCCGTGCGCCAGCATGAGCCATGCCACGCCAGAGAAATTACTGAGCTTCATCTCAGGGTAAAGAGTGAATGAAAAGAACACAAAGACAACGATCGTCAACCAAATGAAGGTTCGGCAGGCTTGAAGGCACTGTAGAAGAGCGAGAGTGCAACAGCCAATGGACGCATGGATGATTTAACTACTCACGCATCCAGGGGCCGAAGAATCCAACGATCCATCCCAGCTGAACTGCCATCGCCCGGTTCCCCGGCATTCTTTGTTCGTTATTCGTCGACAGTGCGGGTGGAAATAGGTGGCTAGACCTCTTTTCCCGCTTTCCAGCCACAACTCAATTAGTTCGATATGTACCTGCATTGGTGAGGAGCAAGCTTTGTCAGTCGGCATCTTCCGTGAGGGTCATTGGATCGTTTATGCGCCACTTTCGGGCCAACCATCTCCGACACTCCAGCCTTAACTGGACGGGGACAGTGCCATTGTCTCCTGACTACAGTTGTGGGGCTAATCAAGGCCAGTCAAGGAAAGGGAGTGACGTGCACAGGCTCTCTGGACCAGCTGGTCGACCCCATCGTCAACTCAACTCCTTGAAATTCATGGTAGGGTGCTCCATACTCCGTCCCAAGACGGGAGTCCCTTAATTAACCATCTCCGCCACTCGTACGATTAGGAAGTTTGTGCGTTGGGATGGCCGATTTGAACCACTCACTTACCACTTCATGAGTTAGAAAGAAAAACTCGTATAAAGAGCGGACTTGTCAAGCACCAAAGCATAAGAATAGCAGAGAACTGAAGGATACGGAGGGACCTCGTTCCGCGGCTGGGGTACTACAGTGCGTATTGAGGATCCATGGTCAGAAAGAAGGCGAGAACGCCAGCATCTGTAATACCAGTTGTCAGGAGATGACCAAGAATCTAGAACCTTGCCAAAGCCCCGAATGCTCCAGGGAGGCGGCTGGATGCGGATGTGGGCCGTGCCGTCGTGCACCGTGGCCAATGAAACTAGAGCCCGGATCCTCGGCATGCCCCCTTTTGCACCCCACACACTGTAGAGAGGTACGATGCCTGGCCATGGGCTCGTGACTGATCCGTAGTAAGTTGCTGTGGGATTGGTGTGCCCCTGTTCGCTTGGGCCTGTCCCATGGCGACTAACCTTATGAATCGCGCCGGTGCGATAAGAAAAGAACCAGTCGGACCCCTTTCTCTACCTGCCGCAGCGCGCTTCCTCGTTAATCTGAATGTGAGTATGCATTGGCTTCTAGGGTTACCCCTGTCACTGCTGTTCTTGTTGGGCATGGAACCCGCTACTGGACAAAGCCACGGATATAACCAACCCAGGGCGAGTTCCCGCCAGCCAAGAAGATGACAGCATGCGAGCGGTGCCAGCTCTGGGGGCGAGTTGTGGCAAGGGCGTCGAGATGTAACTTCCCTCTTCCCGCTATGCAAGATGGCCTCACCAGGCCCGCACTTTCTCCAAACCCACATGCCGTTGTGACCCTGTAGCTTTTTGCGAATCCCTGATTCGTTAGCCGGAGATGCTCGTTTTCGCCACCGGGGTCCCTGCGATGACGACGCTAAAGGTCCCCGCGGCAGCCGGCTAAGATCGAGTGACGTAGTCGTCTCGAGGTTAATCTTGCAATGCCCAGATGGACGGCGCAGTTGTATGCTTGGGAAATACCTCGTGGTTCAGACAAGGCTGTTGACGTTTGACAGCAGGTCAACAGTCAACGGCTAGATAGAGCTGTCCGAGGTTTCGCCAACCTGACCGTCCCCTTGGTTAGCCCTGCAGCTCGCTACCCTCCAGTCTTTTCAATGAGCGCAGGAGCCGTTCTACTTGTTGGGGACCATAACCGAGGGGAGTTGTGTGCAACCACAATCCGCCCACATGTCAATACTCACCTTGATATGGTGCCACTACTAGATGGAGGGGAAGGAGCAAACGCTTTCCGAACGGCTTTGTCAAAAGATAAGCCATCGTCAAGAGCTATAAGCCCCGCGCTCACAGGGTCCTCACGGGGGAAGAGGCCTAGGACCTCGATGCGTAAGTCTGCAACCGAACGCCTGCATTTTGCCACACGTCAATCTCGAAATAATGTCCCCAAGCCCAAGATGCCCTTTTCCTTCTTGGGCATCTTTTTCATCCAGATAAAATAGTACCATGACAGTGATCGGGTCATCGTTGTGTGGTCGATTCGTTAAGTCGTTCGTCGTCTCTTGGGGTATCGTACAGAAGCATGTTTCTTCTACGCTGCGTCTAGTGGTGCAAAGGTGGTTGCTGATCCTGTCCCAAGTCTGAGATACGGTGCGCCTCGTTTGCGATGTAGTTCTGGATCAGAGAGCAGTCGCAGTCGGTGTGTTGTAGGAGCCGCATCTTGAGCTTGTAGACCTCGAGCTTCAGGTCTGCCACGCAGCTCGACAGGTCGCGGTTGATGCGCTCCATGTCCTCCTCGTCGGATATGAGCTTCTTGGCGTCCTCTCTCTTCTTGACGCGGAACTTGTTTGACGCGATGCGGTTTCTCTCTTTGACACCGTGGATGTAGTCATCAGTTTCCTCCTCGGGCGGGGGGGTTATCAGGGCAGACTCGGTTTTCTGGGACTTGCGGCTGGTTTTTGACGTCTCGCCTATCTCCTCTGGTGCTGCCTTTGTTTCCTGCTTCTTGGAAGAGCGTCGTCCAGATGACTGGGCGGCCGGTCGTTCGGTGGTGTTGCGCTTTCGTTTCCGCCGTTCGGGGTGCGATGACGTAGAGCTACGCCGGTCCTCGGAGGAGCCGAGGGACACTGGCGAGTCGCCAGGGACGGGCTGGGAGATCGGTGACGGGTCCGGGTAGTGTTGGGCCGGGATAAAACCGTACTTAACGGCCGCGTAGTTCATGGCGTAGTTGGGCACGAAGTCTTGCAATTGCGGCTCGTCCTGGTTGTAGGGAATCTCAGCGCCGGGGACCTGGGGCGGGTTGGGGAAAGCAGTTTTGTCCGCGGCCCACCACTGGTCCCAAGATGGAAGATCGGATACGCCGCCGTAGGTATCCATTATCTCCTTGTTCATCAGGCTGGGGTTCGGAACGGGAACGGGACCCTCGGCCATCGTGTAGGCGGGGTAGGTGTCTGGAGAAAGGAGACGAGGTCAGCGCGTGGTGGTCAAAGGGGAAGAGTAGAATGGAAGGGGAGCCATACCCACTAGAACCGAAGAGACGGTCAGGTATTAAGAGGCGGGATTCCCGTAGTGTGGTCGTGGTTTGATGGCGGTTTGGTGGATGGGTTGGAAGAGTGACAAAGTCGGGTGGTTTGGTAGAGATGAGTTCAAGGGGACAAGTTGTCAGAAGTGCCACCAGTTACTTGAGCCGCAGCCATGGGAAGAATATTGACAATATATGTATCGATGGGGAATTTGGAATGGGCTTTTTGCGGCCATGGGCAAGTTATAGTCGAAGACTGGCAATCAAGATTCAAAAGAAAAGCTGGGGGAGCTTAGGCCCGGTGATCAAGGGGGAGGGGTGGGCTTATGTGGGCTTTCAGAGAGTGTGCGTGATTGGCCATTTGGTGAGGAGAGCAGATCATCAGTCAGAACCAAGCCAAGGCCAGACAAGGAGCTCGAAGACCGCGAGCGATGCCCGACGTTATTGGTCAAGCCTGCTGTGACGGGTGCTGTCTACTACGTACGTAGTTGACGTGGTTGATGCTCTGGGCGGCCAACATGCAGTGAAAGGCGGCGATTGAGACAAACAGAAAGCCAAACCAGGGACCAAACCATCAAGCTCCGCAACGATCACACAAGAACATTACGTCACACAGAGACAAGGCCGAAAGTACCCCCGACTTTCCCACCAAGAAGGATCGACAACAGCGGTGGGGGGTGGAGCTTGGAATGGATGTGATTGGTCGGGGCAGCAGCGGGCAACATTGTTGTCCAGGGGGTGTGAGTGAGAGTTGATAGGCTATTACGACGGAATCAAGTCCGAGGGCGCTGATTCATGGAGTTTTTCCGGACTCTGTGATTGGACGCCCTGTGGGCAAGCATTTCAGGCTGGCAGGCCGACGATCACGTCACAGAACCAGTGTCGCAGGGTAGGCATGATCTTCACGGCCTCGTATGCTTTAAGTAACTCTGCGGGATGGAATACCCCGCACAAGGGACAACCTCAAACAACAATCAATCAACACACTGCTGCTGCTCATTATCGATTACCTGACCCTTGATCCTTTTAGCACGCTCAATGCGACACTAATTCTTACTGCAGATTGCTTGCCGGCCGAAATCGAATCAAGTTGGTCAGCAAATAACTCTCATTTGCGAAACTACCCAGCGAGTTGTTCTTTGCATCATTATTTCTGACATACATATCTAGTACAAGAATCATGGATAACAGGAGGAGTTGCCCGGCAACTCTAGAGTCTCTAGCTTGTTATCCATCTTCAACTAGTGCAGAACTTCCCGAACAAATCGCCTCGAGGGAGAACTTTGACGAAGGCAGACGAACCCCCGAGAATGAACAATTTCAAATTTCATGGGACTTTTTGGCACCGCTAAACACGGATTCGAGTCTTGACCTCAGTCTTCCCTTCCTCCCTGGCCCACCTACTTTTTCTCACGGCACTGATCATGACAACCACACATTTTTCGACTCTCGGGAGTCGAGCATCGATTCCATTTTCACCATATATAGCGGGCTAGAGTCCGGAGCAGATACGAACCTACGCCAGGGTAGGATGGCTGACCCAAACGCAGAGTATACGTGACTAACAGCTTCCATAGCACGACGGGTTATTGGTGGCAAGAGAATTGGTAGCAGAGGTCAAAAATGCTCTCAGGCACCATCCAAGTACGTTTTGGGTATGTTAATGTCTCTCAGCGAATCACGTTGCTTCTGACAACCAAGTTGAGAGGGGTCAGGAAGTAGCAGCCGAGGCGAATATCACGAACAAGAACGACAAAGCATACACCGGATGTCATTTCATCCAAAGTTTAAGGTGATTATAAACCCCTTTTACTTTCGTATTGCTACGTAGTGCCTCGGGCTTTATGGTGCTGGTTGAAGGCATACCACATTGCCCGGGCCCGAGGTATCCATTATCCGCATATCCGTTCAGTACTTATTGACTGATACGCATCATAAACAATACAGGACCATCTGACATATGAAGTGCTTTGCTCTACGCCACAGCAGTCATCTTCAGACTCGAATGCCGCACTGAAACCTCGTCCTTGCCTGTCGTTCAACCCCGGTCAACAATCGCCAAGCCTTTCCCAACCTGTGACGGACAGGCTCGGTACCTACTCTACCACTAAGACCTTGTCCACAACGGCAATCCACGGCAGGCTACTACAAGAGTTGTTACGACGGTCCCCGACTGAACAAGAGCAAGATGCGCTTGCTAGGCTACTGGGGACAAAAGGCTGTGAAACCCATACAAAGGACGACCCCTCCCTTCAACGGAACCGTACAACATTTGGGGAAATGATCGTGTGTGAGCGTTCGTCTCGCCTTTCCGGGGACGGCTACTTCGCATACCGAGATGTGTCCAGCACTGGGCCCCCTAGCCCTGTTGGGGGGGGGGACCAACAACAATATCGATGAGATGTTACATTCAACCAACGATCTTGACGAGTATCACGTTTTGTGTCGAGAAATAACCGGGCTCCCAGTGACATCATACAGTCTTTCATTTCGTCGCCACCTGTCCCCGGAGAGTCTTGATCGCTAGCCTTTGGTTCATTTAGCAAGTCCAATGTTATCTGGTCTCCTACTCCTCAACAACTCAGTATTAAAATTCTGTATAAAACTCCAATGAGCAAGTATTGAACCTAAACTAGAACCTTGCATGTGAAGGGAGCTAAGCTGCAGTTGTATCCCTACCGTGACAGACAGACAGATTTTCTTATGCAACTGTCGGGGGCAACTTTGGGACGAACTGCGTTGCCGAGGCGAAGAGCGAGAACCGCATGCAGAGATTCCCACGGAACGGTAAAACTCTTCCTAGTATAAGCCGGTCAAGGCTTGGTCGTATACAGCGCAGGGGTCGCCACCATTTCTCACCCTCCCAAACGCTACTGAAGCCACCTTCTTTGTGTCATGTTCTAGGCTTCTTCAAAACTCCCTGACTAGACCAAAGCAGCCCAACAGAGAGACACACAGCAATTCTACACGATTGAGGCATCGTACCAAAAGCCACGTTTCATGATGCTCACTTCGGATATAAGCCTCACAGCCGCATCGCGACTGGCACCAACAGTTTGCTCATGCCTCAACCAACCTTGTTCAATATGAGTGCGAAGCCCCTGCTTGTTTCATCTTCAAAGTCTAAGTCTTGACGATATTGCTCGGTAGTCGAAGTAGATCGAGTACAATCTCTTACAGCAGGGGGAGCATCAGGATACGAGAAGCACGCGGCACTTTGAGGGCCAACAAGACTTACCAGCATGGCGAAGTTTTTTTCTGGCCAACACCAACGTATCGCTCCATGATGATGACTCTCAGGCACCGACCCGACGAGGTGATACCGTCATCATGGGGCAACACGGAGATCCCCCGCGAATGAAGGGTCGACCATTATTTACATCATCAGACGAGGCCCATTTATGAGGCAGCGCTCAAGGTTGAAGCGAGGATTCCGATCCTCCGTATGCATGTTGGGTGCAAAAACTGCGGTTGATCGCCTCCTCGACAAGACAAAATGTCGCACTGAGAGTGCTAAAAGGATCAAAGGTCAGGCAAACGATAGTGAGCAGCAGCGGTGTGTTGATTGATTGATGTCTAAAGTGTGGGGTTACAAGGGCCAGGCTTGATGGTATCAACAGTAATATCGGCAAGAATCTAGCGTGGCCATTGCTAGCCCGCTCTATCTAGTCTCTCAAGTGTTGGAGCTAAAGAATATATACATGGTGGAAACAACTTCTTGCCTCCGGCTTAAGCCTCTACCGAAGTCTTCTTGTTCCTTCGGAAACCCACCATCTGGGCCATCTCGGTCCAGAAGCCAACTGGGGGCTCGGTGAAGGAGTTCTCGTAGGCCTCGATCTGGGGTCGCTCCCAGACCAGGTCGACCTCGTGGGGCCGGATGTAGCGGGTGCGCTTGAAGATCTTCCATCCGCCAAAGAGAAGGACGGCCAGGATTTGCATCGAGTAGTTCTGGAAGAAGACCTCGACGTCAAACTTGGGTCGGAAGGCGTAGTATCCGTAGGTGAGGAGGATGACAAACTGGATAGCCAGGGCGATATAAGCTCCATAAGGCTGGAAGTAGCCGTAGTAGGGTCGCTCGGTCTTTCGGTCGACGCCCTGGGCAACGCAAGCCTTGTGGTAGTTGATATAGGTGATGGACATGACCATGAAGGTGATCAGACCACCACCGGTGACGATGCTGATGAGCCAGCCCAGAACCTTGGCAGAGCCGTTGGCGACCTGGAGGAACGAGAGGAAGGGGAAACACATGACGACACAGAAACAGTAGACGGGGACACCGGACTTGTTGCAGTATCGGAGGAATCGAGGAGCACGGCCTTCGAGAGCCAGCGAGTAGAGGGCTCGAATGGCACAGTAGGTGTAGGTGTTGCCGGCGGAGAAGATGGAGGTGAGGATCAGAAAGTTGACGAGGTGAGGCAGGCCCTTGATGCCAAGGTTGGTCATAGCAATGACATAGGGAGAGGCAGCCGCACTGCCAGAGCCACCGCTTCCAAAGTAGATCTCGACAAGGGCAGGGTCGTTGTAGGCGCAAACGATGCCCACGGCCAGGGCACCGATAATAAAGAAGATGCAGAAGCGGTAGTAGACGGTCTTGAAGGCCGACTTGATGTAGTAGGTAGGGCGCTGCGCCTCGGCAGAGACCATGGAGATGTACTCGGGTCCGACGATGGTGAAGGAGGCGCTCCAGAGGGCGGCGAGGAAGCCTTCGAACCGGCCCTTGTCGCCTCCGCTGAGGTATGTAGCAAACGACCCGGGATTAGAGAAATGCCTGAAGCCATCTACGTGGTGGTTAGCAATGGTCAACGGATAGGGCCAGAAGTGTGGACAGACAAGAGTCATGCTTTGGATTGCCACCCAGCATTGTGACAAAGGTAAATGCAAAGAGGAGAAAGATGAGGACGAGTTTGCCTCCCGAGAGCCAGAATTCAGCTTCGCCGTAGAAGCGAACCGTGAGGATGTTGAGAAGTCTGTCGTTGATTGTCAGTAACGAGGTGTAACCAGTGAGGTCGCAAACTTACCCGTAGCAGATAATGACAGCAGCGCAAACCCCAGCCGTAGGTCCGGGGTTTGTCACGTTTTCGTTCCAGAAGGAGATGACAAAGGTCAGGGCGGTGATCTCAAAGGGGATAATCAGTGCCTCGTAGAGGAAGAAGTTCCAGCCGGCGAGGAAGCCCAAGGCATCATCGACCCAGTATCCCGCTAGGCGGACGAATCCACCGGCGACGGGCATGTATGTGTTCATCTCGGCGACCGAGTTGTTGACGAGGGCGAGGACGAGCGAGTAGAGGGTGTAGGCGAGCAGGAGACTCCCCGGGCCGCCCTTGGCGAGGCCGCCTCCGATGGAGATGAACAGGGCCGTGCCAATGGAGCCGCCGGCGGCGATGAGCTGGATCTGACGGTTGTTGAGGCGGCGGTGGAGGTGGCCCATGTCGCTGGAGCCTTGCACGTCTCCATGCTGGATGCTGCCGGCGTCGGCAAAATCCGTCTTGGAGTGCTTCTCCTTGTCTGAATGCATGGCTGCGAGGAATGGCCGAGGCAAGAAGAGAGGGAGAGAAAGGCAATGGGAGAAGAGAGGAGGAGGTGGTGGTGTTGTGAGGATAGGAAAAAGCAATGCGAGTCAAAAGGAAAAGAAACACAAAGCCATTAAATAGACCAGGCTCAGAGATAGCAAACTCCAAACTTCTGTACCACGTCGTACCCATTGGCGTTGACCTGAACCCTTGCTTATCTCGAGCCATGATTACACTTTGCCCCCCTCCCCCCAAGAGATAGCATCCCCCGCGCTGCTAGTGATGGATGGGGAAACGCCTGCCGGGGGGCCGATGGGTCTAGATCTTGGACGGATCCCAACTGCGTGCTCTGGCGCGTTGGTATCCGTGACTTTGCTTGGTCTTGGCCGTGGAGTCTGAGAGGCTCTTCCCCATGGAGAACCCCAGTCTCGAAGGAACCGACGCAATCAAGAGTCTGGGGAAGACAGTCTGGGGAAGCCGATTAGCTGCCTCCTCCCTCGAGATGGAGGGTCGTGTCATTTCGCTCGACTCCAAAACCACGAGCCCATCCATCGCCACATTGGTCAGGCAATCATGCCTTGTTCCGGCCTAGCCTCAGCCCTGGCCTGGCGCTATGAGAATCCGGGGAAGTTGGGGAGCCGAGCTGAGGTGTTCCCCCCGAAGCAGCTCTTGGCGAGTTACATGTGTTTAGATCCATGCAAGGGAAAAAGCCTCTCTACCTACCTTGCAGGCCAACGACGCCGTTGGACTTGACTGCAGCTCGCCACAGAAAAGCCCGGCGGGGAAGTCACCAACTGCTCTAGATTCCACGCGTTTTAGAGTCTCTCCGAGCAAGCCCCGACGTCGAGGAACCATATCTGATATCAAAGTCCTTATCTACGGCCCACCTTCTCCTTGGTTCCTCTGATTCAAGACCGTGCTGATCCCACTCAATAGCACCATGTCCTCGGGTTCATATACCGATCCCTGCCCCCCTAGTGAGACGTAGCCTGTTGGTCCTTGCCTCCGCACCATCTCTCCTCCTCCTCACGGAATCTCCGCAGCCCAGCCGCATCCCTCCGCCTTCTCCAATCAGCCCCCCATGGTTCTAGCTCAGCTGCATGGGCCTCCCTGTTAGGCCGTTCTACGGGCGAACGCCACCCAGGAGCGTCAGCCGCCCGTTGACTGGCTGCTCGGGTTCCGAAGCCGAAGTATAAATAAGCTTCCCCGACCCCGTGGCGAGGCTACAGTACTCTCCCGTACAACCGACAATTCAGGAAGAGGCGAGAAGACGCAGGCCTTTTACCGCGTTACCCGAGCTGGATAAAAGATCCCCGCGGAGCCTTTCACTGGCTGCGGCAACGTATCATGTTAGCCTAGCCCCGAAGCTAATCGGCCAAGGCTGCCAACAGTCATGCATCTTTACAGTAGCCTACGAGAAGCTCCCTATTGGCCAACCTCTACTAGCTTTCCAGAGTATCAGTTTCCAGTCCGCCTACACAGTTGCAGGGAGCTGAACTAAACTATCCTCTGCCCCCGAAGCTATCAAAAGGGGCTGAGCAGGGGTCAAGGTGATAGATGATGCGGTGACGATAATGACCCTGGGAGGGCGATCAACAATAGCCGAGATGTACAATATCCTGGCTGTTATTGGCAGCGTCCCCGGTGGTTCGTGGGGTTCTGCTCACCTTTGCCGTTGCCGCAGTCGGCTGATCAGGGTCAACGACGCTCTGGGTCGACTGTCGAAAGATGCCAAGAATCTAGCATGAGCGGAGACTCAAAGATACGAAAGTCAGTACACAAGATCCAACCAGTTCCTGGGGATATCCTCTGATAATCTGCGAGGTGTTGGGGGCCGAATCGCGTGGCAAGCAACACCAAACGCCGTCAGATGGGAGCCGGCACCGTTCAGGGGTCCGTAGGTGCTAACGGTCTCGGATGAGCTCTTGGAAGGCCTTCCAAATCCATTTCAGGAATCTGGAAGGGCGCGAGGTTCTTGAATCTAGTTTCCTTCGGATATCAGCTTCTCTGTCTCGTCGTCCAGACTCTGTCTTTGACTCTCCTCCTAATTTCAACTTGTGTGGCATTCGTGACTCACGCTCTAGCTTGCCGAACTCAACTTGGACAATTTCCCGGAAATCAGCCTGCATCTGGCTTCTGTTTCTCTATCCCCGGACTTGTATCTGTTGCCCCCGCCGACTTGTTTCATCCTCCGGACTCGAGTCGCTTTGGAATCCGTGTGGGGCCTATACTAGGCTTCTCCCTGCGCTGTGAAGGGAGATTGAGATCCGTTCAAGAATACTAGATCACGTACTAGTGAGATCTGAAGCCAGAGTCCAAAAACGGGACAAAGGGGTTGATCGCCACCACTGGAGTGGGTTGAGCCAGAGTTATATCGGCTATCGCCTGTGTGGACGACGGTCAGCTCAAGTGCTCACAACGATAAAGAGAGAACTCGCCAATGCTGGGGGCAACTCAATACCCTAACGCAACTTCCCAGCTTGAAAGATGGTCATGTCATTCTTATCGCAGGCCATTCGGCAGAATGTCGAAAGATCATGATTGAGCAACGGCTTCTGGGCCAGTCAGCAAAGGTAACCCGAAAATCATTAACAGGAAACAATCGACACAGACTCATCAAGACCAAAGCACTATCCATGCCAGAGGTATGTTGTTGTTGTTGGTTTCGCTGATAAGAACCTAGGCCACGTGATCGGTATTGACGCCGGTTCTCCGCATTGCATCCCATGTCGTGGCGCAAGCTTCACTACCCAAATCAGCAGGTGTTGACATCCCCTGCTTAGATCGTGACCCTTGGACGGTGAATAACATTCTGGTATCGGCAAAGATGACATGTACAGCGCTGACCTCACCTCGCGTCCAGCGAGGCGGCAATCGTGTACTGCACCCTGGCCGACTACACACAAGACGACGCGACTGAAGCCCATGCAGCTAACTTGAAACAGGAAAGGGGCGCCTTTTAGACTGCCAGGAGAATCACCTCGCTAGCATTGACTGGCATGACACTCCCGGGCTGGACACCAACATCGGCTTTGGTCACCGCCAAAGCGTCATTGGTTCCTTCTCCCACAATGAGCTTGCTGTCCCTTTCCTCTAGAGAGATCAGTCATGTTTCTGAGTCGGGGTTGTGCTGGGCGGTAATGTTGGTGTGATGGCGTTGGACACCATCTCGGCGGTCCTTAAGCCTGGTCATCCGTGGTCTCTCAAGACATGTCAAGTCGGGCAACGCTCCGGTTCAGCATAACAAGAACGGCTTCTAGGGACACGCGTAGACGGTGATGGATTCCGGATCCCGACTCACAGCCAAAGTCCTCGTCCAAGCTGTCGGACACTCTGAAAAGGCTCGGTGTTGGCCCAGGACGGCTCCCAGACGACCAGAACCGAAGGGATATCCAGATTGGGTTCCCCGGGGGGGCAAGATACCTCGAGGACAGAGACATTGTACGTAATGATGTTAGATATGTCTCAAACAGTTTACTGGGCGCAACTTAATAGCTGATAGCGATCCAGACGAAATTCACAGTGACGACTACTTGGGCCAGGTGGATGCGAACCAACTGGCGCACAGTCGACACTCTCTTAGATCTCAGACTATACGTCAGAGGCCGCCTTGACAAGCCTGTCATTACCCATCATAGGGTTCCTATTAGCGAGACGGGGAAGTTGGACCGCATCCCGGTGCGGCTCACGGCGCCAGCAACAACTGGGTCTCGATTGGCAAGCATCGACTGATCCACCTTGCCAGGGCTTTCAAATACCGAGTCACCGGCAGGCAAACAAGTCTCGGAGCTTGTCATAATATTGGAGCAGGCCGCCATCAATCTCCACATTGTTGTACTGTTACGCTCAGTGCTGGCTTCAGGAATCCTACCTGACTAGGTATACAGACTCTTCCAAGGTTGATCTAGGGAGCGGCGTCTTATCTCTTCAGTGCGCAAGGAGCTCCGCTCCGTACCTCGCCCCACATGACCCCAGTCATCCTAGGGGTACGAGCGGGGTACGAAAAGTTTGTTCAATATAACTAGCAATTACAGCCAGAACGCCAGAACACCATACAAATTATTTTAAAGTCATCAGAATTCCCCGTTAATTCTAGACGAGATACATGTTATCACCGCCTATGATGACAGTAGCTTTACCAAAGAAGATCACAGCCGCCGTATACACCCAAATGACCCCACCCTGGTTGATGAGACAATATTGCAGGAGTGGAAGTCTAAGTTACATGTATCTGAGAGGAGCACAGCTCCTCACTTAGTATCCACATCCCAGCCATCAGCAGATCGGACCATCTTAGTCATACGGTCTCAACACGGGTAGCTATCGTTCCGGCCGAAACAGACCGCGGCACCAAATTCGGACCTTTCCACGTTGAAACTCGCAATCTTTGCATCAACACACTGCCCCCAACACCACTACAGCTATTCCAGATTTTTCTTCCTATTTCACTCGTTGAGAAATGGGTTTATTTCACTAAGATCTGGGTCGCGTGGCTCAAGGAGAATAAGGTCATTGATAGCTGGAAACACCCGATGAGTCCATCTTCAAAGCTACGAAATTGGGAGGGACCCTCGGTCGCAGAAGTATATGTATGGCTTGGAATACTGATTTATATGTGTATACACAAGGAAAGAACGATTAGAAGCCACTGGAGTACCCCAAAGCCCGGTGTTCAACGCCCTCAGCACTCAATCATCAAGTTCATGTCACAGTGGAAGTTTCAGCTTATCCACCGGCACCTTCGTCCCTTTAACCACACCAAGATCGATGAGGCTGCCCCTTTGCCGAAGGTATTCCAAGCTGCTGAAGAGTGGTCTGATCATATACAGGCTGTGTCTGCAGAGATCTTCCTTCCGGGCTCTCATTTGGCTGTGGATGAGTGTATGATCCGCTATACCGGCAGATCGAAGGAGACAACGGTTGTCAACGGCAAGCCGGCCCCCCTAGGGTTCAAGATCTGGGTTATCGCTCAACAAGGCTTCTTTATCCGCTGGCTATGGCACATCAAGGATGCAAAATACGGTACCGTTGGCGTTGAACTTCCTCCATCGAAGTCATCCACACGAGGTCGGGGAGGGCGAAGAGACGGCCGAGGCAGGGGCGCAGCCAAGGCCGCAGGGAAGAAGCTTGCCAACGAGGCTACCACAGAAGACAAGCCTATCGCCTTGAACTCGACCCAGAGCGTCGTTGTTGCCTTAGCAAATCTACTGCCAAAAGCGACATATCACGTCTTTGTGGATAACCTCTTCTCGTCGTCCGATCTCTTCCGCAGCCTCCGCAAGCATGGCCACGGAGCTACAGGCACCGCTCGCCCTGACTGCGGCATCCACAAGGAGCTGCAGCAGGATAAGAAGGCTGATGGGGGGTCAAGACCAGCTACGAATTCAACCAGGTCAAGATAATCCCGACCCCTGATAATCAGGTACCAGCTTAAGACACTTCTTATATATGAAATCCTTACTAATTTATCTATGTGCCGTACTTCTAGGTTAACCAAATAACTTGGAAAGACAACCGGCTTGTATTATTCTTGACTACTGTATTCACCGGCGCCGACGATGAGCGAGTCGAGCGGAAGAGGAAGAGGACGTCCTCACGGAAGCTAGAGGCCAAGCCAATACGCCGGTTTTTTGGTGACGAAGCCGTCAAGGTCATAAAAATCCCGGCAGTTGCTGCTGCTTATAACGACGAGATGAATCATGTTGATCGGGGTGACCAGTTAAGGTCATATTATGCGTATGATCATCCCCTCCGCCGCGGCCCTTGGCTGGCACTCTGTTGGACCTTCCTTCTTGATGTGGCCCTTATCAATAGCTATATTGCTCAACTACACGGGCCGCAGCCAAATTGGAAGAGATATACGACTCAAAGGGAGTGGCGAGAGTGCATTTACAGCGCCTTATTCAACACATATCATGAAGAAAGTCAGTCAAGGAAGAGGTATCGCGCAGGGAACGAATCCGACCCTGAAATACAGCAAAAAGAGCACCTTCTTGTCCGCCGGAAGATGAGGTCGGATTGCTTTGCTTGTCAGGGCTTTCGGCAAGGCCAAGTGAGGTCAAAAGGCCAAAAAGGGAGGCCATTTGGGGAGGGTGACGGCAATGCGAGAAGGGGGCAGACTGATTACTGGTGTAGCGTGTGCAAGATTCCTCTTTGTAACAACGGGAATTGCTGGTACTTCTATCATAATAGAAATTAGGTAGGCAATAAAGTGCCTCTTATTTGAGGCATTTTAATTGGACCGACCCCGCTGTCAGTACGAGAATTGAGGCTTGTGGGCACTGAGGAGATATTGTGAGAAAGCAGTTTGCCACGGCTGCCGGCGGGATTTAGTACCATCTTTTCAACTGTATCCAGGTCCATGACTGTACCAAGGGCAGATCGTAGTTTAATAAACTACTTTAAAATGGGCCCGTGCACACACTGTTGTCGTTTGGACGATGCACGTAATTTATCAAACTATACAACATCCGTCCGGGCCTACCCCTTATGCCACCGTCTGTCTTCAGTGAAAACAGACTCTTCCCACCCCGGACGTCGCGTCCCTATTGGTGGCTGGATCGCGACTTAGTGAAAGCAGAGTTCAGTGAAAACAAAAGCATTCATTGGACCGCGAGGTTGATGGCATTTAATAGAAATATTGAAAGTTTTTTTTGCCATTGAACTTATTACTAGTCTGTAGAAATCTCTATACTATACCGCCTACTTTCACACTTCCCCTTTTGCCTCCTTGGCCCTGCGCTCCTCGCGCTCACTGAATCGATCCCCAAACAAGTCAAAATGGGGTCTCACGACGATGGTATATTTCACAAGCTCTTCCATGCAATCAACGAGGCGGTCCCGGTTTGAGCTGGCAAGCATACGGCTGCCCTCAGGCTCAGATGTAAACTGCGTGTATGCCTTTGGTACCGAGCTTTGGTTGGGAATGGCAAACATGCGCATCCACCGTCCGAGTATCCGAAGCGAGTTGACAGCGTTGAAAGACTGTGATCCTCCGCTGACTTGGGCAATGGCCAGGGTTCTTCCTTGAGTAGGACGCACCGAGCCGGAGGATAATGGGATCCAGTCAATCTGCTGCTTGAAGATGCCCGACTGTGATGTCGATTAGGTTCATATTTCTGTCACATTTCATCACAGTTGAGGGGGGTTTACCAAGTTACCATGCTGCTCAGGGCTGACCCATACATGCCCGTCGCTCCACTTGCTCAATTCCCGCAGTTCTTGTACTTTAGGATGGCAGTGCTGGACGTCGTCCTTCTGGGGCAGACCAGCAGGGTCGAAGACTCGGACATCACAGCCGAGGCGGAAAAGAATGCGCGCTGCTTCGTAGGCAAGCAGACGGGAGTATGATCTGGGGATGGTGAGTAAGACTGGTAATATCCAAGCTAAAATGGATGGCAAAAGATCAAATGATGACATCCGTCTTTGTCCATAGTACTCACCGACTTCTGAGACTACCGTAGAGAACCAGAATGCGGAGGCGATCGAGCCCTCTGTCCAAGATCTCCGACTGCACCATCTTGATCGCTGTGCTCAGCTCCAGTTCCGAGATCCAGTCATCGGTGGAAGGACTGCCGTTGAAAAGAAAAGGGCGATATTGCTCTCGGATTCCGACGTCATCTTCGTCGGAGTCAATGGCGAGGGACTGATAGCTGTAGGCGGGATCGGCAGCAAGCTTAATTGCTGCCCTCCCAGCGTGGGAGTTGTTCAAATCTCCGTGTCCGTTCATCGCGAGGCCGAGGTTCTGGGTCTGCTTTGCTGAGATGCTACCAGAGAAATATCGATGAAGAAGAAGCCCGTGGAAAGGCGTGCTTGCGTGGAGGTTGCTTGTGAAAGTGCGAACTCGGAGGCTCATTTTTGATGCCGGCTTTCCAGGCCAGACGCACAGTGGGAGCCCACACAACGAATAGCGCTCTTTATGTACTGTCACCTCCACTACGGGGAGTACTCTGGGCAGTGCAGACAGAGATTTTTAGGCCTTATAAACCAAGCCAAGCGTGGCTAGGAGCCGTGCATGGACCCACCCACCGCCGGCTATGGCGAGTGAATCCTTGCAGGGTCTGATATTCCCACGCGAGAGAGCCGCCAGGATGGGCCTCATTTCAATGAAGATTGCGTCTCCATGGCTTCTTGCGGCATCTCTCTGTGAAGTCCATCCCGGAATTGTTGATCCTTCACCAACGCACTATCTCCCTTCATTTCTCCAGCGTGAGATCTTATGGGATCCAAGTGCGATGGCTGTGTTCTGGAGCAGCTATTCATATTAGATTTAGTGGACTACAAAGTCTTTGGCATGGATGTTCATGCTGCCTATCTAGCAAGTCACAATGTCGCCAAGAGTTCAAGCTACCGCGATTCATTGCTCCTTGGCCACCAAGACTTGTTCATCCCAGATAATAACTACTTGCTATCCCAAACAGTCGCGTCGTACTCATCCATCCACTCCACGAACTCGCCACCGGCTTTGGCCCAGCCGGCAATGCCTTCGAATAGAATCACGCTCTCCATATCGCTGTCGCCTCGCTCGTCGAGATGGTCCTTGAACCATCCAGCTGCTCGCGAGCCCCGGCCGCGAGAGGATGCTGGAGAGGTTAGTATATCCCTTTATTACATGCTGCGAATTTTGGAGGCAGTGAATCAAGACCTACAGCAGTACCGGATGATTTTTTGGACTCCCGCCGATTTAAACAGGCTGTACTGCGTCGGTATCATCGGGTAGAGGCTCTGTGCCGGCAGATTGATGGATCCGCGAATGGCACCGCCCTGGATGACAGAATGGGTGAGTTGATGCTCGATTAATTGTTGTCTCGGAAAACATGGAAGGTAGGTAATACCTCGTGGTCTGTCCGACGGAGATCGATGAGGACGTAATTCTTGCCAGTGATATTCTTGCTGTCCTTCATCATCTCCAATGCTGCCTGGCGTGTCATGGCCGCGAGGGTCTTGTTGAGTGGAGGAGGGTAGGCAGCATGCCAGGGCGTGGCGGCATTAGTAGAGGCCATCTTGGATGAGTAGATGCAGTTGACCGGTTGGAATGCGAGATTTAGGCGAGGACGAGCGCCCAACTTTAGGAGAGATTTTGTGATGTTCATCACATCTTGGAGGGGGGAGGGAGGGTATTTCTGAATATGAAGCCCTCTGAGGGCCGAAGGCAATGGGCAACCTCACTCAGACATGGTCGGGACTGTCATACCCAGACTATGATTGGCCATGGCCAAAATTAGATAGCGTTCTTGGGACCCTGTCATGCCCGAGAGGTTATTGGTTGATCAGCTTTGCAGGGACTCAGTCATGCGCCAGCTGTGACTGTGCAACCCACCAAGCAAATTCCATCACCGGGGGCTGTGTCAGGCCGAGGCTGCGATTGGCTCGACGGGATTTTCGACCAGCAGCGTCCATTGCGATTCCTAGATTGCTGCAAGTTTTGGGGCGCAAGAGGGACTGCGGTGATTCACGTATAAGATCGTGTTCGTCTCGACGGTAGCGATTCATTCAGGCACAGCATTCATCTGCGTTGCTGGACTCCGAGCCACCCACAACCACCGCGCACCACGCACCACGCACCACGCACAACGCACCGCATCGCTTCAAACCTACCACGCAAGACGACCGCCCGCCTTCAACATGACACTGGAGAAGAAAGGGTTGAGCAGCCACGAGCCGAAGCCTACCCCGCCTCGCGCAGGCCCAGACAATGGAAGCACTGGACAGTCTGACCAAGATCCCGAGGCCGCGCCTGCGAACACGAGCCTCGATGAGCAGCCGAAGCAACAGCTGTCTGCCTTCAAAGGACTCGGTCTTCTGGATCGCTACCTAGCTCTGTGGATTTTCCTGGCAATGGCTATTGGCATCATCTTGGGCAACTTTGTTCCCGAGACGGGGCCAGCCTTGCAGAAGGGCAAATTTGTGGGTGTTTCAGTGCCGATTGGTATGTTTTCCTCAGAGACTTGAACTTCTGGTACCTGAAGCTGACAGATGCACAAGCTGTTGGCTTGCTTGTCATGATGTATCCCATCCTTTGCAAAGTACGGTACGAATCGCTGCACGAGCTCTTTTCGCACAGGGAGATGTGGAAGCAGATCTGCTTCAGCCTTTTCGTCAACTGGATCCTTGCTCCTTTCCTCATGGTGAATCCCGTCACCCGGTACGCCTCCTTTCGCGGACGGCATACTGACGTTTCTCTTAGCTTGCCCTGGCCTGGGCTTTTCTCCCTGACGAGCCAGAGCTTCGCACCGGTCTCATTCTCGTGGGCCTTGGGAGATGTATTGCGATGGTTCGTCCATCTGTCGCCTTCAGACATTTACAAACAATACTAACACCTTGCCTTTAGGTCCTCATTTGGAACAGTCTCGCCGGCGGCAGCGACGAATACTGCGCCATCCTCGTCGCTATCAACTCGATACTCCAGATGGTCCTCTTCGCCCCCTTGGCCATCTTCTTCATCCGCGTCATCAGTCACGAATCGGGTACGATCGATATATCCTACAGTATCGTTGCAACGAGTGTGGCTGTTTTCCTTGGCATCCCGCTTGGGGCAGCTATTATTACGCGATTTGTTCTTCGTAAAGTTGCTGGACCCGACTGGTATCAACATACATTTCTCAAATTCCTTGCGCCTTGGTCCCTTATCGGCCTACTCTACACCATCCTCGTTCTATTCGCATCCCAGGGCAGACAAGTTGTTCATCAGATTGTGTCAGTCATCCGGGTAGCTGCGCCACTGATTGTGTATTTCGTGCTCATCTTCTTCGCTACTTTATGGATCAGCAGACTGCTCGGCTTCCGGTTCTCAATGGTCGTGACCCAGAGCTTCACGGCTGCGAGCAACAACTTCGAGTTAGCTATAGCAGTGGCAGTAGCGACTTTTGGCCCCAACAGCGATCAAGCCCTGGCATCTACCGTTGGTCCGCTTATCGAGGTGCCTGTCTTGGTAGGCTTGGTGTATGCTGTCCGCTGGATGGCCAACAGATGGGGTTGGAAGTAAAGTAGTGAGCCGAACGGACTGGTCTGCGATGGTAACAATAGATAGGTGTATTTATACACGCACAGTCTTCACGACGCGTATTCTACGAGAAACGACTAGTAAAATTATTCTTTCAGTTTTTTTTCAAGGTGTCCAAATCTCCATACTCTCGTTGTCGTATGCTCAGGCGAGTTGATCCATGAGCTGAAAGACCTTGGTGTTCTAGACAGAGTAGCTTCTGTCGGGACAGTGGAACTGTCGGCAGCTGTGCTCTTGAGCCTATCTGCGATATGTCCTTGACCTATCTCATGAGTGCGTAAGGACCTCTGCTAGGTATCGCGCCCCAGTTTTATCCCATTAACAGTTAGCGCCTATTATAGTGGGCCACAGGGAGCGTGGCTGTTAAGGTCATATCAGAACAATACTTACTCTTTGGGTGAAAGCCAGGCTTTGAAAAGGTATCGCCTTTATCAAGGCCTCTGATTGGTTCAACATCCTTGGTGTGACCCTAGCGGAGGTCCTTACGCACTCATGAGATAGACCAGGGAGAGTTCAGACGAGAAATCAGGAGTGCCGAGTTAGAGCCAAGTTGCAGGTGACCATGCGTCGGGCTATTCTTTGTAACAGCTGGGGCGAGAGGCGAGTCCTTGTACTCGGCAAAGCTCTCGCAGCTACGGTTCATGATCGCCACACACCACGAGGAGAATTGTCGACGCTTGACAGAGACTGACAATGATGCCGGGCCCATCATTCTCCCCCTGGCTTGTCAGCAATAATATGGAAGATGGAGCGAATGGTGACAATCTTGAAACCAACATCCACGTGGGCGACGAATGGACATGTATACAGCTTGCAGACTCCTATACAAAACCCACAAACCGCTCCCTGCCCCTTGGCACAAGCTTCATGGGCACAAACCTCGGCTGATCATGCAACTTGAACGTAAGCCTCATGCTTGCCGTCTTCAACGTCTCCTCCGCCCTTCTCACCGCCTTCCCATACAGCACCTTCTTCTCTTTGGATCCCATCCTCCTGACCTCGCCATCGCTTGCCCAAGAACTGACATCCAGCTCAACTGTGTATCGCTGAGAGGAGAATAAGGCGATTCCACGGCTGTCGAAGAAAATCTCTTGAAATACTTTTCTTTATCTTCTTTATAACTTTTGAAAGGTCTGGTAACCGCTTGGCGGTGATTCAGGCCGTTGGCGGATGTCTGGTGTTGCGAACCCCGCATCAGACGTCATTGTCGTCATGGAAGGCGAACCTGATGTTACAGGCGGGGGATATCATCGCCCCCAGCGCAAAAGGACCAGAACGGCGAGGGCGTTGGAATCCGAGCAGAAAAAAGGCGATATGGAGTGGCAGGAAGAGGAGAGCAGTGAGGGAGCTCCGAGCCAGACCCGAGCCAAGAAACGGGCCACGCCTAAGGCAGCTGGCAGCATGATCGAGCTTACCCAGAGCCTGAAACGACTTCTGGAACAAGATTTTAATAAGCGAATGGAATCGATGAAGGCGGAGCTCCAGCTCGAGTTCACCAAGCTCAGTGACCGCATGGCCGAGGAGGTGACTAAGGCCACGGCCCAGATGGCGCAAGAACTATCGCAAGTCCGAGAGCAGCTTACCCAGGTTTGCGGCGAGCTGGAGCAGACCCGACTACAGCTGGAGACACTAAACAAGGCTGAGGTACCGCGATCACCGGGTCGGACATACGCAGACGCTGCCAGAATGACACCCGTCAGCACATCCAACCAATCTTCATCTACGGCCCGATCGGTAACTCCAGAGCCAGTGTTCTGCACAGTGGACACGTCCAGAGTGCCCGAGGATCACATTGGCGACGCTACACCGGCAATGATTCGCAAGACTGTTGAGCAGGAAATGCGAACGTCGAGCGACCAACCTCACTGGCGATGTGTCGCAGTGACCAGAGATGGACGGAACGCCAGCCGCCTCAGGGTCATCAGTAGGAACGAAGAAGAAATGCAAAAGATCAAGACCATCCTCGAAGCCAGGAAGGCCCCAGGTGCAAGAGTGCTTCGAGACCAACTGTACCCAGTCAAAGTTGACAACATGAACCGTACGGCCGTTTTCGACCAGGACTTTAAGGTCCTTCCCGGAGTGCTGGAAACGTTAAGCCAGGAGAACGAAATCCAGGTAGCCAAGGTGGCCTGGCTGAGTCGAAAGGTCAACCCCAAGGCATATGGGTCCATGGTGGTGTATCTCACCAAAAACAACGATGCTAGGAGGCTACTACAGGAAGGCTACTTTCTCGTAGCAGGTGAATCGGCATGTACGAGTGTATTCAAGCTGATAACCGGACCGGAACAATGCTATAACTGCCAACAACTCGGTCACAAGGCATTCTCGTGCAGCAAGAATCGAGTATGTGCCAGGTGCGCCGGCGAAGGCCACCATCACAGTGAGTGCCAGACGCAGATACCCAAGTGTGCTCTCTGCAGCGGGCCGCATGAATCGTTCAGCAGGAACTGCCTGAAACTTCACCCTAGGCTGCATGAGTAAGACGTTTCGCACGATTCAACTGAATGTGAGAAAACAGGGTGCGGTACACGAGAGCCTTATGAACGATAAGCAACTTCAGGACTATGCAGTAATAGCGATTCAAGAGCCACAGGCACACCAAAGGAACGGCAAGCTACTAACAGTCCCCATGGGGCATCCGAGGTGGGTTAGGATGGTCCCTACTGTGTGGAAGGAGGGCAGATGGCCGATTCGGAGCATGTTGTGGGTAAACAAGGATGTAGAGGCAGAGCAGGTACCGACAGGGTCAGCGGACATGACGGCAGCTGTCTTGCAACTCCCTGAGCGGCTGATCCTGGTCGTATCAGTTTACGTACCGGGAGGAGACGCCCAGGCCTTACAAGACGTCTGCAACGCCTTGCGCCGGGTTATCTCTGACACAAGAGGACATTCTGACAGGCTGGTGGATGTGATTGCTGTTGGGGACTTCAACCGGCACGACCAGCTATGGGGAGGAGACGATGTATCTCTAGTGAGACAAGGCGAAGCGGATCAGATCATTGACCTCATGAGCGAGCTTGATCTCACGAGCCTGCTCCCGAGGGGAACGAAGACGTGGAGCGGCGGCGACTTTGAAACAACTGTCGACTTGGTTCTTGCCTCCGAGGATCTGGCAACCTCAACGGTCAAGTGTGCGATACACGGCACAGAGCATGGGTCCGACCATCGTGCTATTGAAGCAGAGTTTGACATTTCAGTACCAGCATCGCCAACTGAGAAGCGGCTCCTACTCAAAAATGCACCATGGAAGGAAATCAACGATCGAATCGCCGCGGCGCTGGAGACCACCCCGACGGAGGGCACCGTACAGCAGAAGACAGATAGGCTCATGTCAGCGGTGCTAGAGGCAGTTCGCGCCCTGACACCCAAAGCTAAACCATCACCATATGCAAAGCGCTGGTGGACCTCAGACCTCACGCAACTCCGGCGGATATACACGTACTGGAGGAACCGTGCCAGAGCATCAAGGCGAGCAGGATGGACATGTGAGGAGCTCGAGAATACAGCCAGGGGAGCAGCAAAGCAGTACCACGATGCTATCAGACAGCAGAAAAAGACGCATTGGAACGAGTTTCTAGCTGACAACGACAACATTTGGAAGGCAGCAAAGTATCTTAAGTCTGGAGACGATACAGCATTTGGCAAAGTGCCCCAGCTTACAAGAGCTGACGGCACGCGCACGGCCAACAACACCGAACAGGCTGATGAAATGCTAGCCACTTTCTTCCCTCCTTTGCCGGAGCACATCGACGAGGAAGGGGAGAGACCTCAGCGCGGAGCTCCCGTCACCATGCCAGACGTTACCATAGGGGAGGTGGAGCGGCAGCTCTCCGCGGCAAAGTCGTGGAAAGCACCTGGCGAAGACGGACTACCGGCCATGGTCTGGAAACAGGTCTGGCCAGTTGTTAAGCACCGAGTCTTAGCACTGTTTCGTGCATCACTAGAAGAAGGAGTCCTGCCGGATCAATGGAGACACGCAAAAATTATTCCTCTCAAGAAACCAAATAAAGAGGACTATGCGATCGCGAAGGCATGGAGGCCCATCTCGCTCCTATCTACGCTAGGCAAAATACTAGAGGCGGTCGTCGCGGAACGGATCTCGCACGCTGTCGAGACACACGGACTGCTGCCGACAAATCACTTTGGAGCCCGCAAACAGCGGTCTGCCGAGCAGGCCCTGATGTTGCTGCAGGAGCAAATCTACGCTGCCTGGCGAGGCCGACGGGTCCTTAGCCTGGTGAGTTTCGACGTCAAAGGAGCGTACAACGGAGTTTGCAAAGAGAGACTCGTCCAACGACTGAGAGCAAGGGGCATCCCAGAGGATCTGCTTCGCTGGATCGAAGCCTTTTGCTCGAATCGCACGGCGACTATTCAGGTCAACGGACAGGCATCCGAGATGCGAAGTTTGCCACAAGCTGGGCTGCCGCAAGGCTCCCCTCTGTCTCCGATTCTGTTTCTTTTCTTCAACGCAGACCTCGTACAGCAGCGCATTGACTGCTATGGGGGAGCGGTAGCCTTCGTGGATGATTTCACGGCGTGGGTGACGGGCCCAACGGCGGAAAGCAACCGTGGTGGGATCAAAGAGATTATCAAGAAAGCGCTGGACTGGGAAAGGAGAAGCGGTGCGACCTTCGAGGCAGAAAAGACGGCAATTATCCACTTCACCCGGAAAGCGTACAAGTCCGACTCAGAACCTTTCACGATCAGGGGACAGCTTGTTCGTCCCAAGACCCAGGTCAAGGTCCTCGGAATGATCATGGACTCTGGCCTCAAATACAAAGAACACATCGCACTGGCAGCGGCCAAGGGCTTAAAAGCAGCCATGGAACTACAGAGGCTCAGAGGCCTTACTCCAGCAACAGCAAGACAACTGTTTACAACTATGGTGGCCCCAGTGGTGGATTACGCCTCAAACGTTTGGATGCACGCATGCAAGTACAGAAGGGCGAGCCCTATCAACAGAGTCCAGAGGATTGGAGCGCAAGCGATCGTGGGGACGTTCCTCACGGTGGCAACGAGCGTGGCAGAAGCAGAGGCACACATCGCTAGTACACACGAGCGTTTCTGGAGACGGGCAGTCAAGATGTGGACTGACCTCCACACCCTGCCAGCAACCAATCCACTTCGGAACGCTACATCTCGCATCCGAAAGTTCAGAAGATACAACCGCTCGCCATTTTACGAGGTAGCAGTGGCACTTAATGAGATTCCGGTGGAGGAACTGGAAACGATCAATCCGTTCACACTAGCACCCTGGGCAGAACGGGTGCAAACCATAGTGGTTGACGGGGACAATTCGGAGACGACACAAGCAGATCTAGGCTGGGCAGTACGCGTCGCAGTGAGCAGCTCAGCACGGAACGGGATAGTTGGAGTCGGCGGGGTCATCGAGATCCCTGCATCGGTGCGAGGAGGACCGAAGCTTGAGCGTTTCTCCTTCACACTTGGTATGAGAACGGAACAGAACCCGTTTTCCGGAGAACTGGCGGCGACGGCATACGCATTGAGACACTTACCCGACCTCAAATACCGAAGTGTGGCAGTATTAGCGAGCAACAGAGCCGCCGTGCTCACGATCCGAAATCCTCGCCAGCAATCCGGTCAAGAGTATGTTAGGTGCATATATGACTCCATCGATACGTTGAAGGTCAAGGGCAATGTGGTGGCTGTCATATGGATGCCCACCAGTGCTGAACACAAGCTCCTGAAGATTGCCAAAGAAGAGGCGCGGGGCGCAACCCGAGACGGTGCTATCCCAGCCCTGAAGTTTCCCAGAATGCGATCAACGACCCTTAACATGGCTCGATTGAGTCAGCGTACTAGCAGACACCTACCAGACAATGTCGGGAAGTTTTCGAAGAAGGTCGATGCTGCACTCCCAGGCAAGCACACTCGACTACTATACGATAGCCTATCACGGAGAGAAGCCAGCGTGCTAGCGCAGCTCAGGACCGGTATGACCAGATTGAATGGATATCTCTTCCGGATCAAAGTAGCAGCGTCGCAGCTATGCGCATGTGGACAAGCGACAGAGACTGTCGAGCACTTTCTCTTCCGATGCAAAACATGGACAGCGCACCGAACCGAAATGCTGCAGTGCACCGAGACACAAAGAGGAAATCTCTCGTTCTACCTGGGAGGGAAGTCACCGACAGATAACGCGAAATGGGCGCCAAATATGCAAGCAGTCCACGCAACTATACGATTTGCAATAGCCACAGGTCGACTCGACACACAATATTGATGCCAAATTGCAAATTTTCACCTACTTATTCTCACTAACCCACTCACACCCTACATCAAACACCCCGTGTCATGAAAGCGGACATCGCTTCAGCCGCCGTAGATAGGACACTGAACACTTGAAGAATAGCCTTCAAGCTAGTTCGCTGGCAACGCTACTAAACCACGGGGAAAACGCAGAGCGTAACGGAGCAGAAAGGAAAGCACAATCAAGGAACTGAC
This sequence comes from Fusarium falciforme, assembly GCF_026873545.1. NCBI lineage: Eukaryota > Fungi > Ascomycota > Sordariomycetes > Hypocreales > Nectriaceae > Fusarium > Fusarium falciforme. The sequence goes on from NC_070556.1 coordinate 824,536, forward strand.
GCAATATGGGCTTCGGGAGACGGGTTACAATCCGGACGATGCAAGATATGGTATAGTATGGGCTTAAGGAACTGCGGTCACAATTTGGGCAGTGTGTGGCACAGCATGGGCTGGGGGAGACAAGGACAAAAATTAGGCAATGTACGTATGCATTAGTGATGAGTGCCCTTTCGGCCAAAACAAGCCGCCGGGCGTAATAAATTGTATTGTATTGTATTGTATTGTGTATCGCTGAAAGATGGTCGCGAGGACAGCCGCCACCTCAGTCCGAGCGATATGGCGACCGAGACACGAGCGCGTGCCTTCCGAGAATGGAATAAAAGACCCCCTAACAGGACGAAACAGATTCGTAGCGTTAGATGTACCCGTATAAGCGCCAAGATCATTGTCGCCCTCGTCTCCCGAGTCATCGGGATTTCTCGTATCTGCTTTCGCGTCGCACCTGAGCCACCGCTCGGGTATAAAGTCGTCGAGGTCGTTGCACTTGTTCGTGCGCTTGCTGGGCTTTGTCGGCCAGTGATTGGGGTTACGTTGGACGCCGATAACGTTCAGGCTGATGTAGGTGCCCTTGGGGAGGGTGTATTCCTGGCTGCCTGAGGTGATCACTTGATCTTGGGTCTGGGTTACGGATTTCGGAATGTTGATTACCGGGGGCATGATGCGGAGGAGCTCGTTAAAGGTCGCGCCGACCATGCCGCTGAAGAGCTTGTTGATAGCTTCTTCGTAGTTCCATTCGTCGGGATCTCCGGTGCCGAAATTCTCATCGATGTCTTTGTGTAAGCTGACTTGGGAGGCGGGGTTCATGGCTAGGTGGAGGGCGGAGAAGTGGATTGAGTTAGTGGTTGTTTCGTGTCCGGCGAGAATGAAGATGAAGGTATTTCCCATAACTTCGGCGTTGCTTAGGAGTGATCGAGGCTGTGCTTTCTCGGTAGACGATGGACTGGGGTCTAGGGCCTGGCCTTGGACGGAGGCCATGGCTAGTGCCCTCAGGATATCCATTCCGTCGCCATGTTCCCCGCGCCGTATTTCTTCTAGCTTGTCAACGAAGAGCTCTGACATATACTTCTTCCAGTTAGTATAGCTTTCGTGTGCTAGATTGGCGGGTTTCCATGGCAACCGCTCTTATCTCCTGAGTGCGCGTAGCCCTCCCAAGATGTCACGAGACCCACCCGACCGCGGTAACCCCAGAAGTACTTGAGGGGAACGAAAAGTTTAATCTCGGAAGGAATTCCTGCCAATTCCCCGCCAAAACACCATCAATTCATTTCAATACCATCAATGAACTCCCCTCCAATTCTAGAAGAGATACAGGTCATCAACCCCTATGATGACAACAGCTTTATCAAGGAAGAGCACAGTCACTGCTTGTGGCAGGGGGACCCCACCCGGGCCGTTGATCTTCCAGCCGAAAATGACCGAGGCACCAACCTCAAGCCTTTCCATGTAGAAACACGCAACTTTCGCATCAGCCCACTGCCTCCAACGCCTCTGCAACTATTCCAGCTTTTCCTACCCATATCACTCGTTGAAAAATGGGTATCTTACACCAATTCATGGATCATGTGGCTCCCAAAAAAAACGGCGTCGTTGACAGCTGGAAGAACCCGATGGGGACGACCTCAAAACTGCACAAATGGGAAGGAACAACGGTCTCAGAGGTATTGACGACGATAGGTGTGCTAATCTATATGGGTGTACATAAGGAAAAGACGATACGAAGCTATTGGAACCCCCTAAGCCCGGTGATCAACGCCCTGCGCACTCATTTATCAAGTTCATGCCATACAACAAGTTTCAGCTCCTCCACAGACACCTTCGTCCCTTTGACCACACCAAATATGACGAAACCGCACCTATTCCGAAGGTATTCCAATGCGTTGAAGAGTGGTCTGACCACATACAGGCCGTATCTATGCAGATATTCCGGCCCGGGTCTCACCTTGCCGTCGATGAGTGCATAATCCGCTATACGGGCAAAAGCGATGACATAACGGTCATCAAAGGCAAGCCTAGCCCCGTAGGCTTCAAGGTATGGGTCATCGCCCAATGCGGCTTCTTTATTCGGTGGATTTGGCACGTTAAGAAGAAACCACACGGTGCCGCTGGCGTTGAAATTTCAACGCAGGAGTCATCATCGCAAGGCCGGTCAAGCAAGCGAAGAAAAGTCACAGTCGAAGCCCCTGATACAGAAGACGAGACTTTCTTACCAAATTCGACTCAGGCTATCGTTGTTGCCTTTGCAAATATGCTGCCAAAAGCGACATATCACGTCTTTGTGGATAACCTCTTCTCGTCATCTCCTCTCTTCCGCAACCTCCGCAACCACGGCCTCGGCGCCACAGGCACGGCTCGCACGAATAGCGGCATCCATAAGGAAATCATACAAGATAAGAACAATGACGGCAAAGTCAGGAAAATGTACGAATTTAATACGGTCAAGGCGATACCAACCCCTGACAACCAGGTGCTGACTTCAGACACTTTTCACTGAGAAATCCTTACTAATTCGTCTTCGTGCTGTGACCCTAGGTCAACCAAATCGCTTGGAAAGACAATAAGCTTGTATTATTTTTGACCACCGTGTTCACTGGTGCCGACGATGAGCGTGTCATACGGCAGAGGAAGAAGCTGTCATCACGGAAGTCAGAAGCCAAGCCAATCCGCCGCTTTTTCGGTGACGAAGCTGTCAAGATGATCAACATCCCGACAGTGGCTGCTGAGTATAACGACCAAATGAATCACGTTGACCGTGGTGACCAATTGAGGTCATATTATAAGTACGATCATCCCTTACGCCGTGGACCGTGGCAGGCACTTGCATGGACTTTCCTCCTTGACGTGGCCCTCGTTAATAGCTATATTGCTCAACTTCACGGACCACAGCCAAATTGGAAGAGATATACCAATCAGAGAGAATGGCGAGAGTGCATTTATAACGAATTATTCAACGCCTATGGTCATGACAGTCAGGCGAGGCAGCGATACCGACCAGGAGACGAGCGTTATCTACAAAACCCCGAATTACAGAGGGAACACATCAACCGTGAGATCAACCATGTCGACCGTCATGTCAAATCAGACTGCCTAGCCTGTCAGGGGTGTCGGCAGGGGCAGCTGAGGGCAAAAAGTGAGGCTTGGAGCCCTCTTACGGAGACTACTGGTAATAAGAAGAGGCCCAATGGACGGAGTCAGACCTCTTATGGCTGTTGTATTTGCAAGGTTGCGATTTGTAATGACCAATATTGTTGGGACTTCTATCACCACCTAATTTAGCAGAGGAATTAAGTATCCTGTATTTGGCGCCTTCTGATTGGACCAGACCCCTCATCGTGACATCTTGGGAGGGCTACGCGCACTCAGGAGATAACCTGTCAGTATGAAATAGCTAGAACGGGGAACAAAACGAACTTAATATCTATCCAGGAACAAGGAGAACCCAAGAAACGTTCTCCAAGAGAGTGCTTAGAGCCCTCTCAAAAGACATAGTATGCCCCTCGGAAGGCTCCAAGCTGGTGTACACTGTCTGTTGATGTCATTGTTTTCAGTAGCCTCATCTCCAGGCCAAAGTAATCGTAATCCGAAACCGACACGACTGATGACATGCAGTGCAAGGCGCATCGCATCCAGCTGCATATCACCAAGTTCAACGACACCCTCTACATCAGCTTTTGCCATCCATTTTCGCAACATACCCTTCGCCTGATACACCGCCTCCTTGAACACCATTGAGCTATTTTTCTTGTTGAAACTTGGGGACAGGACCTTGCGATGGATGCGCCATTCTGGACCCTCAGTAGTGATCACGTTTGGGCCACAGATGTTGAGGATGGCATATTGGGCGAGCGGCTTGGGAAATTGCTCAGGCCTCGTGCATATATAGCTGATCACTCTTGGGTCGGAAGTGTAGAGGATGATCGCACCGGGTGATACAACCAAGAAATTGTCGCCGAGCTTCATACCATCGTAACGAAGTTCACAAGCCGAATCGGGAGGCAAGTAGCTGTTCCAGTTAGCATGTGTCGAAGCCCCGGATGATTTTAAACCAACTTAAACCAGTCATCTGTCCAGTATTTTGGCAGTCTTCGAAGTAGGGGGACCAATAATCGGTGGCTTAAAAGCCATGCTCGATTGTAAAGAGCCCAAGTTGCTGACAGTCAATGGCGAGCTGAAGTAACCTGGGGTCTCAACTGACGGGCGACTATATACGGAAGACCGGATTGTTTAGCGGCCGCGATGTTCGCACGGAGATCGACGATATTCTTATATATGAAGTAGGCTAGAAAGATAATCAGCGGGAAAATAAAAAGCAGAGATCATGATGTCAGAGTAAGTTGTCACATCCAAGAGGCCATACTCCGAAGAAAAATCAACGACACGAAGCCGCAATGCTAGCCTTCAAATAAGAAAATACAAAATACGTATTTTGAGACAATATGGACACCATGGATATTTTGGACCCAGAGGACGGGGAAGCCAAGGACACGTAATATTGACGTCCTTCTCGCCACACTACCCAATGAGCTTCCACTAGCGAGAAAGCTTTCTTTGAACTTTAATGGCCTCACATAGAATCACATGTAAGGCAGGTGACACCTGCTATCAACGTCGTCCTCCAGCTAAACCAGACCCCGCCCGATGGCGACCAACTCAACTCAACATTGTAGTCACAGCCTGTTTGAGCCCAACTCTTGCCATGAAAGCAAGCCGGACGGCTGCCTGTCCCCAAAGACACCCAAGATTCACCCAATCTTCGAGCCTCCAGGCACGAGGATCCCAGAGCACAGTCCCGCCCAGAGCTGCCCAACTCGCATATAAGTGTATAGCATCGCACACCAAGATACCGATCAGGATGGCTCTCCACATCCGCATGTCATTCGTAGTGCGCAAGATAATGGCTTCATTGAACGCAAACAGGATATATGTTGCAGCAAGCTGGTCGTAGATAATCTGGTTATTCGGTGCGTATTTGGCGACCGGAGCCATGCCGTTGAGGAAGATCGCGGGGCGAAAGTGAAGCAACAGGGCGCCAACGGCGGCTCCTGCAGGTTCGAAGTAGAGGAGCACCGCGCGGTAGACGAAGGGCAAGTTGATAACTGGCTCGCTCATCATTGCCAAGTGTCAAAGAGCAGTTTGTAGAACACTGAAAAACAGATCCTGTGTGAAACGGTCCCAAGAGAACCACCTCAAGCGCCGTGAGGGTCGTGTTGGTGATGGCTGCTTTGATATCAACCGGCATTGACGGATCTGCGAGAAGGAAAAGGTATTAATAGTAGCCGAGCGCTCGTGGTCTAGAATCGACCCAGGTTCCCCGCTGGCAGATCCGTAATCCACCTCAGCCAACAGACATGAACAGGTGCTTGTGGCGGTTTGTGGCTTTTTCAGACCCTTGAACGCTCTTGCACTGGGAGTTGTGCGTGCGATCTCCTGACGTTGCATCATTTAACGCACACAATCTCATAGAAGCATGCGATCCGGTGCACCTCTGTCGCATGCACCTCTGTCACATGCACCTCATTTCTTACTCCATGACATCATCCCTTCAACTGTGATAAGCCTCCCGCCAGGTCACTACAGGGGTGTCTGACCAATTAAAGTGTGAGCATAAAAGATACATCTATTCTAACGTAAATTAGCCCTTGGTCTTTGTTCCAGCAATTCTTCTTGTTACAAAGTGCGACTTCGCGTTGATAATGATTGATGACGCGTCGCGAGGTTTCTCTGATGTACTAGTGATGGGACAGAGTTATGTGGGGCGAGTTACATCCGGGAGGCTTATCACAATTGAAGGGATAGTCAAACTATTTTAGTTTGACTGCACCCGGCCCTGACGAACAATTCTCGACACCTTTAATTGTTGACCCTTAGTCCTCATCATGTCGAAGCCGTGCATTCCGGCATCCTCTTATCCTATTCTCGATGAAGAGATCATCTCTGACGTTTATAAACTTCCCGTCCTCTCCTTCGACGGCAAGTCTAGTCCATTTGGCGAACTAGTCGCTGCAAGAGATGGCATTCTCAATGTTGTCGTGATATTCAGTAAGTCCTTTCCGAGAGACCGAAAATGTTTAAGACGGGCGATTTAAAGTCAATAATTCAGTTCGCCACTTCTTCTGCTCCTGCGATCAAGATTATATCCGTTCCATAGCGTTACATCTTACACCGACCGTCCTCTCCACTCTCCCTATTGGTCCGTCTAGACTCATTATCGTCGGGTGCGGCGACCCGTCCCGCATCCCCCCTTATGCAGCGGAAACATCCTGCGAACTGCCAATCTTCACGGACCCCACTGGCCGCCTGTACGAAATGCTCCGGATGAAAAGAACCTTAATTGCCTCTCGGAGACCGTCATACACGAAACAGTCCTTATTCGGTCTTATCATCAGAAGCGCGAAACAAATGGTTTGGAGTGGGTACGAGGCTTTCAAAGGTGGAGACTTTTGGCAGAATGGTGGTGAGCTGATTTTTAGAGAGGGACGGGGTGTATGGGTGCACAGGATGGAAACAACGGCAGACCATTTGACGGCGGAGGAATTGGTGAAAGTTCTGTCGGGGACCGAAGATTGTCCCGTCGCGAAGTTCTTCAAGGGCCTCTAGAAACTTTACGGAAGAAATGACTGCCGCCCAAGCCAGACTAGGAGAGCTGAGCGACAGGACTGTTAAGGATGTCGCGCTGATTGAATGACGAAACGCATTCTGAAGAGTCGAGGTGGCTTCGTTAGGGGACAAAACGCGAGGAAGGGCCAGTCGCAGGCGGCAGGGACAACAGAGACACAGAATCATATGCGTAAGGGACTAATTTAAGATATCTAGGCACCTCATTTACCTATATATATAACCTATTTAGGTCTATATTATTCACCCATCAATCATTCATCAATCGTTCATCAACCATTCATCAACCTGTCACATCGTATCACCAAGGCCGCTCTGACACACGGGCTGTATGACCAACAAGGGTCAAAACTTGGATGAAACAGATAGTCAGGAACACTTCGTCATAGCTGACGAATACGACCCGATCCAAGGAAGGATAAAACAGACCAACTTCAGTCACTCATTCAGTTAGAAAATCAAGAGCTTCGGCGCAGTCAAAATCCGTCGTCAAATGTGACATATACACTACTTTTGACGGTACTCTCACACCGGCCACACGGGCACAGGACATCTACATGGCATCGCCCCTCACTCTCACTCTCCATTGCACTTATTTCTCGAAGCGCTTGGAGACGGTGCCCCAGTTGATGACGTCCCAGATGGCGCTAAAGTACTCGGCCTTGCGGTTCTGGTACTGGAGGTAGTAGGCGTGCTCCCAGGCGTCGATGCCGAGGAGGGGCTCGAGGTTGCCGGTGACGGGGTCCTGGTTGGCGCGGGTGACAACGCTAAGGGTGCCGGAAGTCTTGTCCTTGACGAGCCAGGCCCAGCCGGAGCCCTGGATGCCGGCGAGGGCGGCGTTGGTCTGCTTCTGGAGAGCGTCCAAGGAGCCGAAGTCCTCGTTGATGGCGGTCAGGAGCTTGCCCTCGGGCTCGCCGCCGCCACCGTTGCCGTTGGGGGCGAGGTTCTCCCAAAAGAGCGAGTGGTTGACGTGGCCGCCGCCGTGGAAGTTGATCAAGGGTGCCTGGGTGACGACTGCCTTTGCGTCGCCCTTGGCGCTGGCCTCAGCGAAGGCCTCGAGGGCGGCGTTGAAGCCGTTGACGTACGTCTGGTGGTGCTTAGAGTGGTGGAGCTCCATGATCTGGCCGGAGATGTAGGGCTCGAGGGCGCTGTAGTCATCTGGACGACTCCGGTCAGTGACCCTGGGTTTAAGATGAACCAAGGAGAGGGGGAGAGCTTACAGGGGAGGTCGGGGAGAGCGGCCTTGCCGCGGACGAAGCTGATCGAGGCCATGTCGGCGAGGGGCTTCACAGCGCGGGCGCGGAGGCTGCCGCGCAGGACATGTGTGGTGCACAGGAGGGTGGGCGACATAGTAATGGTGATGAAGGTGTATTTGGTCGACTTCCAAACTATTGACGTGGGGTTTATTTTCCAGTCCGGCTCTACCTATATCAACGAATGAAATCAAAGAAAAGGGATTAACTGCCAGTTGGATTGTACTTCAATCGATATCCAAAGCGAGATAGAAGGGAAACCATACCGATGGAGGCGGGAGGGCTACGAAGTGCTTTTTAGAAAGGTGGCGGTGCTTCATCGGCGGTGATGTCAAAATAGATGGAAGATTCGGAATTGGGGAGGGGTCAGAAGATAGTGGATTTGCCGAGCTTGATGAACTCAGTGTTTCGTCATACGCCTCGGGAACTTGGGGCAAGTTGGGTGTCTCATCGGGTTTTGTGTTAATGCGAGAGGGATCCATGTAGCCCGTGATCACGCTTAGTGCGCGTTGAGGAAGAGATCTTTGTTAACGTTATACCGTTAAGCATAGGCAATGCCTCCCCTACGTAGGGGATGCAAACGACGGGTTTTGACCCCGGCGCTACCCGCTTGGCTGGTCAGATTCCGATTGAAATGCTCCGAGAACACTATTGGGGATTGAGCACTGGATTTCATGGAGCGTACTACCATGGCCTAGTCGAGCGCACTCCAGGATACACATTGTGTTGAGACCGTATGACTAAGATGGTCCGATCTGCTGATGGCTGGGATGTGGATACTATGTAAGGAGCTGTGCTTCTCTCAGACACATATAACTTAGACCTTTCAAGAACAACACATCATCTTCCACTCCCGCAATATTGCTTTATCACATTGGAGTCAAAAGGTTCCTCGGCAGACGATATTATCACGTCGTATGACTAAGGCTGCTCCTACCCTCGGGCTGCGTGTCTCTCAGAATTAATGAAAGTCAGGCAACCTAGTCTGGAGAGCCTAGTCAGGAGAACCTCGTTACAGCTGACGAATACGAAACTACCCACAGAAGGATATAACAGACCAACTTCAGCCATTCATTTAGGAGGAATCAAGGGCTTCAATTCTCAGTCAAAATCCCCCGTTAAATTTGACAGGTATCAACGTCGTGTTATTGGACTGTGCAGGGGTGCTGGGTATACTTGATAAAAGATTGTTCTTAACGCCAATGATAAAACATCAGATAGAGAGCATTCTGTAGACACCGTTGGAATGTGCCAGGGCCCAAGCTAACCGAGAAACCCCCTTGAATGACAAAGCAAAAAGCAAAGGCCTATCACGAGATTATTGTGGTCGTGATATCAGTGACGTCAGAGGCTGTCATTTTTGTCTGGCGTTTGGGGGGGCAGCTATGGATAAGGATGGCGACGGGGGGAGACAAGGTGACGGCACGGAATTATAATGGCAAACGTTAATTACACGCCTGTGCTCACGCATATGCTCAATTTTCTGCCCAAACATTGATTTCGGCAAAATGATGCAATAGGGATACAAAGTTTATCCTCCAACAATAGCTTTTATCAAATTCCATTGTTCGAGACCCGAGCGGCGACGGCTCTAAAAGACATCCCCCCTTGGCTGCAATGATCACAGGCGAACACACCAAGCAGCTCCCATTGAATCAATCAAACAACTGTAATTTCAAACATCATGGCTCGATATAAGTCTGGTCAGTCAGTTCGATACAAGCCGGTTGGCGGTAAGTGACGGTTCTTGCACTGTTTGGTTCAGAACTCAGATGAATCTTCCAAGGCCCTGACTCGCAAAACTCCGAAACTGTTGGTGTTATCACTGACGTCTTGACGGAGCCTGGCATTCAGGCCGATCGAAATGTCCGGGCCAGCCCTGATTCTCCCCGATACGAGGTAATGGAAGTCGCCCACAACCAATGGTGTGGACGAGCGACACTGACGTGTAAGTTTAGATTCAGAATTCGAACACGGGCAAGGTCACTATGGTCTACGAGGCAAACATTCTCGGTCCATCCTAGTGAAGACATTAAGAAGTGGATATGAACTGGGTAGATACCGGCATGCCTTGATGATAGGAACGTAAGAATGTAGTTCTAGCCTTCAATGAGCCCTAGGTAGGGGTGCCCTGGATATTCCCAACGGCAGTGTCACACCAAGAATGATTGTGAATCAACCATGACTCCGTAACTACTTTCCAGTATGGTTTTAGGGTGACTGAAGTAGCTATATTGATGGAAGTATTTCCTTAAAACTAGCAATTCGGTTTTCGCTGTGATGCAGCTATACGCATTCATTCGAGTGTTGATCTTAAATCTCATTGTCTTCTCTAAGCCTGCCTTCTCCCTCTCCGCAACCGTGCTCTTCACGTCGGCAAATGAACGGTAGGAGCCTATATATAAACTGTCCAGTGGGGTAAAAATAAAAATCCAAACGGGGGAAACCAGATTTGCAAGCTAAATAAGGTAATGCATTCCATAAGCGAGTCGGCTAGTTTCTAACCCGACGCGTTTCTTCCACGACGAGCCATGGATTCGCTTCTTGCCGAAGCTAGGGTTATTTTCGCCCTCCAAGCTACTAAGAACAACAAAAAGCTAAGCATTCGAGCTACAGCAAAGACCTACAACGTTCCTCGTACAACCCTGGCCGACCCATGCGCTAGCCGACCTGCACGACGCGATATCTTACCCAACTCGCTTAAGCTCGTAGAATTGGAAAAGGACGCTATTATACAGTACATACTTAAGGTGTGTGCGATCTTATCCGCCTAGATTGCGTGGTGCAGAAGATATGGGCAACCAACTATTGTGCGCACACATCGCGTCGGGCATTGGCAGGAACTGGGCCTCCCGACTTCGTCAGGTCCCAGTCAGAGCTCCGTACGCATTTTCCTCGCAAATAAAATTACTAGCGAGCTAAATTCGAGAATCCAAAGGTTATTGGCGAGTCGTTTGTACTTGTACGGGATATCAAGACCGAGTACGGTATCCTCGATGAGGATACCGTACGACTTCGACAAGACTGGGTTCATGTTGGGCATTATCTTCGCATGAACGGTGCTTACTACCTCTGACAGCCGTGGAAAGGCCAAATTGGCCAAGGCTGGCAACCGAGAGTGGGCAACTGCTTCCCAAGGAGTCAATGCTTAAGGCTGGACTGTTCCACCGTTCATCATACTAGCAGTGCAGTACCATTTGGCCAACTGTACAAAGAGTGATCTTCTAGCAGATTGGGACATTACAGCAACCGAAATGACCGGAATGCCAACGAAATAGGCCTAGATTGGATCAAGTACTTCGACAAGCATATAGCGTGTCGTACGAAGGGCATATATCGGCTATTTATCCTCGACGGCCACAAGACCCACCACTCTACCATATTCGAACTCTACTATAAGAACATATCATTCGTATACTTTGCATGCCTCCGAATTCCTCCTATTTCCTCCAGCCACTAGAGATTGGGTGCTTTGGGCCGATGAAAAAGGCGTATGGTCGCCAGATCGAGGACCTGATGCGGGCGCATATCACGCGCGTGAGCAGGATCGGGTTTCTATGCGCATTCTCCAAGGCCTTTTTTGCTTCTATGCCAAAGAAACATATACAGAGAGGCTTTGTAAGTGCTGGCATCGTTCCGTACAATCCAGAAAGGGTTCTTCCCAAGCTAGATGTACAGTTACGGACTCAAACACCCACCGGAAGTGTGAGGCCAACGGTGGAAAGCGCCGTAGCCATCTAGGTCAGACACAGAATCTCCTTTTCCTTTACATGGACGCTTGCAACGAGGCTTTCCCACCAAGCGTACCTCTTGCCGATAGACCTGAACAGGGCCGTGGGCGCAGATGGGATCCTCACATCAGTGCCGATCCAGGCCCAGATGCGCTTCAGAGCTTGATACAGTGGAGGAACGCTCTGATAAGAGTTTATTAGCACCGTAATTCTATAACGTAATTGCAGTAGACCAGAGTAGCGCCAGAACCAGCCTGCCCGACTGGTAGGACTCAAAGAAGCAAATGGCAATTCTCCACTTACACTCCGCACTGGTATTCGAACCACCTGCTCAAACCAGTCCCGTGATACGTTCTTGTGGTCGGGGAGCGTTGCGAGCATGCCCAAGAAAAAGACTGGGAGTAGAGGTGCTTGTGCCGTGAAGTGTGAGCCCGATGTCGGCATGATGCGGATGCACTTCGCGAGGTCCGTTAAATTAGCAAGAACGCTGGGGTGGTTTCGAGGCAGCCTAAACATTCAATGAGCACTCTGAGTCCTCATGACGATTACCGCAGCGAGGAAGGAAGGTCTCCAGCCAAATCAAATCCTTCCTCTACCCGCCCCGACTCTGCTTCTTCATCCATACCTTAATAGTCGGCATTGCAAGTAAATGATCGCAGCAATTCTCCACGCCTCGGCCGTTACATCCGTCATTTCCCGGTTCGAGTCGATGATTGTGTCGTCCGACTTCGATCTGACCCATTCTATCGTTGGAGGGCGTGTTTGGGCGTCCTCCCACGATATGCCTTCGCGACTCCATTGCCGCATCTCTTGGAGTTGACGGTGAAGATACCGTGCCGTGATGGGAACAATGGTGCTGTTAGGTTCTTGCTGCAGGCGGGCCGCGCAGTACGTCACTTGGCTCATGGTATGCAGCAGCCTCTTGGAAAAGCCACATCCGCCGTGGATCTCAAACATGTCCTTCTCGGTGCCATAGAGAAGCCAGCCAAATCTACTGGCCTCTTCCTCGGGTTTCAGCGTGGCTGGCGAAGGGAGCGCCATCATTGGCTGGGCGAGAATGACCGCTCGGCCGACGATGATGGACTGGGAGATGCGGAGATCGCTATATTGGACGTTGTGGTCTTTCCAGAATCGGCATCCGGGATCTGTTTTGTGGAGGAAGTACTCGCCTTGTTTGAACCCTTCCAACCAGCGAGGAGAGGAGGGTTTCTTGAGCCGCCGCTCGGTCAGGACAATCTAAATGAGAGTCAGATCTTGTTACGACAAGGTGTCGACGGAGCGCGCTCATTCGACAACGGTTTGCGGTTACACGTACATCTTGCATGGAGAGGATAACAGCCATGGTAATGACTTCATCCCCTCCCCCGATTCGTCTGCTCTCTGGAGCAACAAGAAGCTTGCTGAAATACTCGTCTGCCGTCACATACCGTTCATTGATTCGTTGCCGAATAAGCTCATCCGGCAGGTAATCATAGATATATACCCCAGCCAAGCTCTGGATGGCGTATAGGATGCCTTCGTTCTTATGCATCGGTGCCAAGTCCCTTAACCACAGGTTCGTGTGGTTGAGAATGCTCCTTCCTGGACACCAATTCTTCGTATCTGTGATCAATTCATGAGAACTCGCTCGGCAAACCCAACAAGTTATTGTATGTCCCTTTACAGGGACATAGATTACGGACGTACAGAATTCAAATAACCGCCTATCGATGCGATCCATCTTGGCTTGGAAGCCAAATTGTGGTGGCAGCATTCTCGGCTGATCGGTCGTCATGGCTTGCAATGCAGACTCTTGAGGTGGTGTTGGAGGGTTTGTCGCCATCGTTTGCGGGAGCATTTTTGTCCAGGCCATATCGGTCTTCAGTGATAAAACAGACATGCTAGTCGTCGCGTATGGCGCAGGCATGGGCCCGATGAGGGTCACAACACTGGAACGCCGACTGACAGTAGAAAGCTGCGTCGAGTCCGTAGTGACATCCTCCATACCATCGTTGGATGATGGTGGCACAGCAAGGGTGGATGGCCGTCTCGACGGCTGTCGAGATGGCCAGTTGAACTTCACATAGCCATTGATCTGGCCATTTTTAGGTCGGAGAAAGCGCGGAATGGTTGACACCGACACTCTATGCTCACGGTCCGTGAAGGGGCTGATGAGAACCGTTCTGTCTACCGGTTCATGGCTCTCGGGACCTTGAGGATCGGTGGCGAGCTTTGTAGAAGCAGCTGGCGCCGCGGGCAGCAGATGAGGTAGGCGAGTTGGTTGAGGAGCTTGATGAGAACGTGGCTGAAGGTGAGACTGAGTCGGCGACGGGACTGGGGAAGGATACTTTGCCGCAGGCTGGGGTACTGCATGAAATGTCAGCTCAACGACTTCAATAGTCTACTACTATAGCGCGACCGGTTTACTAGGCGGCTTTGGTTTCTTTCGACCGGAAATGGAACAATGACGAGGCAGGGACCATGAACGAAGATCAGTTCAGAGCTGGATTCGCCCAGGGGTGAGATTGAGCGCGGTGAGGGGGTGCATCATGTTGTCTTTCATCTCAATTAGGGAAGGGAATCAATCAATCCACGGACGCCCGTCGTGGACGCTAAGTACGTTTTCAGGTAGCTGAGCGATGATGTAAGGTTGGCACGGCTCGTTTGAAGGGACGTGCCATCCTAGTCGTCAATCCACGAAAGTCGTCCGTGGATTGATTCCCTTCCCTGATCTCAATGGCCAAGGATTCACGTTCATGAGCCGAGCTCCATATCGACATCCATCACAAGGATATTATAGGAACGACAAGGAGTCCGGACGAGAGGGGAGAGCCCGTCAATAAAGGCGCGAATGTGGAACGAGGGGAGGAAAGGCTGGAAAGAGGCGGTGAATGCGCGGGAGCAGGCTCGTTTCCTTACTTGAGAAAGTCGGTCCCCAACAACACTCGAATTCCGTAGCAAGATTGAAGGGCACCTGCGATGGAGATGTCAAGCCCACAGACAATTCTATTGGATTATCAAACAACGGGACACCAGTGGTCAAGTGCCTATTTATGTTGTTGGAATCCCTTAGATGGGCAGCGGCTATATTCACTGGGATTGTGGCGTTATCATGCTGCTGGTACTTGACGCGCTTCAGCGGACGATCAGACTCTGACCGGTACTCCATCTGAGCGGCTCGCTACGATGAAGTCAACAGACCGCAGGGTGCGCCGGAAGACGACTCTAGCTCGCCTGCAGCGCTTAGCAGAAACCTGCGTATTGCAGTGAATGGAAGGGGAAATGGGGGACCAGGGAGTGGCACCTTGGGGTTGGCCGTATCAGAGCACAAGGGGAAGCCGGCGGCAGCGGGCGGTCGCAACAACGAGACGAGTGCGACGGAGAGGGGCCGGGACGCTAGGGCCAGCGTGCTATCGTTGCGGCGCGTTACTCGAGAGCCTATTGCGATGCTAACAGAGTGGTTCGCTTTAAGACTAAAACCACGCTTATGGAAAGTGCATTTGGAAGCGACAACCACGAGAATTGAGGAGACAATAAAAGAGAAGGGGAAAGTGCGCAAGAGGAAGCAGAAAGGCAATCAAGGGGAAGCGTGGAGTAGTACCTATTTTATTGTAAAAAGCATGCCGACCAGGCCGTTCCATCACCCTTGGTCCGTTCCCAAAACGTACTCCGTACGAAAGGAGGTCCCTGTTCGAAAAAGCAACTACGCCGCCACCATCTAGGATAAATACGTTAAGCACGAACGCACTCCATACTCTTATTAATATTGGTAATACCAGACATTAGCGAGGCATAGAGGTCTAGCAAGAGATTTTCTGCCCTGTTTTCGACGGCTCTACGCAAACTATAGGATAAGGGGCTCTGTAGCAGGATGAAGCAAGATACCGACAGGTGAACATGGCGTTTGTACTTGGGGCAAAATTTTTGAAACGTTTCTCAGCTCTAGGAGAAGGGTTGCGTCTCCCACGGGAGGGGAGGGTGTTTCTCCAATGGCTACCCGTTGGAATAGAGCGGGTCAACTTGAGCAAGCTAAAGGTCGCTTCCAGATGCAGTGTGGCCTAAGTGCCGCGCCTCACGCGCCTTGAAGCGCGCCCTTAGCTTAGCGCCGTGATGAACCAAGATTACGGTTACACGGAGCGGGGTAGCATCAGACGACGCCACGTGTTGCGCATCCCCTACGCGGTACCTATTCTCCTTGCAAGTGCGAGTGCGTGTACCAATCATATGCCACCTTGCAAGCCTAGCTGGCTTCCACTGTAAAGTCCCCTGCAGCCACGGTGTGGATCATTCCGAGAGTTAATGTCGATCTCAAAATAATGTGGGCACGGGCCGCACGGTCCGCGCGAGCGAAAGCACGGTGGATCAAGCGAGCGGCACCGAGGTTGCAGAGCCTTCTTTTCTCCTCTCCCCTTCCTCATTCTTCGTCCACGAGTGCATAGCACAACACTCATTGAATTTCACGCAATGTGGCGGTGGATATGAGGCGAAAGTGAGGGAAAGGAGCGAGACACGTAGTCATGGAAGACTTAATCTTACATCTCTATGAGGTGCAATAATGACAAAGGTTATTGAGAAAAGGAGGCGGCCAGAGACCATAGATGACTTGTGGACATTCGTGGTCATTAAACATCCCGCCATTTGAGACTGGCCCTCCTCGCCATGGACCGTTGCAGAGCCTAACCCTTGAGCTGGTCCGTGCTGCGGCAAGTGCCGCTCGATCCGGGGCTGCATATCTGCACCCCACTTCTTCCGTGGGGCCAGATGAGGTCCCTGAGCCAATAGTGGTGCCTCTGCAGGCCCATTCTTCATTTGGTGGATAAGTGTCGCATATCACCACTAGGTCCGTGCGACTGGATATGAAACGCGGCCCGTACGGGTCGTGTATCCGGTTTCACATCTAGCTTGTCGCATCAAGAATTCCAATCCTAACGATATGAGCTTAAATAGCTGTGCCTAAACACATGGCTGTTCAATTTCCTTTGTTCTTCAGATAATTCTCATAAATTGACTGGTACCATCAATGATCCCTGTAGAGCCAATTGTCTGACAATAGGTGTAGATTGATGGATTGGTGTAGATTGGTGGATTGGTTGGATTGATGCATAGACCTGGGGAGAGTACATGCCCGACCGAGCAAGAGAATCCCGACCCCTTTCTCTTTTCCCTTTCTTTCCCCTAACTGACAAAAAAAAGCAGGCAAGCTCATTATCGCGTTTCCCGGGTCGCCGAAAAGAAGAAAGACCCTTGGACGTAGACGTATGTCGCTTTGCACTCTCGAACTCGAATCCGCGGTGCCGTCGAACCCTTGACGCCAGCGCACTGCGAAAAATGCCCGCCAGCGCCTCCTCCATCTCGACCGCGCCCACCGCGCCGCCGTCTCACTCGCTCAGCACCCGTCCGCACGCCCCGCGCCGCGAGTCGCTGCCACAGAGACCCCAGCTGTGTCTGGTTGCGAAGGATCAGATGCCCCCTCATAAGGAGATCGCCCAGCACGGTGCGGAACAGCGGCGTCGAGTCATAGGGTGGGATCCGGCGCCTGCCGAAGAGACACTCGTCCAGCGAGGGGAAGGCATCCTAGGGCTCTCAGTCGAGGAGGAACCGTAGATCCGGGAGGCCGTCGGAGTACATCCAAAGCTCCTCGGGCAAAGCTCACATCGCGCGTCGGTGGGCTTCGCAGCGCCGAACGAGGGATAAAAGCAGAGCGGAGAGGAGGAGCGACGTAATCTTCCGGTTGGGAGGAGCCGGTAACTGTGATTCGAGCAAAGCGAGAGACGGTGGATCAAACCGCGAAGAGAGAGCAATAGCCAGCGGCGAGAGATTTTGGGATCGACCCATGGTTAGTCCATATCTACTGCAGCTTGTAGTGTACTGTATGGATGTCATCAGGAGCCCTCATGAGATGAACTCGCTGCAAGCTGCAAGGTCCATGCACTTCCAGCTGGCTCTGGTTGGTCCGTGACCCCAGCTTCGACGTTAGAGATGTCCAATGTGAAACGGGGCTAAAAAATTGATGGCGAGAAAAGACAGATGGCTGGCCGACTATCCATAAGCTACGAGACACTCTTTACACTCTTTTGTGAGGGATCATAGTCAATTGAAGATCAATTGGTAGTATGGGTCCGGTCTAGATCCAAGACGTAGCGCAGAGAGAAACAAAAAGAGAGACAAGATCAATCTGCCCTTGGCTCAGGGGAAATATCCAGTACCACGTGCTAGCGCACGTGGTACCCTTAACGCGTGTCAAGGTCAGATCACCTGAGTTCGTGACAAGAGTGTACAGGAGACGCAAGCCGCAAACGGTTTGCCCAAATGAGCCTTGAGGAACGAAGTTTGATATGAGTGGTCGTAGAGAAGAATTTGCTAATTTTTTTTGAAACTTATCAAGCAGTTTCGCGATTGCCGCCAATGTTGTAGTGCATCTGTCATGTGACTGGTGATGCTGGGGGTCTGAAACCTGCTCGTGACAACGCGCCTGAAAAAAGTAACAAGGTTATAAAGACCCGGTGGGAGGGAAATCGTGAACGTTTCACAATGTCGCGTCAACGAAGGAAATTGATCCCACTCATCTACACAACTCCAAATCATCAACATAGACTAAACTGCACGCGGTAAATTGCTCGTCTTTATCGACTATTATCCTTCGAAACATGGCCACCTGTTCAGTTCGCATCGAGTTCCACTGCGAAGGGCCTCCGGAAGAGCTTAAGTACATCCATCATATTCCTCGTTATCTTGTCAATGCCGATGCCCATCCAGTACAACAAGACGTGAAGTACATGAAACTTCTCATGAATGCTGTACATCCCATCATGAGAGAATATGAAGTGGATTGTCGTGCTGCTTCTGATCCTTCTTGCGGACATTGTGGCTGCCCTGCGGAGGCTTCGCTTCTCAGTTCGAGGCCACAAACGAGTCAGGATACGAGCAACTTTACGGACCTCTCATCAGGTTCCTGGTCTGCATGGGAAAGCAAGAGCCACATCATGGGTTCGAGATCAGAGCTTCACCTTGATAATCCCAAGAATCCAACCAACTGGCGTCGAGATCGACGAATGGGGATCTCCACAACCTGGCTGTTGGAGATGCATCTGGCGCACGAGGCGAGAGCCACAGCCTCAAGGAATTTCTGCGGAGCTTGACGGATAGCGATGGTATGGGTGTCCTTGCAAAGGAGTCAGCCGTCAACTTCCTGGCTGTGGAGATTGGAAGGAAGATCAACGATTTCCTGCTCAAGCCAGACACTGCGATCGATACAGGCCTCAGGCTTTCCGAAATGGGCCTGGGTTCTCTCACGGCAATCGATTTACGAAGATGGTTCCGCCAGGCGTCCGGGCTTCAGGTCAGTGTGTTGGAAATGATGGGTGCTGCATCATTGAGGCAGCTCGGAGAAACGGTAGCTGCGAGGCTGGCGAGAAGGTGGCAGTAGGATTGTCATGAGTCATGGATCCAAAATGTCATTATCGGAATGGAATATGCCGATTTCAAAAGTATATTTGTCGTTTTTGGAATGCTTTCATATTTCCATTGTTGGTCAAGATTCTGGCGTGTGCGGAGTGTGCCGACATGAAATGAGTGTCCAGACCTAAACGGATTGCAGCTCCTGGGCCTAGAACCCGCCACAAACCGACTAGCTTGCCACTGTATGCCTCATCATGAATGACACGGACGTGAGTGTGAGGAGGAGTAGCAACAGTTTCGACACAAAAGGTAACAAGAGGAACATGGTCTCGAGTATGGCAAGGTTATTTTGTCACTTATGTTGCACCCAACGGATAAAGTGGCCGGTGGGTTGTAACTTGGCTGGTGAAGGGGAAAAGAATTACCGCACAGTAACTGATAATCAAGATGGTGTCTGGTACTGTGAA
This sequence comes from Fusarium falciforme, assembly GCF_026873545.1. Classification (NCBI taxonomy): domain Eukaryota; kingdom Fungi; phylum Ascomycota; class Sordariomycetes; order Hypocreales; family Nectriaceae; genus Fusarium; species Fusarium falciforme. Next base: position 843,976 of record NC_070556.1, read on the forward strand.
GGGGCACTGTACCCTGCCCCAACGCCGGATCTAGCTCGCTCCAGCTCACGGACGGCTTGCCCTAAATTATCACGAGAAATTGCCCAATAAAAACTAGCTCCGCTGTCTTGGATCACGCACACTCTCCATCCCCGTCCCGATCCTCCGGGTCACCTTTTCCCCGGCAACCAGCCCGTCGGGTCGACTCTGTCTTATTCAGCCAGGACCGACCCAGTCTGTCGGTGTCTCGCTGAAACCCCTCTTCCCCTCTTCACAGAAACACACACCCGCAGCACCACCACCACTCGACCCTACAATTCCCTCTCCTCTCCCCAGCACAAATTCCTGCCTATGGGCCCCCTCTCCACTCTTGAAACCCCTTTTAGGCCTCCACGTGTCGGTCCGCCCGACTCCTCAAGTTTTCACGGCATCGACCCACAACTCGGCTCTGACTCTGACGATCCCAATGTCGAGCAATACTGGGCCAAGAGATAGTCTTTCCGACTATGAATTCAGCTTTGAGGCGTACCTCGATTATACGACTGGAATTGAAGTCGACGTGAGTCTCATAAGGAAGCCTAGCCTTTCCACTGTATGCTCACATTCGTTAGTCAAATCCTTGGAGTCGTCCCACGCTGTCAGCTTACAGCCCTTGACCGCCGACATAGTCTCATTTTCAGCGTTAATTTATCGCAGAGATACCGCATCCGTGGCAGAGAGCATCTACGAGTTCCACAAGGAGAACGGGCGGACATACCACGCTTATCGCGCCGGCTGTACGTTCTGCTCTGATATCTCAAGCGAGTCAAGCCCAAGGGAAGCTAACCTTGCAGCCTACTACTATCCCAATGACATTATCGAGGTTGAACGGCTGAATACTCAACATGAGACTCTCAAAATCCTCTTAGATGGCAGGAGTTGCCTTGCTCCCTTTTCTGAGGAAAACCCTCCACACAAGGTCCTTGATATCGCCACAGGCTCTGGCTGCTGGGCTATCGACATGGGGGATGAGTTCCCTGAAGCTCGAATCATTGGTACGGACTTGTCTCCTATCCAGAGCGAGTTAGTTCCTCCTAATGTTGAGTTCATAATTGACGACGCGTGCGTAACTGCCAACTGCCACCCAGCCCTTGCCCCCTTCGCCTTTGACACATAAACTAACAACTCTAGAACCGATGAGTGGCCTCAAGGTAGGGACTGGTGTAACTTTGACCTGATACACACCAGGGTAACTATGGGCTGCTGGTCTGACATGACTAAACAAATCATTCAGCCGGCCTTTGAACGGCTGAGGCCTGGTGGATGGATAGAATGTCAAGAACTGGAGGGCCTTATGGAGTGCGACGACGGCTCGGTCAGAGAAGACAACGCTTTCAAAAAGTGGTGCGATGATATTGTCGACGCTAGCATAGCCGTTGATCGACCCTTGCCCGGTGCCGCAAATATAAAGCAAGCGCTCACGGAGACCGGATTCGTCGACATCCATGAAAAGATATATAAGATCCCTATCAACGGCTGGCCCAAGAACCGCAAGCTTAAGAGGTTTGGAGAGCTATGGCATGCGAACGTGGTGGAAGGACTACAGGCGCTTAGCTATGGCTTATTGCATCGCGTTAAAGGCATGACCAAGGAAGAGATCGAGGTGAGTTTCGACTATTTAGTCCAGCGCTCAACTAAAAGGTACTAGGTCAACCTTGTCGACGTGAGGAAAGCTTTGGCAGATCAGAGAATGCATGGTTATCAGAAGTTCTATGTTGTATGGGGCCGCAAGCCAGAGGATGTTGACATGTCCTAGAGTGCATTTTGCCTCGATTATTTCCTATTAACCTTCACGCACTGGAGTATGTATGTTGGTATTCAGGCTTTAGACAACTGCTGTTCTTCCTACATTGTCCCGCAAATAGCATCGGGTTGCACCCTTTAATATCACATAGTCCTTCTTATGCGCCTTAGATCTAGAATAGATCGAAGCAGTTCGTTGCCCGTGTTAACGCTGTCGTAAGCCTAGATGTCCTGGCCACCAGCGGTACACGGCCTCCATCCAACGTCTAACAGATCGACTAGTCTAGGGGGGCATGTTGCCTTTGCGCTGCCTGTACTGTTGCAGCAGTTCCTTGCCATAATCATTGCCGTTGGGAGTCCTGACCAGGGTGTGTATCTGGAATGGTAGGGGCTCTTTGTTATTTAGGAAGACGCCTGAATGATAGTCGAACTCGACCATAACGACAGGAGAGTGCACCTTATAGTAAAAAGCGTCTCTATCTCTAAACCCGCCGATCCAGCAAAACCATGTCTCATCCCAGTGCGCAGAAATATCTTGCATCCGGACCGCCAATCCCTTCTCCGGCAGATAGTTGAGGTTCAGGGCGATTATCTTGTGAATTACGCTCTGTTGAGATCCGAAGAGAGTTGTCACCTTCACGCCTTCATACGTAACCACTCGGTTATCCTGAAAAGCGCCGCCTAAGTGTCTCTGGTCGGCTCGGTGATGCCGCCAGGTTGGAAATTCCGGGCCGTTGAGTTTCGAGTAGATTTGCACGGCCTTTTCAATAGTCGGGTCCAGTGACTGCGTTAGACGGAGTGCCGTCTGTTCCTGATCAATGAAGAGCTCGACGCCTTTGTTAGGTCCCGCGTCGATGAAATTTGGCTCTGCTCCCATGAACACGGGTGATATCACCATCTGCTTTCCAACAACGAAGCAGTTCATGCAGAGATGATGACCGAAGAGTTGCCAGCCCCATGGCTCGTTAGCCAAAGGTGTGCCAAAGATGACAAAGTTATACGAGTTCCCATTAAGAACCTTTGTGCCATCTACAACCCCGCCCAAACACTAGTTGACCTTCATGCATCCATGGGCCCTTTCGTATCCAGCCGGAGACAAACTTGCTCGCATGAGATCGTACAGCGCAGCAACCAAGTCTTTAGATGCCTCCTCGAGCCGAACTCCGTGCCGAAAGGCGTAAATCTCGGGATTAATCCTACATCCCTATTGTCTCTCCCATTTTCGCTGAAAGTAGACTTTTACCCGTCTTGATTGGTCTAGTACCCCTGTATTCCCTTTTGACTTGACAGAGGACGTTCGATATTACAGTAGATTACCCTGCCTCGCGAGGCCGACATAACTGGTACAGTAGGGCTTATAACCCTGATTGGGAAAGTTCACAAACCTATATCAAGTGACAATGTCCAAACTACTTTAGCACCTTTGTCTCGGAGCTAGCTTCGCTAACTTCATGATCCTCAACGTTCGTGAAGATAGCCTCCGTCTCGACCTGCTTATGTACACCACCCCACTGAGAGCCGTTTGGACAGGCTCCTTCGCCTGAATCGTCATTGAGGCGGACGTGCCCTGTACGGTTAGCCGTGATCAGAGTGGCCATCCTGACGTTTGTTTGTCCGTCGTGAGTCTTGTGTCCGTATCGGGCCCCACTCGTGCCCTGGTGGTCCCTTGAACCCTTAACGATGTGTCCCAGGAGCTAGGCCACGTTCATCTCGATATACAGCTTGAGGAGGCAGGTAAGTTGATGGAATTGGACGTAGCTGCGTGCAAGTCAGCTCTGTCACGGCAGGACTCGAGCAAGGCTGCTTACACAACACGACTCGGGAGGAACGTGGCTCACATCAAGACGCAGTCTAGTGTCACAGAGACGATAACCATAATAACGTTAAAGTAGAAGAGTCGATAGTACTTTATCAAGCCGCAGGCGATCAATCTCGAGCGAACAAGGTAGATGAAGTAGAGGTTAAGCCCAAGATCAACGATCAAGAAAACGGCCTTTTCGATTCGGTCCCAGATGATGTTGATGTCTTTATAGGGGCAATCTGTAGCCGGGCCGGCACCCAGATGCAGAAGCCGTTCAGGTTAATGAGGCTCACGATCAAGGCGAATCCCCATTTGATTTTGTTAATTCTCGACTTGTTAACTAATAAAAGCGATATCTGGTTGATGACAATCTGCAAGATGAACTGAATCTGCATGCTCCAGAAGACAACTGCGAGAGAGAGTGTCATGTTAGATGGCCTTCCATCGCATGTGAAGCCCGCTGTCGATCGACTTACTGATGAAGAAAAAGACCCAGAAGCTGAATGAGGCAAACTCGTGTCAGCGTAAAATCCAGGAAGCGAGTCCCGGTCACTTTGGGCTGCGTCAGGAAAGGAAAACTAACCTTTGTTCGACGATGCCTTTGAGCCAGATATAGGTGACGATACCCATGCGGTTACATCCAATCCATTCAAACCAGCACATGATAATATACGCGCTGAATTGTCTTCCCCTCTTGTATGCAATATGGGTCTGTCCCGCGGCTTTGAAGGCAGTGAAAACAGCTGAACCCAAGCTGAAGCCAAAGATGATACTAGCGATGTTCATCTCGGTCGTCCCGGGGACCTCGTCCTTATACCACGGAGGAATAAGCAAGCCAGTCATATTATCGGTGCAGTGTTGAGCGAGGATTGAAAGAAGATGCGATCGTTCGCTTGCCTGGGCTGTCGAGACTGAGATGCTGCCTGAGACAAAGATGAAGCGAAATTCCAAGGAACAAGCTTGTGTATACGTGACGGCCCTGATAGGGACTCCCCCCTGACCAGCAAGCCGTCCCGGCGTCCTCTCGGACTTGGCCCTGTTGGTGATCAAGGCGAAGGAATAGTGTAGCACTAACTAGCAAGCAAATTGGCGGGGAGCGAGCCGTTCCGTGAATATCTTATAATCTAAGTCGCGCCCGCTATTTTAATGCTGTGGACCAGTCTAGATAGCTAGCTGTAACAGTAAGTGCCTCTAAACTTGTAATATATTTGGCAATGCGAGTCGTTAATAAGGCAATCGGCTGACGTCTGGGATCCTCGATTGTTACGGCGGATTCTAGACCGTGGTGGAATAGATGAGGATCTCCCGACTCTGCTAGTCAGGGTATATATAATGAACTTGTGCCGGATTCCGGCTTGTACGTAAGGTCAAAACGATGTATAGGAAGAAGGTTGATATCTCTCTAGCTATTCTATATTATACGTCCCTTAAGGGCCTGTATAAACAACCACGGATGCCTTGGGCTGCTGGCAGCCCAAGGCACGGCGCAACTGCATTACTCACAGGAGCGCGGAGGCTGGTAAGAGATCACATATTTAGCATGTGCTTTATGTGGCGGTATGGCTAAGATAGCCGGATCTACAGGTGGCTAATATGTGGATATGACGTAGTGAGCCGTGCTCCTCCTCACAGACACATATAACTTAGACCTTTAATTATCACCAACACACGCTGTTCGCTTCAACACAGCCCTCCCCGTCGCGGCCAATTTCCAAGATACCCAGCGTCATCACTTCTGGTCTCGAAATTCCCTGACCTCGAACATAAAGCTGGTGTTGACTGGCCCTGGAACGCCGTCTTTTCAAGGGGCTATGAGGTTCAAACTGAACTTTCTCACCGAGCCCTTGCACCTGGTTCCTACCACCACCACGATGTCTACCCATTCACCAACACCGCAATGGAGACACTAGCTTTGGATAAGAAGATACGGCGAACCTAGGAACCCATCGAGAGTGCTCTGTCACAAGGCAACGGCATTGATTGAATGTATATCTATGCACTGCAGGTGTATGATCATTTCATGATTCAGTAATCCGAGATGAGAGTGACGGATTGAAATTCAATATGCTGTAGACATGGAGAAACTTCAGTACAGTCTCAGGAAGATGGCGACCCAAAAACCTCCATGCGAATGTGTTTCTCGTCAACACCCAGATTCCGAAGTGCCTTGCTCTGAGCATTTATAAACGGCGACGGCCCGCAGATATAGTAATCCGCTCCAGGCAGAATCGCCTTGTCCTTGACCTCCGTGAGGTCCACGCGCCCCTCGTGATCATAGTCAAGCCCCGGTGTATCGCCTTCTTCAACTCGCTCATAATAAACAAGACGGGTGACTTGGGGGTTGTCCCTCACAATCTCGATGAGGGTGTCTTTCATAGCATGGACACGTGCGTTGCGTGCAGCATGGATGAATACCACTCTCCTCGACTTGCCCTCCTCAGTTATCTTCTTCAGCATTGCCATCATGGGCGTCAATCCAACTCCTCCGCTGATAAGCACCACGGGCGTCATAGCGTTGATATCCAAGACGAAATCACCAAAGGGCATGCTGATGTCCACCTCAGACCCCTCCGGCAGCGACTCGTGAAGGACATTAGACACTCGACCGGCCGGTTTGGTATCCGATGCAAACTCTTTTTTGACCGAGATTTGGAAATATTTTCCATTCGGCACGTCAGACAGACTATATTGGCGGGGCTGGAATGTCCCGAGCTCAGGCACAAAGCATCGAATGCTGACAAACTGGCCAGGCTTGTAGGATGGTAAAGTTCCCTGGTCGGCTGGCGTGAGATGGAAGGAGATGATCTCCTCACTCTCCTGCACTTTGTCAGAGATGAAGAATTTGCGCCATCCTTTCCAGCCGCCGGGTGTCGCCATAGCCTCGCGATACAGGCCTTCCTCAAACGTAATGAAGTACTCGGCGAGCTGCCAGTATGCAGCGTCCCAAGCGTCCATGTCCTGTGAATTGACTCCGTCCCCGAGGACTTGCTTGATCGCCGAGAGTAGCCCTTCGCCCACAATCGGATACTGGTCCGCAGTGACTCCCAGGCTCGCATGTTTATGTCCAATGCGAGAAATGGCTGTCTTCATGGCCTCGGGGTTCTCGATGTTGACGGCGTATGCCCACACGGCGTGCGCAAGGGCGGCTGGCTGCTCGCCTGTGTCCTGATGGGCCGTGTTAAAGATGTTCCTGAGCTCCGGGTGTTTGTCGAGCAGTTGGCGATAGAAGAGCGTCATAATTTCGACTCCATGTTCTTCCAGTGCGGGGATGGTCGATTTGACGATTTTGATCTGCTTCGGAGTCAGTGCGGTCGAGGCATATGTTCTTCGATGCAACTGAAACAGCGCCTCGCGTCCGGCACGCCAGATGATTGCCCGAGCCAGCATATTGAATGATTTCGAACTGATTGCAATGGCGATTGATTCTTTCCTTCCCAGGTCATCTGAGGCTGCCGTGGGGAAAAGATTTGTCTAGAGGTGGCACGGCGTCCGGAGAGGTACAATCGACTGTCACATGATGGAAGCATAATTTTGTGCGTTACACATGTATGACTTCACTGCGTTCAACCCCGACATGGCTTGTGTCGGTGGCCCACTTTATTGTTTTCATTGTCGAGCACAGCGGGTGGATTATTAGTTTTGTAAAAATGACCATTGGTTCCTCGTCGTCCGTTGCCTGGGCGTTTTGAGGGATGCGTGTGATTTGGTGCTTTCTTATACATGGGACCGACGGTAGGGGGGTAAAAAGTTAAACAGAGGACAGGTTGTCAGCTTTCCTTCACAATAGAGATTTTGAACACAATGGCCACTACGTGGTGGCCTGCTTAATGTACGATCAGATGGTGGTCGAGATGCATCTTTCATGGCCGAGGAGTACCGGCAACAACGGCGGATCATGAGCTCATCAGCTAGGCTCATTAGTCAATACCACCTCTATTAGGAAAGATAAGTACGGTGAAGAAGGCTATTTCTTCTGCTACCCAGGCCTCTCCTGTCGCACTCGTCGCTCATTCCGCCTCAAATTTAGTCTAGTAGAGATCGATCCAGCATGGGCAAGAGGACAGACATTTCCCGGTTCTTATCGGGGCTATAAGCGACGTCTTTACCGTCTACACTGCAAAGGACTTCCCAGTGTTCAGACCGTATGACTAAGGTGGTCCGATCTGCTGATGGCTGGGATGTGGATACTATGTAAGGAGCTGTGCTCCTCTCAGATACATGTAACTTAGACTTTTCAACAAGATATCACCTCCCACTCCCGCAATATTGCTTCATCACCCAGGTATGCAAGCCAGCCCGAGGCCCACCAAGCGCCTGAAGGAGCAAGGGTGTATTATCTCAATCAAGAAGGGCAACGGCAGGACGAAGAATGCAAGAGGTGGTCACGACGACTCGAGTGATGGCGAGCCAGATGATGACGACATACTCTGCCGAGGTAAGAGGAGGAGGCGCCGAAATTAAGTTAATATCAGGCAGATGGGAGAATTCTTTCCACCATTTGGAATGGTTGAAGGATACATACATATTGGATATATGCAAGCATATTCACAAGCAACTTGTCAAATCGAGTTGACAGGTAAAATCGAGTGAGAAGAGGTTTCCAGGAGATACATTGGGCCCTTGCTCACATGGTGCTTTGTCGTCAACTCCGAGCAACGACGGCAAAAGTGATCGACGGCGAACGTGATCCTCAATCGAAGGGAAACGTTGCACGACGTGACCAGCACGAAGAAGTAATATGAGATGCCTTACTTAAAGAACATTAAGCGGGGTAGGTGGACTAGGCAGGGTGCCGCTCCGAAGACCTCGTGGAAACGAAATAGGAACTCTTGTCTCCCGTTCAGTTTATAGCCTAGTCTAGGTAGGCTCGGTGCATCCACTGGCGGACCTTGCCTACTCGGATAAAGTCGATGCGCATGTCCCGAATCTGGCGGTACCGAGCATGGTAGGCAGCCTGCATCGATGGGTTGTTAAACATCATGTAGGTTGCGTGGGGCTGCGTGAGCGTATCCCAGTCGATTTTATCGAGGAACCATGCGTAGCCATATGTATCCATGGTCCGCTGGAATCCAAGACCCTCGTGGCGCCTTAGTCCGTCTGGCTGGCGCGGGTCGGGCTGAAGCCGTACATCCTGCCAGCAGCCGCCGACCTTCTGGATCAGCCCGCCGGAATAGGAGAACTGGAGGCAGCGGAGGAACATGAGCATGATTCGCGTATGTTCCCAGGTGACGAAGTGAAGGTCCTGGAAGCTATGTACCATCTCGAACCCGAAACAAAATTTGTTGATATTCCACCGCACCCACCTAAGAAGAGTATCAGTCGTGAAACTATAGTACGGGGAACTATCGTCGGTAGGTACGACAAGGCCAGCAGCGCGGCGTAGAGAGCGCTTTCCAGTCTCGATGGTCAAGCTTCCAGTGTCTCGAAGCATACTGAACGGATAAAAGACCTGCTTTTGAGTCTCTTGGTCGCCAGCGGACCCATTGCTGACCTGGAGGCCGTAAGATTCCAGGCAACATCGCCGATACAGCAGCGTTTCCGCTCTTTTCTCCGTTCCGTCATCTATGACTCCAGCTGCCAGTTGACTCCAAGGGACAACTTGGGATGCCTGTTGAGAGCAGGTCTCTTTCCCAACATCAAAGTACAGGTCTGTTGTGGTGTGGCTTTCGTCAACAGCGCTAACCCAGTACCTTTGAAATCGCGACACCATTTTATCCCAGGTAACGTCCTTGGTGAGGACCTTCAAGTTCTTCGCCTAAAGAAAACTGGTAATATCCTGGAACTGCCGGAATCCTGGTTCTTGAACTGTGGCGACGATATTGGCCCACACATCTGCCAGCGCCTCCGGTGGTAGAAAGTACACCAATTGCTGTTCCCGTGCCACCGCATGCACACGTTGAGAGAGTGTCTCTACTCCACGAGCGGTAGAGTTATAACGACTGTGGTCATAGCTCGATGGATAATGCTGGACGTGGGCCGTGCTGTAGCATTGGTATATCGCAGGGAGGAGAATGCCATCCATCCACAGCCGAAAGACTTCATCCTTGAGCTTACTACACGTCTGCTCTTCTCGATACAGGTTCGGGAACAAAAGGTATAAGGATATGTCTTCAAACCCAACAACGCGGCCGAATGTATAGTGAGGAATCTGGTGCACGGGCCGGTGGACTTGATGCTGCTTCCCATTCCTATCGAGGTATGTGACCGGAACTGATCGAAGGTGAAGGTCAGACTGAAGATCGGATACGGTCATCCGAGTTGGAGACCAGCGAATACCCCGCTTAGCGACAGCAAGGTTACTCGGGAAGGCTAAGACGCTATCCACGTCGAAGTAACCCCAGCATCGCTCGAAACCCTCTCATCTTCATCTAAGCAAATGTGAGGTATCTCGGCTCTCGAGTCAATACCACAAAAGACTTGTCTTCTAGTTTCGGGGCTCATTCTCCCGGCTAGGTCATCTTTCTGGTGTGCGATGGTCTCATTGCTAAGAACGTCAGGGCCTAATTCGGGTGTGAACTCTAGGTACACGGCAAGACTGATATGTTCGTTGGGATCTTCCATGTGGCTACACCGTGCTGCTCTATGGCAGTCGTTGCAGCATCCTTGGAATTTCATAAGTTGTTCTGCCAGCTCTTGTGCGAGGTGCCCAACTGGATCCGGCTCGCTGTTCTCCATTTGCGACGAAATCCCCGAGGTCGTATCGAAAGTAACGGCCTGGCCCGCGCCCGGGCTCTCGTGATTCGGGCTAGATGCCGCATCTATAGCCTCTGCGAAAGTCCCAACATCGGTCATAACATGCTCTTATATGTCTAGTAATGGTTGAGGATCAACTGGGGGTAGGAACTGAGAGATGTCCGTCTTGTCTGGTTCCGGTGTATCGGTGGGATTGGCCGGGTTATAGGAGTCGCTGAATACGTTCACCCATCCGGCGCCTCCTCTTGATGGTAGAGGAAGCAGAGGGAAAACTAGGCTGTGAGAGTTGGCGTGTACCGTATCGCGTTGCACGGGGGCCGCATTCTGCCGTCTCGCCCGTCTCCGCTCTACATCCGCCGCAGCCTTGGCTTCAGATGTGGAATACCTTCGAGGCCTACCATGCTTCCGCTTTGATGGGATAGTGTTATCTCTGGCGTTATCCATGTTGTGACTGTGGAATAATTAAGGGAAGGAGATTCCATCTCCTGAGTGCGCAAACACCTCCAAGGCGTACCTCGCCCCACATGATCACGGGCACCTCGGAAGTACGTGAGAGGTACGAAAAGTTTAATCCGATAAGAAATTAATGCTATTTCCCACCTTAAACACCATCAAATTATTTTGATTTCATCAATGACTTCCCCTCCGATTCTAGAAGAGATACAGGTCATCAACCCCTATGATGACAGGAGCTTTATCAGGGAGGAGCACAGTCGCCGCCTGTGGCCAAATGACCCTACGCGCGCCGTTGATTTTCCGGCTGAAAATGATCGAGGCACCAACTTCGAGCCTTTCCACGTAGAAACACGCCCTTTTCACATTAACACACTGCCTCCAACGCCTCTACAACTATTCCAGCTTTTTCTGCCCATATCACTCGTTGAGAAATGGGTATCTTACACAAATTCCTGGATCACGTGGCTCAAAGAAAACGGCGTTATTGACAGCTGGAATACCCCGATGGAGCGAACTTCAAAACTACACAAATGGGAAGGAACAACGGTCTCAGAGGTGTTAACGACGATTGGTGCGCTAATTTATATGGGCGTGCATAAAGAAAAGACGATACGAAGCTATTGGAAGCCCCCCAAGCCCGGTGATCAACGTCCTGCGCACGCATTTATCAAGTTCATCTCATACAACAAGTTTCAGCTTATCCACAGGCACCTTCGTCCCTTTGACCACACCAAATATGACGAAACTGCACCTATTCCGAAGGTATTCCAATGCGTTGAAGAGTGGTCTGACCATATGCAAGCCGTATCCATGCAGATATTCCGGCCCGGGTCTCACCTTGCCGTCGATGAGTGTATGATCCGTTATACTGGCAAAAGCGACGACATAACGGTTATCAAAAGCAAGCCTGACCCCGTGGGCTTCAAGATATGGGTTATCGCCCAATGTGGCTTCTTTTTTCGGTGGATTTGGCACGTCAAGGAGAAACCACATGGTGCCGTTGGCGATGAAATTTCAACGCAGAAGTCATCATCGCGAGGTCGGCCAAGCAAGCGAAGAAAAGTCACAGCCAAAGCCCCTAGTACAGAAGACAAGTCTTTCACACCGAATTCGACTCAGGCTGTCGTCGTTGCCCTTATAAATATGCTGCCAAAAGCGACATATCACGTATTTGTGGATAACCTTTTCTCATCGTCTCCCCTCTTCCGTAACCTCCGTAGCCACGGCTTCGGCGCCACAGGCACGGCTCGTACAAATAGCGGCATCAACCAGGAACTAGTGGATGATAAGAATAATGACGGAAAGGTCAAAAAAATGTACGAATTCAATACCATCAAGGCGATCCCAACCCCTGACAACCAGGTACTAGCTTCAGACACTTTTGGCCGAGAAATCCCTACTAATTCGTCTTCGTTCTGTGTCTATAGGTCAACCAAATCGCTTGGAAAGACAACAAGCTTGTGTTATTTTTAGCTACCGTGTTTACCGGCGCCGACGATGAGCGTGTCGTCCGGCAGAGGAAGAAGCCGTCATCACGGAAGTCAGAAGCCAAGCCAATACGGCGTTTTTTTGGTAACGAAGCTACCAAAGAGATCAACATACCGACAGTGGCTGCTGCTTATAACGACCAGATGAATCATATTGACCGTGGTGACCAACTGAGGTCTTGTTATAAGTATGATCATCCCCTACGCCGTGGTGCGTGGCAGGCACTTGCATGGACTTTCCTCCTTGACGTGGCCCTCGTTAACAGCTACATTGCTCAACTTCACGGACCGCAGCCAAATTGGAAGAGATATACGAATCAAAGGGAGTGGCGAGAGTGCATTTATAACGAATTATTTAATACCTACGGCCATAACAGTCAAGCAAGGAGGCATTACCGGGCCGGAGACGAGCGTGATCTACAACAACCCGAATTACAGAGGGAACACATCGATCGCAAGATCAATCATGTCAACCGCAAGGTAAAGTCAGACTGCCTAGCCTGTCAGGGCTGTCGGCAGGGGCAGCAAAGAGTAAGAGCCCCGGAATGGAGCCCTCTTACGGAGGTCAGCGGCAATGAGGAAAAGAAGAAGATGAAGAGGCCGGATGTGCGGAGTCAGACCTCTCACGGATGCCGTATTTGTGATGTTGCGATTTGTAATACGAAGCATTGTTGGGACTCCTACCACCACCTAATTTAGCAGAGGAATTATGTACCTTTTTTTTTTTGGCGCCTTTTGATTGGATCGAACCCCTCGTCGTGACCTGGTTGGAGGTGTTTGCGCACTCAGGAGATGAGTTCTCAATCAATCCCCGCCGATGCCCTCAATACCTATGACGACTAGAGCTTTATAGGAACATCTGCTTGCGTTGCTTGTAAGGGCCAACAGATTGGAAAGCCTTGGTCAAGGACCTCAAGGAAGCCTTTAGGTGGTGGTTAGCAGCAATACAAGAAGGCATCAATCAGGAGAGAGTGTAAGCAGCGTGATGTCGCGATTTGTAACTCAAAATATTTTTGGGACTTCTATCACAGGCTAATTTAGGTGGAGAATAATGTAGCTTTCATGCTCTCATATTTGATTGGTTAGACACCCCTGTAGTGACCTAACTGGAGCCTCCTGACAGTCAGATTGGCTCAAGAGATACGCTCAATCGGAGGGCATCATCTTAGCTGACTGGCCTCCTTACTCTCCTGACCTTAATCTTATCGAAAACCTCTGGTCAATTCTCAAAGAGCGGATTTGCGAGCGATATCCTGAACTTGGGGAAATTCCGAAGAATACAGCCTCTTTGGATCGCCTGATTGAAGCTGAGAGAGAGGTTTGGGCCGATATCAAAGATGAGGTGTTTGAAAATGTGATAAATTCGATGCCGAAGAGAATGCAGGCTGTTATTGATAACGACGGATGGTATACGAAATATTGATATATACCATGAGGAACTACATTCTTTGAGCTTCAAATTGATATAGCTTATGGCCTCATACGATTTAAATTGACTGCGCAATAACTCGTCAAAGTCAGAGGGCGTGATGAGGCCAGTTGGGGTGGACCGGGTTAGTGTCGGAACTTTTGCACACCTACTGTAATACTGCCAGTTACCATTTGTATATAGCTCTCAGTTCGCAACAGTCCCTCTTTAGAGGACGATTGCCACTCATTCAGTGACATAGGAGATGAAGTTATGTCCCATAGAATAAGCAAGTCGTGCCGCCCAGGCCTCAATCCAGTCCATCATCGCCCCAAAAATCAGATGGGAGAATTGGGTGTTTCACGAGGATGCGACGATGGCTGACTGTGCGACGGGCACGGACGAGGTTTGCGTAATTGATGGAAATGTGTGCGGGCGTGGAAGATCTTGCTATGTGCACGGACGCAAAACATGTAAATTGACAAAAGCTGGAGAGGACATTGAAGCGTGCACGGGCCCATCTGGTCGTATTTTTGCCAAATTAAACGTAACCCTTGGTAAAGTAACCTCGAAACCGACCACCACACTTATGAGTTGACGAGCAATAAACCCGCTTTAAATTGCCCTCCACCTAGGGTTCTCCCTATCACTCTTATTGCTGCTGTCAAAACCTCCCATTCTAGCACTACATTTTCCATTGCTTATCTGACACTGCTAGCCCGAAGCCCGTTTCTCTGTTTGAGGCCCACCGTTCCGCCTTACCACACCAAATCGCCCTTACACCCCAACTTGCCGCCTCATCTTCGATCAAATATTTTGAACGAATCTGGCTAGCCAGATACCTATCATGCAGCGTAATAAGTTCGTCTCTCATCTTGATCGGTTTCTCCAGGACCGTAGCACTGAGTTCATGGTTGTAGCCACACTTTCCTCGCTGGCCTTTGTGGACAGGCTGAGCGCTACGAGGATATGGTCCCCCACCTGAAGGCAGTGGTCAATATAGGTGGTGAGCTCAGTGTCAATGAGCGGAACCTCCTCGCCATTGCTTATAAGAACGTGGTCGACACCCGCCGTGCCAGCTGGCGCATTATATACTCGATCGAGCAAAAGCAGTCAAGGGGTAATGAGAAATATATTGCTACTATCCGTGGATACCGCATTAAGATCGAGAATGAGCTCGAGACGGTTTGCCAGGACGTCTTGGATCTGCTAGACAGGAGCTTGATCCCCAATACCGGTAGTGACGAGTCGAAGGCGTTCTATTACAAGATGTCAGCCTACTTTACTGGCCTCCCGTTCCCAAAGGCACCTGGGCTGACTCGTCATCTTTTTAGGAAGGGCGACTATAGCCGTTACCTGGCCGAGTTCGCGTCGGGTGAAAAGCGCAATTTTGCAATTACCTCTGCCTATAAGGCCTACAAGGTGGGTTCCATATCTATTGGTTCAGAATTCAATCAGCCAAATAAGTAATACTGATCGGAGATTATGGTTTGCTTCTTAGATTGCTGTCGATATTGCTCAGACCGAGCTCACGGCCACTCACCCGTTGCGGCTGGGCTTGGCTCTCAACTTCTCAGTCTTTTACTACGAAATTCTGAACTCATGGGATGGTGCCCGGTATCTTGCGAAGCATGCTTTGGATAATGGCATTGCCGAGCTCGACGCCCTGACCGAGGAGTCTAATAGTGGCAGCATCCTGATTATGCACCTCCTCTGTGCTAACTTGACTTTTTGGATGTCTTCAGACAGTGGAAAGCTGGAGCCCCCCTCAAGCTGAAGAACTTTCCCTCAGCAACACCAAGGACATTCATCATGAACACTCTTCAAAATCAGCAAAGTCAAAGCCATTCAGACCTTTTTTTTTCTTTCTCATTTTCCAGAGTCTCTAGCTGCCAAATAATCCCTGATACTTTTCACCCTTTCATTTCGACTTTGTTGACGTGCCTTTTAAGCCCAGAACTCTCAACATCTACTCCCGAGATTTCACAATCTAGTTTCCCATATAACCGGCCATGCCAATTCTAATATACGTATTCAATTGACGATGGCTTCAATATGCGGTTACTGGGGGTAGCCGACTAGTGGGGTGGCCACCTTTGCAACTAATACGCCCTAGGCAGCTACAACCTATGACCGATTCCCGGTCCCCGCACCTTACGTACTCCATTACGGGCCGCCTTCTAACCAAAAAGCTGTTTAGGCTAAGGATAGGGTCTATTAGTACAGTAGATACCTGAGAGAGCGCGGTACCTGGTTGTGCCATAAGCAGGAGCATAGAATCATAAGACTATTCGAAGCTATGGGTTACGATGGGAGTTATCTCAATCTGCTGGAACAGTCTGGATAGGGGCAGGATCTGCTCGGCTCCATCGCATCGAAACACAGGATGATACCTCCTGCCAGGTTATACTTTTGCCGCTCGCGAAACTCGTCCGAGTATCGGCCAAGAAGCTCAGGTCGTCGCCGCGCCTTCGTCTAAAACGCGCGGAGCTTCTTCTAGTCAGACAGCTGGGTGTTGAGCACCAGGTTGACAGTTCTAGGGAATGATTACCAAATGAGATATTCTTGCTTGGTACTCCTCGGGGACGGTTTGGCAATTGACGGGACATCGAAGTCCAAATGCACGGCAACTGGGTCAATATCTAATCATGCAACACTCTTCTGAGTCTGAAACGTAACGCATCAACCCCAAGCTGGCTCGAACCTAGTGACGTCCAGGGTTCTTAGGAGAAGAAAGCCTTCTCGGCGGTATCGCGAAAAGAAGGACCTTATCCGTCACAAAGCCTGTCAGAAGACCAATGATAAAAGGTCGACACCATGATGACAGTACTGTTTCCCTCAACATCATTGTATTACTTGGGCTTCGCGATATTCTCTAATAACCATTTTGCATTATTATGCGACGATAATTGCCTTGAATTTTCATGTGATATAGTTAGAGGTTTGGCATTGAGCGCGCGGTTGTAGCTCGTCGTCGAAACCTCCTCTTGTAGGGGAGCTCGCCATTGGCAGTGGGCAATATTGTCGGGTCCGCGATCTCGAACATACCCGGTGCTTTTTTTTTTACTTGGCCTCCTATTCCGCGAGTAGGAGAAGCTGGCTATATCTTCGAGACTGATTACCGCCCATGTTTCGATAAAATATGCCCAAACCCGTCCGTGCACACGTCTGTGTCCTAAGCATTCTCGTTGCTTTTTGTACGCTGGAGGGTCTTGATGGCCTTTCGTCAGAATACAGGTGTTCGCCCGTGCACGTTTATAGGGCTCTTCCCCTGGCTAGCACTGCGCCGTCGTCAGTCGCCCCAGGCAACCCAAGCGATCCTAAAAAGACGAGTCCTCCGCCCACGCGTAGCCAATGTCCATAGCTACTGCCGCATAAGTATTGGCTATGTTTGGAGACTGGCCTATTTCTGGGACGATTCATAGGAAGCCATGAGAAGAAAGTGGGATTAAGAGGATGCTGAAGTGTGAACGCTACTCTGTTGAAATATTAAACGCAGTAGGAGGAAGCGAAATCAAGAATGAATAAGCTTCTGAAACAAAAATAAATCAACTATACCTAGGTGAGGGCCAAGCAGGTCTAGCTCAAATGTGCTGGAGGCGCCACGGCCCTAAACTAGCAAGGTGGCGGTCATAATAATCTTAGACTCTAGTTTCCTACTTATTATCGCCCCTCGGGATATGAGGTTAACTTTAAGTTGAGCATTTAGCTCGAAGCTCCGCGGCATGACGTCGCAGTGAACCACGTCAGCAACGTGGGGTGCCCCGGCACTTTGGTCGTCTGCGTTTCCCCAACATTGTCGGATCTCGGGGGGACATGCTCCTCCCTCACGTACATCTCCAGGCCCCCCTTTTCGAGATACTTTAGCATCAGGTAGCTTAATTTCGGGCCTCAATCTAGCTTGGGGATATACAGGCTGCCGCCAGTTCGCTGGCAGGCCTCGATGGAAGGACCTTGCCTTCCTGGTCGAGGACGGCCGCACGGCTCATGTTGTCAACTTTGACTGGGTACAGTTGATCTCGGATGACTCTCGCACCTGGAACTTTCTTGGCCTCAATGATCGCCTTGATCATCTTTAGTTCGTCCTCGTTCCTACCGATGACCCTCAGGCGGTTGGTATTTCGCCCATCTCTAGTCACTGCAACACATCGCCAACTAGGTTGGTCGCTAGACGTTCGCATTTCCTGTTCAATGGTCCTGCGAAGCACTGCAGGTGTAGTGTCTCCGATATGATCGTCGGGCACCCTAGATGTGTGCACTGTACAGAACGCCGGTTCCGGAGTTGCCGATCGAACCGTAGATGGAGCTTGTGTGGTGATGCTAACAGGCATGCTATGCAGCGATCAGTCAAGATGACAGTGGGATCCCTTAATGGTTGTCGTCTTCATGCCGAAGTTGTGGTAATCAGCGCGTGGAATGCGCTTCTAACTGCGTTTGTGAGACCTCACTATGCACTTTATTCGGTGAGAATTGTACAGGGAAACAACGAACCCCCGCTCAGACTCCTACGGCCCGTTCCCGCCCACTCAATCTTGACGAGCTCGACGCACGCCGCCTGCGTGCTGTATTCATCACCGCCTCGCGAGATCGACCACGATTCATCGAGATCTGCAGAGTCAAACAACTCGCGTCCCTTACTCGAGGCAGTTCGCCCCCACTTTGGTAAGCGTTAGGTGTGGATTCCCGGGTCGAGGCAAGTACCGACTACTCAAGTTCAAATGAAGTGTGGGGTACGGCACCCTCAAAAGTAGATAGATGGTTGGTTGCCTTGCCAGGATTTCTCACTCGAGGGAAGTTATGGATTCTTTAGCTCAGCGTGCCTCGACTTACGCATGCGCTGACGAAGAAACTCTACCCTCAAATCTCGGCTGATTGGAGGTGGAAAGTTCCGCGCCCTGGTGAGCAGATTGGCAGTGCCCTCCTGGGCCAGTTACCCGCCCACGGAGGATTGGCGCTGTTGTGTGCAACGACACGAAGAAGCCCCTTTCACCATTAGGAGATGTGGAATGACAGTATCGGCCAACGCTAATTCACCGTCGGCATCTGCATCGCATCGTCTTAAAAAGGTATCTCGTGGGCGCGACCTACACTTCGTCATAATGACGAACTCGGACATTTATCAACTCCCTTGCGCGCCTATCCCGGCCTCACCTCCCTTCATCTCTCACTACAAGCCCCTGAATATCTCAACCCATGGCGAGCCCAGAAAAGCAGCAAAATGGGTCCCCGAGCCAGGCTCCGGAGAAGCAGGAACCCGCCACTGCCGAGAACGATGCGGAGGAACTTCCGAAGCCAAAGCCCACCACATTGAAACGCCGCATGGACAAGGTCGGGCTAAATGCCGCCACCTTGGTCCTGATGTTCAAGTCAGAAACCAATCCGCATTCTTTTGCTTCTTCCGGGACTTTCTATACTAATGTATTCTTGCTCTGCGCAGAGGCTCCATCCCTCCTATCATTGGCATATCGATGTACCAATCGACACGAATATCCTCTTACTTCACGACGATGGGATATTTAATCCCGGTAATCTCCGTCCTCGCCGTCGCGATCCTGCCGCGCGACAGATTTATCCAGAACCTCATTTTGGACCTCCTTGCCATCTGCGTTGGCTCGGCCATGTCTCTCCTCGTCCTCTGGTCCTCCGTCCAAGCACGTATTCATACCTCCCCTCCCACATCCCAGGCTACCACAGGAGCCCCACCACCGTATAATTCGTCTCAGTCAGCCGTCTGCGCAGTATGGCTCTTCGCCAATATCTGGTTCGCAAACCTTGTGCGGGCGAAGCTGCCTAGCTTCAGCCTGCCTGTGATCATCTATAGTATCTTGATCAACAATAGCACGACCTCCGGGCCCAAGCTTGCCACGACTAAAGCAGCGGAGGCCTTTGTCAAAGAGCAGCTTCTAGCGATGCTATTTGGGATGGCACTAGCGACAGGCGTGTCGCTCTTCATCTTTCCTATTAGTAGTCGCATGGTAGTGATCGGGGAGTTGAGAGGCCTCATTTGCCTGCTCAGAAAGGTAGTTGGTCTACAAAAGGAATATCTGGCGACCTTAGCAAGAGACGGCATTTTTGATATCGAAACGAGGAATACCGAAGAGCGAGAAGCCTCGCAGGACAAGAAGAAGCTGAAGTCGAAGAAGTTGGAGAAGGTGAAGGATGAGGGTATGGCCAAGGAGGCGAAAGCAGCCAAGCGTCTAACAGAGACAATCCACACAATAAGAGTCTTGACGGGCAAGGTCCATGACAATATGGCATTTGCGAAGAGAGATATGGCTTGGGGAAAGCTTGACGCGAAAGATCTCGGCGAGACGTTCACACTAATTCGAAACGTCACGATTTCAATGCGAGTTTGCTATCCCCCAATTCTTGGCAGAAACGCGGCTGACTTCCAGTAGAGTGGCGATAAATTCACTTGTAGATATCTTCCACCGAGTCGCCGAACGTCGAAGGCGGAATGTCGTTGAGGACACACTGGCTGAGATCGCGGCGGAAGAAAATTGGGAGAAACAAGTGTGGAATGATGTCATGAAACAATTGCACACGCCATTCCAGACCCTTGTGGAAGCAATCGACCAAGGACTCGAACATACTGGCATCTGCTTGGAGATTCTCCCGAAACCAAAGGTAACCAGGAAGTCAACGAGCAGCGGATCGGACGATGTCGAGGCCCACGGAGACGCGGTGAACCCAGGCGACCAATGTTTTGGTAGCCTTGTGGATAAGAAAGTCCAGGAATTCTATTCGCAGAATGGAGATATCCCTCGGGCCTGGGTCGGGGATGGGGCCAGCGACGCCGTACCAAGGAACCAGACGCAACTTTACGTGACTTTATATATACAACAGCTGATGTATGCGGCCGGGGAAGCCCTCCAGGACCTCGTCGCCTTCGCGGACGAGAAAGTCGAGGATGGTACAATGAAGCATAAACGCTTACTCTTCCCCACCGAACGGCGGCTATGGAAGTGGTTGACGAGTGTCTTCAAAGAACAGGACTCGAGCGTAAAGCAGAACCAGGATATCCTAGAGACGAACAACGTTAATTACGGAGATAGCTTTAACCCTAAGAAGGATCTAGAGCATCTTCCTGCCACCAATATCTGGCAGCATTTTGGGAACGGGCTTCGTAGGATCCCGTTAGTCTTGGGATCTAAGGAGTCTGTCTTTGGCTTTCGAGTCGCCGCTGCTACGATGACAGTCGGTATCCTGGCATTCTTGGAGCAAACCCAACACTTCTTTCAAGATCAGAGGCTAGATTGGGCAATGATTACTATCGCTCTGGGAATGACGATTAGTAAGTCCCTGCGGCCCTTGGAGTTTGACTTGGACAATTACTCACTCTCAACAGCTTCTGGCCAGTCGATTTTCGGTTTTTTCTGTCGAGTCGGGGGCACGTGTCTAGGCATGATCTTCTCGCTCGTTATCTGGTATATCGTCGACCAGAAGACCTCAGGTGTTATTGTTTTCCTATGGTTTTTTATCTTCATTGAGTATTACTTTTTCAAATTTCCCCGGTTTCTTACAGCCGTTATGATTGCCATTATTACTCAGATTATTATTATCGGTTACGAGTTGCAGGTAAGACAGCTTGGCGAAGCGGTAGCAACTGAGTCAGGACAGCCATACCATCCGTAAGCCCTACCTGTCCTTTGCCTATTATCTAGGTCGTCACAGACTAATATAATGTGTGTAGAACCTATCTCCTGGCTCCGTATCGGCTCGCTGTTGTCGCGTCAGGCAGTCTGATTGCGTTCTTCTGGACAATTTTCCCTTCTCCTCTAACCGATCGGACTTGGCTTCGAGAGGATTTGTCCGCGACCATATACCTTCTCGCTCAATATTTCAGCGTCATACTTTCGACTATGCAATCGCA
Organism: Fusarium falciforme; assembly: GCF_026873545.1. Lineage (NCBI taxonomy): Eukaryota > Fungi > Ascomycota > Sordariomycetes > Hypocreales > Nectriaceae > Fusarium > Fusarium falciforme. The sequence goes on from NC_070556.1 coordinate 865,455, forward strand.
GCTTGAAGGGACAGCAGGCGATATCGAGTCAGAAACATCGCCTGCTTACCACCTTTTAAAAGCTCGGCGTAAGATTTTCGGCAAGGTTATGCGTCTCATGTCCTCTATTGAGTCTCACGTCGTGTGGCAGCGGTGGGAGCCCAACCTAGGCGGCCGCTTTCCCGTTGAGACATACCAAGAGATCATCAAGCGTAGTGGGCGTATCATGAGCTATCTAACGCTTATGAGCTATGCCTTAACACATCCGCCGCGAACGCATAAGACGGAGGACCCCGACGATGGGCAAGCTGGTTCATCAGATGCCGCCGCAGATGCGCAAGATAATAGTTGGTGGCAGGCGCTCACAGAGGTCCTCTCGGGAGTAGAACCGACGAACCATACTTTCCTGTCGACATTGACCTTATTGTCAAACTCGATGCTTGCAGGCCAGAGCTTGCCACCCTTCCTGCTTCTTCCTCAACCTTACGAGATGATGCCGAGACTGATTCGGCTGCCTAAAGACGACAGGGCCACCGAATCAGATCAAGAGGACAATCCATCACTTCCCCATCGGGACTTCTCACGTGGACGCGGAAACTCGGGACTGACTACCATCGATTTGCGCCAGGAGGCCCCAGATCACGTCGCGGAGAAACGCACCAGACGCGACCCACAACCGCAGAGCAAACAAGCAGGCGTGGCCTTCCCCGGGGACACCAAATCCCTGGACGCACCCTTGGAGCTGCGTGGCTACGCGGAATTCGTCGCGATGCAGGTGTGCAGCACGCTGGTATGCGACGACCTTGAGGGGTTGGTGCGGGCGGTGAGCGGGCTTGTAGGCGTCGTGGACTTCAGCTTCCGCGTGGGCATGGGCGGTAGGGATAGCAGGGCCAGCGAGATGGTTGAAAAGCCGCTGGCCCAGCGGAGGACGACTCGGCTTGTTGCCGCGATTAGTAAGGAGAAGGCGATTTGAGGCGAGGAGCCTTTCTACTCATATTGAAATTGCCAGACCGCCCGAATCCGACCCCTTTGAGAGTGACTAGTGGCAAGTGAAAGGATTGTAAACTATCTTAGTCAAGACTGTTATACATACCATTAAAGGAAGCGTCTCGAGGACATCAAGAATGACGGATTTTCGTCCTTGTTACCCAGGACATAAATAGGGTCCCAGGTGCCAAATATGGCCGCCATGCAGGCTCGTAATCAACGGGCGACGCCCTCTATAGTGGCTATGATGAACACTTTGAGCCAGAAGCCGGTGGTGCTCAGGTTAGCACAGGGGCATTACCGTCGCTCGGCCTATGACGGAAGACCCTACTGTCTGTATAGACCGACCCTCTTTGACCGAAAAAGCGTACCCTGGCCCCTGTCCCCTGTCGCTCCCCGACGCTGCTATTCGTCGCCATGCCGTCTTAACCAATCACATGAAGCCTCTATCCCTACAGGGACCTGCTTTTTCACTGCAAAATGGTAGGTGCCCCTCTTTTTCTTTCCTTTCCCCCCCTCCCCCGATCCGATCCCGATCGACGGCGCCGCTGCTGCCCCTTACTTACCGGACCCTGAACATGCATGCGTGGAGCAAATCCCCATAGGCCGGCCCGCCCGGAGATCCCCACCCCCGGGAAATGACAAACGCGTATGTACGGATAGAAGAAGAAGGGGAGTTCTAGGGGTTATCCACCCAGCTTAAGCCTCTCTCTCTAACTACTATTCTCTCCACTATCTAGATAGATACGATACGATACGATACGCTCCGGCTCTCACTCGCTCCAACTAAGGGATTTCCCGGTGATCCGCCGGATCCGGTGATTCGCCGGATTTACACCAACCTACACACTTGACTTCAACCGACCAGAACTCAACAGAAACCTCATCAAATATCTTCAAGTTTGAAATCCAGTAGAAGGACTATCCTTTCTTACATATCAATCCATTTCATAGTCTTCAAGCCACTTTGGTCGCTTACTGTTCCGGTGCGGCCGCCCTGACCCCCGAAATACCACCAGCATCTCCCGATCATTCTCGACAACAAGGGAAGGCCTTTTGGAGCTGCTCTTACAGCTCTCAGTGTTTCCTGACTTCTCCGATCTCTTGTGGCCTGGTCGATTTGGTGATTGTGATACCACAGGAAGCTCTGATGGCGGTGGAAGAGCGACGATTATCTCAGCCCGCACCCTCGGACTCTCATCGGAAGTCCCAGAAGCTACCCGTCGTGCCCCCTGCTTCCCTTTCACCTTATCCTTATTCTTATGTCTAGTCTTCTCTCGAAGTTGGCGGTTTGCTTCTTGAACCTGTTGTCTGGCTTCCTTTTCCTGCCGCTTTCTCTCCCTTTCCTCCTCTCGTTGCCTCCTCCTCGCCAAAACCTGAGCCTTTTGCTCCTCTGTTTTCTGTTGTCGCTGAGACTTCTCGATCTGCTTCTGTAAAGCCTGCTCCTTCTTTTGAGTTTCAAGTGCGGCCTTTTTCAAGCGCGCTTGGGCGATTTTCTGCGGGCTAAATACCTGGGCTGAATTAGGATCCGTACGGTCAAAGAGATAATCTTTCAGAGCTTTACCGCGCTGTCTGCGCCGCTTCTCGTGACCAATTGTCTCCCGGAGTCCTTGATTCTCATTTCTAAGAAGTTCAACCTCCGCTTGGAGGCTTTCGAGAGTCATCTTGAGCTTTCTCGTGTGAACATCAGCTTCGTCAGATGATTTTCCAACTACATGGTCAACTAGCCGTCGTAAATCTCGAGCTGTAGGTTGTTGTAACGCTGCTGACTGTGCAGAGTCACTGCCTGTGCCCGGTTCGTCGTCCGTTTTCTTAGCGATCTGCGATAGGACCACATCTGGGTCAAAAGGGTGGAGCCCAGTTCGTTTCCAGCCACTAGCAACGTTCTCGGAAGAGAAGGAAGCTTCAAATGCATTCCAAAACAAGGTCCAAAACTCGCGTTTCGACAGGCTTACGAGCCCTTGTGTTTTTGACATCCATCCGATGAGCTGATTGGTGTAAGCCGTCGACAGAGGGCTAAATAACGACACATCCAGCGGCTGAAGCCGATGTGTGGAATGGGGGGGAAACACCGCAACGATGATTCGGTGTTGCTCACACCACTCGAGAAAGTCCATATTAATATGGCTAGTGAGTTGGGGGAGAAGTGCGCTAGGCTGTTTTGAGCCGTCAGTCATTTTGCTTGTACGTAGATAAAAGGTCAAGGGCGGATTTCGCCTTTGGCCATCATCATCTTCTTCAGAGGTCATGACGAGAGAGGGGAGCTTTTGGGCTTTCTTTCTTGAGATGATCTTCATTGCTATTAATTGCCCTTACTATTTTCTATGATATTTATTTCACCTAGAAGTGCGGAAGATCTCTTCTAGGAATCCTACGGAAGGAGACCAAGAGTCAACATCAGACTTCGGCTGTGGTTGGTGTGTTCTGTTCTTCCAAGAAACTAGAGTGGCCGTCGGTGATGAGAAGGCGATAATCGCGACCGTTTCGAGCTTTGGCCTTGGTGAAGTGATCGAAAATACCGATGAGCCACTCTTTGCCAAGCTCATGATTTGTCCAGCCCGTTTCAGATGTTGTAAAGAAAGCAGAGTGATGCTCTGGGTCAAATTCTGTGAGCCAAGAGTCCTGAACTTGTCCTGGCTTGCCTTGGTAAATGAGGAAAGGAGGTAAGGAGGTCATGTCCTGACAGCTGCACGCCAAGAACGTGATCCAGGATCGGTTACCATCCTGAGATGCACCCAGCAACTTTCCTTGTTTTTTAAGATTAAGAGTGAAAACCCTCTTGGTTCGATTGATGACACCCAAGAGAAAGCCTTTTTCGTCAACATTGTACGTATTTTGAGGGAGGATGTCGTATTCTTCGATTTCCTTGCGGATCTTCCATCTTTAGCCACGAACAGGAGACTTGGGTCGTTGACTTACAAGCTCAAAATAGGCCTTATACCTAGAGGTATTGTCTGCCCTTTTGCGAGCAACATCAAAACCATCAAACCAGCTACAACCTAGCTCTTGCCGGTAGCGTTGGACGAAGCTGTATGGCCAGTTGTTGTCGAATTGCGCAGTGATGCTGGGTGTGATTGATAAAATCAAGGTTATTATTGTTATTGTCATGGTGAGAGCTCCCTAGGGGTTTATATCCCATGCGATTCCATTTAGGACTTTTAACTTTTAATCTAGGACTTTGTGATATGACCTTGAAGTGAGGGGGAAGCTCCCAATTATTCCAACAATACTTCGCAATATTCAACAAGAAGCCTTCAACAAGTCAACTGACCCCAAACTCAAAGCCAGAAAGCCATTGGATGTTATTTTGGACAACGATACCAGATGGCTATCACAGTTATATATGATACGACGAGCTCTACTGCTTCGCGACCATATCGAGCGACTCGTTGCCCACCATCGAATCGACTTCGAACAGAACAAGACCAAGAGGGGCGGCCCTAAGAAGTCACTTACATTGCCCTTTATTTGCCAGCCAGAGAACCAGCTATCCGATAAGGACTGGGAGGTGGTCGAATTATTTGCGCAAATCCTTGGTTACTACGAAGCCACGATCAAAATGCTTGAAGGCGACGGCCAGATCCGCAAACGGAAGCGTGGGTGGACTGGGTCATATGGCAATATTTGGGACGTTATTCAAGGCTTCGAATTCCTTCTCGAGCAGCTTGAACGCTTCAAGGATATCGCGAAGGACTTCCTTGATCCTGAACACTTTAGGATCAACATCAATTTGGGCTGGCAGAAGTTGAATGAGTACTACGAGATATTGAGCCAGACGCCCATCTACTACACTGGCCTAGCGCTCCATCCGGCATACCGATGGAAATGGTTTGAACGCAACTGGACTGACCGCCCTGAGAGGATTGACGAGGCAAAAAGCATGGTTCATGATGTCTGGCGTTTTGAGTATCGGGAGGCCGTATTGCCTGGAGAGGAGCTATCAGCCGTTGAGCCAGTTCCCAAGCAGCGGAAGTCTTCGGACAATCCGTTCCAAGAATACCTTAAACGAAACCGCTACACAGCACCAGAAGCAGGCCACGATGGCCTCACGCCAGGCGAAGACGAATGCCTCCACTGGATTACGCAATCCTTATCCTGAATTTGGTGTTCAAGGAGTCGATAGAAGCGCTGTAACTGCTCCTCCGTAGTCTCATTCGCTCGTACGGCGTCTGTAGATCGCGATGGCTTCATTTTGATGTCTTTATGGCGCGTAATGAAGCGGTTGACCCAGTTATGACCGGCGTGTTCGTCTCGTCCATCGTGCTTGAGAATGAGGTCCGCAAACTTGTTGGAAATCCGAGGATCCCCCTTTCTTTTAGGATTCAGACTAGCAGTCTGAAAGTCCTAGATTTAGAGTTCAAAGTCCTAGATGGAATCATTCAGAGATATAAACCTGAGAAGAACTCTCTAAATAATAACAATCAAGCTCAATAATCATCTTTTACCCAGCACAGCTGCGCAATACAAACAACAAAACTTGCGTATATTTGCTTTGCTTTGGCCCCGGCCAGCAGCTTCTTCATTGAGGATCCAACTGACTAGGTTCTTCTCTTGGTCCGGATTTAACTTTTGAGCCGGAATTTGAGCATCGCGAGCGTTGGTGCCGCCTTTTTTGCGGTTGCGAAGACTGCCGCGTGAGATGGCGTGCGCACAAGTAACTTGCACGAGTGGGCCGTGTTCGAGGTCTTTGAGAGCGCAAGAAATTCGATATTCAGGTTCTTTATCCATTTCTGATTATCGTGATATATTTTTGAGCTTCATACGATGTAAAATGAAAATTCTGTGGCCGAGTGTGTTATTCGCATTGCCAAGGATGAAGTCTATGATGATGTGGCTTAAAGGGGGGTCCTGGCCAAAGGTGGGGGGTCTCTACGTTATAAGCGCCAAAAAAATTTCCCGCACAAAATTAATCGTCGGAGACTCACTGACGCAAGGCATAGTTGTCAGGTACGGCTCTCGTTCAAGATGAGAAAACTATTCCAGCAGGTGTTTGTTAGACTCGCCGCGGTCATCAACGTCTGGAAGCAGGTCTGATTGCATCATCTGCCAGCGATGGTCGAGCTCCTCCCTGTCAACCTTGTTAGTTACCTTTCCACCATGCAATGCTTGGAGGCTCCATGCAAATGAGCTGTAGAGGCAAGATTGGTACTTACGTCGTCTGCTTCAGCATCCTGACTCCCTTCTCCCTACAAAAGAACAGGAACCGCCGCATAGTTCGATCCCGCTTGAAAGATGCCATTACATCGCCACGAGGTGCTCCATCCGACTTGTCCATCGTAATGTTGACCTTGCGCATGATGATGTGAATGCGAAGCGCCTCAATGTTCCACATCACTTCCTCAATCTCGTCGAGGTTAACATGGAAGTCAATGTGATCCTTAAACAAACCCCACGAGGCAGGGCTAGCGTTCTGAAGGACTTGGTGTTGGAAGCAGCCCGCTTGCTCAATCCAGGTCCAATACTGGGTGACTGCCGTCGAGCTCGTGAAGAATCGGTTTTTGACCTGGTAGAGGCGCCAGTCGTATTTGGTGATTTCACCACCACTATGTGAGTCCGTATCAGACCATGCGTCGATGTGGAACTCGTCGTGAACCGGACCGGAAGCGGGAGATAAGAACTTGGGTCGCTTATGAAGATCAGTGTTAAATGGGCTGTCGGGCCCCCTGGGAACATGAGCAGCCAAGGGAGATTGTTCGATAAAGGACGTTTCGCGAGGCGTGCTAGCAACAGAATGCACGCTCTTGCGCTTGTTCAGACGCTTGGGCGTGTCGCTTGGACTGCCCTGGCTCTGACGCGCCTTCAACCCAGAGGGACGGCCGATGTTCTTGAAGCCATGCTTGTATCGAAGGGCAGTCAGCTTCGGGTCGTGATAGAAGTCATGGATCGTTCGAGGCAAGTTGAAGCTGGCGCCCTCGGCCAGGATTAGCTCGTGCAGGCGCTGCCGCATCCACTCAATTGGCTGGATATCCAACTTGAACTTTTCCAGCTCCGACATCGTCTCAGACAAACGGAAGAGCGCATCGTAGGACGTGATGCCGCCCTTGCCTGACTGGACGTACTTCTTGCTGAGGAGCTGATACGGGCTAACCGGGCCCTGTTCGTGAAACTCAAGGATTTTGACGCCCCGATTGACCAGCTGACCGATCTGATACTTGGACGAGCCACCCTTTTCTTGCTTCGGACCGGCATCGATTGCAGCCTGGTGTTTCTCGCGCCATCGAGCGAGCTGCGGCTCAATCAGTGTTCTCACATTTGGCCAGTTAGGCTCCCAATAGGGGTGATTTTCGTTGATCTTGACCAGGGGTACACCCTCAACGCACTCAGGGTAAGTGTAGACTTCTCCATTGTGCCGGAGCACCAGATTATCTCGGGTGATCTCCTCCAGAGGCTCCTCAGAAGGAGATTCCGTCGGCTGAGGCGATGGTTCGATGGGCATGGAAGCCGGTGTTGGTCGCTCCACTCGCTCGGCTGATGGGGGTCTACTGCGAACGTTGGCCGGCGTGAATCCAGGGGTAACTCGATACTCTCGCGGTATCGGCATCCGCTCGGGATCCCGCGCTGGTTGAGTGCTATTGGGAGCCGACGTGTCTTCCATGGGCGTGTCGAACTCGGTAGTAGGTTGAAGGATGCCAGGCCGTGTAGGTTGCGGGACATGCGAAGGAAGGGCGGAACGTGGGACTTCAGGCCGAGGTTGAGGTTGAGACTGAGATGGTGCTACCATAGCCTCTACCATACGCTCTGGAGCAAGATCGGGCCTGGGTAGGGGAGCAGGGCGGCTGACTGGTACAGGAGGAGGCTCGTAGGCACGCCTGTAAGCCGGTTCGGGAACTCGCCCAGGACCTCGTTCAGGAGCCGGCGGAACAGGCTGATGGACAGGCTGGGGTGAAGGATGACGCGAAGACACGCAGACTGGTTCCTCAGTTCGAGGTGCCTGTTCGGGTGGTGGTTCGGGTGCAGGCTCAGGTCTCGGTTGGATCTCCAGGCGCAGAGGCTCCGGCTCCGGCTCAGGTCTGGTGTGCGACCCCTTGGCCTCCCTCTGCTGTCGCGACCTTTCCCTCGAAGCCAGTATGTCAATCGAATCTCCAGACGCGCCGTGGCAACGCTGACGGTTCCACTCACAGTTGCCACATCTCTGAAAGAGGTCACCACCGACAATAATACAATCATCGAAAGCTCCCTGATTCTTATTGCACGACCAGCATCGCTTGGACTGAATCTCTCCGGTGGCCTGGATCATGCAGGATAGCCACTTGACGCCCTTCGCTTCGGTTCGCTCATAAATGCTAGCAAGATGCGAGTCGTTGAAACGGCGACCGCGACGGATCTTGACAGGTCTCCGAATTTCGAGTTCCTGGATTCCTTCCACCCATTGATTCCACGGCTCGATGCGTTCCACCGGTCCGATCACATTGCCATCAGCATCGACAACGTTCACCATAACATCAGATGCGGGTTTGTTAGCGGCGTTCTCGTCGTCGTGATGCTCAACACCTTCCATGCTCTCTCCATGGGTAGCCGATTGATCGGTTCTCACTTGGATGGAATCATCGGCGACCTCTCTCCGAGGAACATTTCCACTGACGTTTAAGAATTCCGGTAATTCCTGAGGAAGGCCAAGGGTTTCCATGTCGGGGTCTTCGGACTCCTCGACGTCGGGGTCCTCGCCCCTCTTCTCCTTGAAAAACCGACGCATCGTCTTCCAGATCTTCTGCTGAGTTTCGATCCTCGCCTGTCGCGACTCGTGGTAGTCTTGTTCAATGCGCTTCAGTCGATCTGTCTTCACTTCACACTCCTCAGTCACGCGGGCTAGCTCGGCCTCGACCTTAGCTAGTTCTCGAGCTAGCCGCGCTTGCGACTCGCTCAGCTGGCTTCGTTGTCCGGTGAGCTCACGAAGTTTGATTCGGAGTTCAGTCGTAGACCGTTGAAACTCTTGCTCGACCATGTTGTTTTCTGCTTCTCGTTGGCGACGAAGGTTGGTCCAGAAATTGCGTTCTGTCTTGTCCCAAACGGACTTGTGTTCCTCCACTGGGAGCGCCTCCCCGGCCGCGGCATCATCCACGGTAGCCATTTTGGGCCGCGTTGAGACTGAAAGTCGCCCTTGAAAAATCGTCGAAGATGACTGAGATTCAAAGAAAGATTAAATGTCGTATACGTTGGTGGATGTTGGCGTCAGTGATGGTTTCAGTCAATGTCGAATGCGGGACGCACGTGACCGCCTCCAGCTGGAGAAGAGTGCGGCTTGAGTGGGCAAGTTGCTGGTGGCCGAGCAAGTCCCACAACTTAGACCAGAAAAAGAGAAGAAAGGCTGGGTCGAGTCGGAGGAATTGGAAGATCGCTGTGGCTCCAGCTACAGTCCGATAGTCCGAGGGGCGAAATAGAGTCGTGGGGCGCGTGCTCTAAGGCGGGCGGGAATCGGACGAGCTACCCAAAGGACAAGCTGAGGTGTTAGACTGGAAATTGGAAATGAGTAACCGAAAGGCGCGTAGGACGAAAGCCCGACAATGGAATCGTAGTTGGTAATCCGATTGATGTGGACCGGCCGATAGGCACCTGCAATCCCCTCACGCGCAAAGCGCAATTTTGCGAAAGTGGTCAAATCCCGTCACTTGTCGCTCGTTAGTCGTCCCGGTTAACACCCAACCTTTTTTTTTCTCCCGGCGTCGTCGATGGCGTGTCTTGGGAAAAACCGGCCTCAATCCAACCGAGAGTCACTTCGAAATCCCTTCCACCTCCGTCGCGCCGCCCCCCTGGTTGGAGCGCACCTCGTTTTCCTAACTTGTTCGAAGGGAGCAAAAACGAAAAGAGGGAGGAAGAGGAAGGACGTGTGAACGAGAAAAGTAGTGAAACCAACAAGGCGACAGAAAAGGAGATTCCTAGGCTGGAGAGACTGAGTGAAGAGCGCGTAACGCGTTGTGTGAAACGTTGCACGACCGTGGCGCGTGATATTCCTGGTGATAAATGAAAGGAAAGAAATTTCAACAGATGACCAGTCCCTACGGGCCCACCAACGCCTTTCGGAACGAGGCCTACGGGTGTGATCTGGAAGGCATTGGGCGCTATGTGCCCCGAGCGCTGGGAGTTTGAGCTACTGCGTATCCACTGTCGTGTCGCAACCCAGGGATCTTAATCTAAATGTCAGACAATTGGCTCCGCAGGGATCATTGATGGCACCAGTCAATTGATGAGAATTATCTAAAGAACAAAAGAAATTGAACAGCTATGTGTTCGGGCAGAGCTATTTAAGCTCATGTCGTTAGGATTGGAATCCTTGATGCGATAAGTTGGATGTGAAACCGGATACACAACCCCAAAGTACGGGCCGCGTTTCATATCCAGTCGCACGAACCTAGTGGTGATATGCGACACTAAACGAATTACCAGCACGACTGCCTACAGTATGCTAGCCAGCCACTAAAGCGTTTCTATCGGCACGCTATCGACTCGCCAGCAGCAGCAGTCCACCTGTTGTTGTGTCACGCAGGGATGCTGAGTGCACTTGACAACTGGTAGTTCTTGTTGTCGTGATTGTAATTATTCTTAGTTAAGTTTTCATGATCTCAATGAGAGGCCCTTTGGTGCCTTATCTCATGAGTGCCCACAAGCCTGCACCGCGTACCTCGCCCCACACTACCCCTGACATCACGAGGGTACGAGCGGGGTACGGAAAGTTAGTTAAATGAAGCAATTCCCGCCAAAACACCATACAAATCATTTTAAAGCCAACAATGAATTCCTAATCAATTCTAGAAGAGAGTCAGGCACTCAATGCCTATGATGGCAAGAGCTTTATCAAGGAGGATCACAGTCATCAGCTGCACCCAAATGACCCTACCCGGATAGCTGTTTTTCCGGCGGAAACTGACCGCGGCACCAACTTCGAGCGAGCGACATCGAATAGGAATTCTTTGGGAAGATCGTCCTGAGTCGCCCAATCCGTCAACCAGTTGCCGTGTCCGTGGAATGTGTATACATCTACGAGGAACAGTCTCGCTTTGGATGATGCGAGCGTGTTTTCGTAGATGAAGCGAATGACGGGACCGACTGGAAACCACTTTTGGCTGTCGGACGCTTCGGAAGACGTCTTGTCCACCATTGCATCCATGACGGCGTCTTGAAAGCCGCCATCCTGCAGCTTGTCCCCAAGTACAAAAGCTTTCGCCAGCAGCATATATTCAGCATTTCCCCTAATCCCTGGCTCGTCGATCCGCACAGGAATTGTGCGGTAGTACAACCACTGCATGTAGACGTTGAACACGTCTGGGCTGTCGCTCTCGAGCCGGACCAGTCCTTCTTCTGATTCTCTCCAGCCGCCCAGCACAGCCTTTTTGAAGAAATCGGAGGATGCGCAGATCACCTTCTCATGTACGCTGAATGTCACTGGAGTTGAAGATCCCACAACGACTTGGATGGATCGACCACCGAGGCTAAAAGTATTAGAAGTGCTCACTTCATCCTGCCGTTTGAAACTTACTCGACTGCTTCATCTTTGTTAATTCTCATGCTTCTTCTTGCCTCTGAGTTGTGCGCTAAAGCGGCATGTAGAAAGAATGGTTTGTAATGATCGACACTACATGTATAACAGCTCGATCAAGCCATGGGGAATTGATGTGAAGAAAAGAGGCTGTAATTAATAAAACGCTATTACGAATGATTTTAGTCAAGCCACCGAGTCGTCTTTAGTACGCTTTATGACTTCATGGTGAAGCTCGAGTGTCATGATCGGTCACCGATGATGAATTAATGCTCTAAGTGGCTGAGGGGCGGGGCCTACTGAACCGTGGGCCAGTCATTCGCGAGGGGTCAGGTTTCTTTGGCACATCAAGTGGGCCGAAACCATTTACAGTACAACGAGACCCCCTCAACTTGACAATTTTGATGGCACGAATAATCTCGAGTCGTCATGGCAAAGACGCGGAAGAAGAAGAATTCGAGGCACAGAGCAAAAACATTACGCGAACCAACCTTCGCAGCTGATCCACAGGACAAGAGCAGGCTCTTTCAACACCTCCCTCAAGAACTTCGCGATAAGATATGCTCACATGTCTTCTTTTCTACCGGACTTGCTTACAGTCGGAGAGCAGTCGACCGAGTTGATCGCATCAGGATCAAACCCGCTCAAAACGCTCTCGCCATGCTTCAAACTTGTCGCCGGGCAAAAGAGGAGATTGGGGATACTTGGATCGGCCAGGTTTTTTTCAGCTTCGAAGATCCCAAGACGATGCTCGACATTTTGACCGCTTTGCCTCCTGGAACCCTCTCCAAGATGCGTCATTTGCGCGTCCTGGGCGATCCTCTTAGGCTCTCCTACGAAGATGATGATGTCTACTATCGTCTAGCTTCCACGCTCAGACTTCTCCTAGGCCTTCGCCTCGATACACTCACAGTACTTGGCACTCCCCCGTACCAAGTTAGCTACGATACTTTAAATGGTCTCATAAGCGAAAGTTGTGGGTGGAAGGAACTTCGTTACATCAGCAATAGCTCAGAAGTGTTGGGGTTTCCCAGACTTGAGCTGCTTCATTCTGACGATGAAGTTGAGAAGCACTGGTACTGGCGAAAGCCTCAACCAGCACACTGGCAAAGGGTCCTGGAGGCCAGGGACGGCGCCCTTTCGAGGCCTTCAGTCGCCATTTACCGTTCGACCGTGTCGGGCTGTCTCGGTTCAGTCATGAATGCGAACACACGCGAGCGATTTGAACAGAAAATGCCCGAACACCCAGCAACACGAGAAGCCTTTGGCATAATAGAGGATGCGGGACTGGTGGCGGATGGCGAAATAGACAAAGAGATTATGTTTATCATCAAGAGGGGGACCGGAGTTGATTACGAACAAAATAGTGACTCGCCATTCATCGAAAGCGATATCCGCCGAGATATGCCGGGAAAGTCTTGGAAAGAAATTCGATACGAGTGCATCGACAGCATCTTTTCAGATGACGACGATTCGCTGTTGTTGAGTTATGACGAAGACGATGAGGGAACGGCAGAGATTGACGCATACGACGATGTCGTCGAGTATGTGTGGCCTCCGTTGCGCTTCTTGACCGAGTGGTGAACGTGGTGGCATCATCTAAATCCATCGTCGATGGTATAAGGACATCCCGCGGTCCTAGGGCTTCAATAGTCTTGTCACATCGGCGATCTTGAGACATCGACGGTCTAGAGATAGAGGCGGTCGTGGGACAGAGGTCGGTTTGGATAATTGGGAGGTCGGAAGGGTCCTGAACAACGGCGCAGAGGAGTTGGGGGCAAAAAAAAAAAGGAAAAAAAACCAAGGGCTTTTCGGCAATGGAAATTAAGGCACCCAAAGGATCTGTCTTCTCCTCACTACCAACCCATACTGGTCGATTGCCCATGCGCCTCGGCTTCCACATCGATAGCGACAAATGGAAAATTTTCCCGAACTGTGAGGACAAGCCAGTAATGAACATTCGTGCGTTTTGACTCTCTGAAATCTGGCGGCTAATTGTGGGAGTCGCCTGGGGGGGGAGACCCGGTACGCCGTCAACCCGCTAGCAGACTGGATCTCCTTCTGTTAGATTGGCGCCTGTGTGCGGATAGAAGGGAGTTTGCTCCTCGTTATAACAATGTGTGGCTTGTGGCGGTGAAAACATCAAGAAGGGACAAACGCCCCCGCACGATGACGAAGGGAGCAAGAACAAGATCATCAAAACTTCAATCAATAAGATCATCAATTTGTAACCCACAATCTACTGAATTCACCCCTACCCCATCGCGTATCCAACATCTTCCTTCCTGCTGGAACCCCGCCACATCCAGGGACCAGAGGCTTCATTGTCTACCGCTACCTGGAGAGCTCGAGCATCGCCATGCAGCATCGTCTCAGAGGAAGGAGCAGGCTTCCCTGCCATGCCCCACGTGGGGATTCTGGTGGGATGATCTCCGTTATCTCCCCTCCGGGGAAAGAGAAAACTACGTCGATCCATTGCCGTTTTTGGTTTTGACGGAAACCCTTTTCCAAGACCCCATTGACGGCTTGTTTGACCGGCTGCAGCCACAACAGCCCCATCGTAAGGGTCGAGTCTTACGCGCAGGGCGGAGATGAGAACAAGCCAGATAGGTGCCTAATTTCAGGCAGCTGATCAAGTCGTGGCGGTGACACATGGCAAGACGCAATTGCCTTGAAAGAAGATGCATGAGAAATTGTGGTTGGGCAAGGAGGGGAGAAACTGTCGACTCCGCAGCAAATGCGACCGGGCTGGGAATAATGGCCACGATATCTTGCCCTAATTGTGAGGTGGTACGGAAAGTTGCAGTAGTGAGGCGGTGTCAAGCTCCGGAGACCTTCACGTACTGTTGGAGGAAACTTGTCAAGATCAAGTTGTTGGAATGAGGCCAAAATTAGGCGGGGATCACGATGAACGTGAACGACCTCAACTAGCACCAGGCAGCCTGCTGCCTATGAGATCAACAGATTGAACACAAATATAAGAGACCAACCTTCGTCGCTCCTTAGATATAGGGTAAACAATACAATCTCCACACTGATCTTTTATTTCAATGTCTGCATTCGTGTATCAGTGCTAGGTTGACAGGTGGCTGAAAAGTGTGCCGCTTGCCCCGCACACCCTGTCAACATCGAGTCATAGTAGGGCAGACCGGCCTGCTGGGCGCAGATCGCTTAGAGCTGACTAGATGATCTGCGTTATCTATTCGCCCCTCAGAGGAAAAACCATGCTGCTGCATTGCAGGTGTTGGTTGCGACCGAGCTTGCTGTCTCGTCTCGGGTGCGGTATTTTCTCAACCAACGTGGCCGGAAATGCATTGATCCATTGTTGCCCGATCCTCAAACCTGCAGCAACACCAAAAGAGTTATGCGCTTTGCCGTCCCAACTGCACATTGCTTTGGTCGACCTGAGATAACTTACAAGAAGGTTGCAGAGGCACGTAATCAACCCTGGTACGGTAGAAGGAGGCCGGAGCGGTAGTCAGTGACCAAACGATCCTCTTTATGTTGTTCAAGATGTGCATCCCGATGAGACATTGCGCCCGAAAGGGGAGGCCATTCAGTCGTTATCGCCAAGGACAGAGCCCCGCCCTGGGCAACTGTGTCACCGAAACCCCCCCCGGAGTGGTAAATACCCCGCAATAGAGTCGTGGCTGGGAGCCCATTACATTAAGGCTCTGCATCACCACACCACATGCTTGTTTGTGTCCACGCCTAATCAGAAATCTCAGCAACAGGCTGATATAGCAGCTTGCGTGGAAGACTTTGACGCGCATCAAGTGCGCAAGCGGCCGAAATACGTCTCA
Source organism: Fusarium falciforme (assembly GCF_026873545.1). Taxonomy (NCBI): domain Eukaryota; kingdom Fungi; phylum Ascomycota; class Sordariomycetes; order Hypocreales; family Nectriaceae; genus Fusarium; species Fusarium falciforme. The sequence goes on from NC_070556.1 coordinate 880,695, forward strand.
CAAACAGTCACGAACCAACACTACACGTAGCGGAGAACAACATGTCCGTCGTCTCTTCTCATACGGCAAATCCTGCTTCAGAATGGAACGACTCCGGAATAAGCATGGTTTACAAAGCAGAGTGGAAAGACTGTATGAATACCTTGCCCTCCACGCCCAAAGCCTTTTGCGGATAACAATCAGTTCTTGATTTCATGGAGTTCCAAGCTAAGGAATATCCTTACCCAACGTACCTTTACCGAGCCCATGTTCACGGCCACCCTTTCCCTCGATGGATAGATGAATGTGTCGGGGAGTATTGCGAGAGCTTTGCTTCTGACTTTCATAGCTGGGTGGAATGGGATGCTAGATCAGAGATCTATGTTGCCATGTGCGACCCCGTGGAATGTTTCACGATCGAGGGCCTATTTTCAGAGCTCGGCCAGCACTTGAATAAGACCCAAATATGCCTCCAACGGCAGCAGAGTGGTGAGGAACCACTTTACACTCGCCTCGTTTCTCTTAGTGGGCACTTCAACTGGACGACACAGAAGATTTGCAAACTCGGCGAGAAGACCGGCGCCGATCAGGTTCCTGGCTTAGCTCTCTTCGAAAGCTCTGTGATCAAAACGAGCGGGGTGCATATTTGGCGAGTGAAAGATATGCTCGCGTTCTTCGACGACAGCAGACTCAAAGATTCCTTGACTATTTCCTCGCAACTTCGCCGTTGGGCGATGAACGCCGATGAATATGTTTGCTGGGAATTTATTCCCCGCGACGCTTTAGTCGCCTTTGTTTCTGTGTCCGACCTAACTCAGCAGCTTGATAATAACGGAAAAGCTTTTCTGAGGAAGGAGTTTGTGAGTGCAGATAATCTCGCCAATATGAGACTACGCGGCTGCGAACGAATCTCACTTGAAGAGTATACGGAACGTGCATCAAGATTTTTACTACGAATCTTCTCCAATATTTCGTCTTGGGACGATATGAAACGACTGGATATAAATACGATTGCAAATTGGGTTTTGAGTCCTTTTGAATGGGGCTACGAGCTCATCGGCTTTTCCGAAGATTTGGAAGATTTGGAGGGATATATAGTGTCGTTCATCCAGACAGAGTTCAGAAAAAGGAGTTCCCCGAGTAATGGAGACGGGCTGATGTTGGTGAAGGCCGGAGGTTAGTGGTGCCAGTTGTATAGTCGCGTGTGTTGTGTTTGATGAGGTGTGTCCGGTGGAAGCATTGCATAGTTGCATGATGAATGGCTCTAGGGCCGAAGCCCAGGGTGTGAAGAGGATGCTGTGATTGTCTGCATGGTGCTGGGTGAGAGACGGCGTAGTCAATGATCATATCAACAGTAGTCGAATTGATTTCTCTGCCCAACTCTTCTAATCTAGATTGTCGCTTGCCTCCTAGTCCGAACAATTTTGCCCCGCGTCGTTGCATAACATGGGGTAGCCGACGAAGTTCACTCGCAACCCTTCAGCTTGCCACCTCAGCTCAACAAAGCGACGTGCAGTTCGGACAGCAGAGTGCATAACTGTCTTGGTGTTGTTACCGGTTTGGGCATCAGGCAACAATGGGTCAAGGCATTTCTGGCAACACCAGCTAAGGAAACACCGCTTCTTGCCGGTTTTATCCGCCTTAGCTGCTGCCGGTAGATAACCAACTCCCAGGTCTTCGTATTATGTGAGGCGAGGTAGGAAGCTCGGGCCACAACCAATACCCCCAATGCGGCTGCAAATTTTTCCCGAGGGCAAATAGATAACGCAGATCCTCGAGCCGACTCTAAGCGATCTGCACGGGGCGAGCGGCCTACCTACTATGACTTGATGCTGCTAGTGTGTACGCCTGCAACCTTTTGTCTCACCTCTTAGCCGACAAGCTAACAAACGCTTCCCCACCCTTGGGGTCGCCTATCCCCACACCCGCCCGCCGACCAAGCGCAACCGACCCCCGCCACGACTTGACTTGATTAGCTGCCTGCAATTAGGCACCTGTCTACGGGTGTGTGCTCATGTGCGCCCTGCTTGTAAGATTCAACCCCTGCGACGGGGGCTGTTGGGGTCTTCGACAAGGGTTTCCATCAAAACCAAAAATGGCAATGGATCGAATAGCGCGCCTCACAGCCCTCTACCCCGCAGTCGCCCACGCAGTTCTCTTCCGGCACAACGCAATTTGTCGTTTGTCGGCGGCGTATCGTAGGACGATTGGCAGTTTGTTGAGTGTCGCTTAGCCTGGCCAGTGATTAAATCACCAGTATCCCTTCAATTGTCGAGGACCTCCCGGCCGTACCGTGCCCCACACCACCCCTGTCATAAAGAAGGTACATGAGGGGAACCACACGTTGCGTCATTGATCACCACTTATATGAGCGGTGTAATGTAGCGATTTGTAGCTCGAAAGATTGCTGGTACTTCTATCATCGGATTAAATACGTGGGGGATTAGGTACCTTTGATCCGATGTATTTTAATTGGCTGCTCTCCCCTGCCGTGACCTGGCGGGAGGTCCTCGACAATTGAAGGGATATATATTTCGTCGCCAGCCGCCCGTCCTGTCATACCACTACCACCTCTTACAACACCAAGTACCCTCATTGAGCAAGTGTTTGCGCCTGAAGAGCTTCTGAGAGTGATAAGCCCCATCAAACTCTTTCAAAACTTGCCCATAATTAAGATTGCAAATACGACAATAGGGCGAAGTGTCCTAAGTGCCAATACAACCACATAACGAAGGCGGCCCCATTCGCATGTAGGCAAACTGTTATCAAAACTCGAACGGTTCCCGATGGAAAAGGCGGTACAAAGACGGAATCATACACAGCCACATGCGATGGACAAGTTCCTGGATCTCAATAGGTTCCACTTAAATGCGTCGAAGCATCCGGCTCGATTTCCACTTTGGCCAGTCGTATGTGCCCAGCCTACGCGCTAAAATACATTTGGTGGCCTTGTTAACACCAGTAGATTATTCGTACTTACCTATGAAGAGACGAGCAAAGTGGAGCCTTGTTAGGATTCTGGGTTAAGTGAAAGGTGCTATTAATTATGAAATTTCAAGGATGCTGCAACGACTGCCATCGAGCAGCACAACGTAACCACATGGAAGATCCCAACGAACAGATCAGCCTCGCCGTGTACCTGGAGTTAATACCCGAATTAAGTCCTGACGTCTTTAGCAACGAGACTATCGCACACCAGAAAGACGACCTAGCCGGAAAAATGAGCCTTGAATCCAGAAGACAGGCCTTTTGTGGTCTTGGCTCTAGAGCTAAAATATCCCGCATTTGCTTAGATGAATATGAGAGGGTTTCGAACAATGCCGGGGTTACCTTCGATGTGGATAACGTCGTGGCCTTCCCGAGTAAACTTGCTGTCGCTAAGCGAGGTATTCGCTAGTTTCCTACTCAGATAACCGTATTTGATCTTCAGTCTGATCTTCACCTCCAATCAATCCCAGTCACATATCTCGATGCGAATGGAAAGCAACATCAAGTCCACCGGCCCGTGCACCAAATTCCTCACTATACGTTCGGCCGCGTTGTTGGGTTTGAAGATATATCCTTATATCTTCTGTTCCCCAACTTATATCGAGAAGAGCAGAAGTGTAGTAAGCTCAGGGATGAAGACTTTCGGCTATGGATGGATGGCATTCTCCTCCCTGCGATATACCAATGCTACAGCACGGCCCATGTCCAGCATTATCCATCGAGCTATGACCATAGTCGTTGTAATTCTACCGCTCGTGGAGTAGAGCCACTTTCTCAACGTGTGCATCCGATGGCACGGGAACATCAATTGGTGTACTGTCTACGACCAGAGGCACTGGCGGATGTTTGGGCTTACGGACCGACGACGAGCCGCGTTGGTATTGGTGATGAATAGCAGCTCTGGGGTCTGCAACGGAGGACCTGGTGGGACTTGCATGGTATAAACTAGTTAGTCACATGATCCTGATAACTGCGAAAATTTCGTTCCCAGAGGTCGATAACGTCTTAGTCCCTCCCATCTTCTGCAACGCTGGGAGAGCCTTGTCCACCCATGATCATCTCCTCCTCCGTCTTTGCTTGGTATGCACTTCCTCAATGTGACGCTTAAGGTTATCAGGGCGGGTGAACTCTCTCTTGCACTCCGAGATGGAGCATTTGAACGCGTCTAGGGTGGGCAGGAACTGCCGATGGTAGACCCTGACGTGCCGGAGCATGGGCTTCTTGTCCCCAAATATCTGTCCACATCCTGCTATACAAAGCGTCCGGGGCTTATGTATTGTGCGGATGTGAATGCTGCGGAACTCATTAACCAACTAACCAATACTTCGACTGTCGGTAATCGAGAGATGGGCGCTTACCTCAGCTTTTTGCTTGTCAGAAAGGTCCGAGAGCACGCCAGCCAGGAACAACAATACTCCCCATTGGGCCCCCTGGCATGTCTTATACGTTTTTGCGGAGTGACTGCGTGGGTCGGCAAATGCTGTCCCAGAGCTTGAGTAGACTCTATGTCACGCCTAGATTGTTCAAGCGCGTTGACAACATCTCCGGGACTCTTCGCGTTGACTTCAGCAGGGACATTTTCGCAACCCTTCGTAAGCATCCTCCAGTCATCGTTTTCCTGACTGCTAGCATGCGAGCTACGAGAAGACTATGCCTTCAAGCAACTAGAATGGTTGGCAGTGACAGTGTCGGTGGAAGTCGTTGCGTGTAGGAGAGCCGGGTTGACTGTATGGTCTAGGGAGAGGGAGTTGGCAGTGATAAGGTCCCCATGTTGTGGCATCCCAGGTGTCTCGGTTACAATCCCTCCAGCGTTATTCAGGAGAGTTGGGTTCAAGGCATGCGGCCTAAAAGCCGTTTCCGGTACTGGCTCCATGATTGAGTGTGTTTCTGGGACTCATCAGCTAATGTATTTGTTTCAAAGCAGAAAAAAGCGATGCTTTCTCCACCTTTGATGGTTGTCGTGTGTACCTGACTGTAAGCTCAGTGCTTGAGCGCAAGCGACGAACTTCAAAAGCGCAAGACGCGCCCTTTGGACTTCTTGGTTAAAAGTAATCCGGACTAGCAGTGCGGGGGCATGTGAAGATAGTTATACTTCCAGGGTCAGGGTGTCATTGGCGCGAGGGGAAGGGTATGTAAACCACGACTCGAATGACGCAACTGTGTTCTGGCGGCGCGGCTTAGCTTCCCGAATTAGCTTTTTAGTGAGCATCTGTTGTCAAGAGTCTTCCTCAATGATTGCTGTATCTTGTCAACTTCTTGTGGTAAATACGCTCGACGTTTACTACTCCCGTGGATATGGAGGTTCATACTGGCCGGGTATCTGAAGCTGATGTTAGCAAGTCGGGGCTTTCTGGTGGGCTTCAATAGCTCCTGGTTAATCGGACGAGGAATACCGATGCGGTGGCAAAAGTCTTTTTCGGACCTTAGTTCCCCTGCCATATTACTCACGATTGTGTCATAGAGCATCACCGATGATGATGCCGGCCTAGTACGAAGTATTAAATTGCCTTAGGAACCCTGGTAGCAATCTGCTTAACTATCTTCACTCCAGGCATTTCATCACCATAGCTCGGCTAATGCTACATCAAGCTACCAGGCAGAAGTTCTCCCACGACAGCATCATCACGCATCATCAAGAATGGCGGTAGTCCAGACTTCGGAGTTCCAATTCTATGCTGGTCTCGATCCCTTCGAGCGTAGACTTCTCTACGAGCCAATCGTTCTCGAGTATGCAATGATTCAAAGTTGCAACCTGACCCGAGAAGAACCTGAGAGCCACGCTACGGTCGACTTTGACAACCTGCAGTCCGACTCCGAAGCCTTTCGCGTGCTTGTAAATAAGCTCGCCCAGGTCTGTGACAATGAACGAGGTGGGAATTCAGTCACCGCCATGACGATTCTCGAAGGGACGAGTGGACCCGAATTCGTGTTTGCAGCGAACAGGAAGGACGAAGAGGAGACTAGGGCTACCACGAGATTCGTAACGAACTTACTACAGTTGGCTGGGCAGAACCCCCAAAATCTTAGCTCCGATGCCCTCGAGAAGAGAGTACTCTGGATGATATTAGCTTTCAACATGTCCCGAATAACCGAATACAAGGACGGACTCGATAAGGCTTTAGGCCTTTGTCTGGAAGACCACGAACGGCGACAGTCCGAAGATGGTATGACATAGTATATAGCAACGCCCACTACATGACACTGACTCCAACGATGAACAGAGACCTTGAAGAGTGAACTCCAAAAGCTCAGAGAGAAATGCAACTTCTCGGTCAACAACATACGCGAGCAGGAGGAAATAAAGTGCAAGTCTCCCCCCTTCTGTCGACATACTTTATACATACCGAGACTAATTTTACCCCAGCACTGAGAGACTGTGAAAGGCTGATCAACCTGATCCATAATGCCCAGCTGGCGATGACAGGGATCAAGAAGGCCGTCAGGACGAAAGCCAGGGGCAGCGAGTTCCTCAAGTCTGAGCCGTGGTGCGAGCTAAAACATTATCTCGGCCGTTGGCATTCCTACCGTCAAGCTGCGAGCTTCATTGTTTGTGCAGCAACAGCCTGGCCGCTACTATTCCAGGACTTTACGATCACCTCACTACCATCTAGTACTCGCATATCCAAGCCCATTGTACAGTCGGACCTGACAGCTGTCGCCATTGTTCAACACATGGAGGCTTTCGAGAAAGTAAAGATGCCAGAGCTTATGCAGGATGCCGAGGATCTCCGCAGGATGGGTCTGGATAAGGCTATCCGAATTCAACTCTTGAAGAGAACTTTCAGGCCAATCGTACACGCAGAAGTTCTCATTCATCACTACCTCACCAAGAACGGAATTACAAGGCCAGATAGATTTTGGCGGCAATGGCAATACATCGGCGCCAGCAAGCCAACCTGTCGCTTATGCCACTATTACTTCGGCTCGCACTCACAGAGCCAGATTCAAGTTCGGCCTTCACATCTGAATCTGTACCCAAATTGGCGTTTACCGGAAATCTCTAACGAGGGCGATGCGGAAGCTCGAGAAGCTCACAGGAAGCTCTTGCAGAACATCGCTGAAAAGGTGCGCAATGACGCGAAGCGGACTTTGCAGCAGAGGACCACCAAAAGCAAGCAACATGACTCAAATACCTACTCTGCTACACCGAGATACCTTGTGAAGACGTCAGGGTCAACGAATTCTGATGGTCCCGCCTATTGCGAGGTTGATGCAGTCGGTGGGGGAGTCAGCCTGTGGTCGCCTTGAGGTGGAGTCTCTTGTACGGCTCAGGGACGCAAGTTGTCCACCATGCTTCGAAAGCTTGCCTCAGTTTTTGTCTCGCGTCGCTGACTCTGGGAGGTTTAGAGCTGCTGAGTCCCGTAGTCAATGGCAATATCAATTATGGTACGGAGTAGAGTTGATTTTCTGCCCCACTTTGCGGAGGGCAATGATCGCAAGACGGGTGAATAGGTTACTGTCGCACTGAGCGTGCTGAAAGGATCAAGGATCAGGTAAAGAATAATGGGCAGCAGCAGTGCGTTAATTGATTGTTGTCTGAGGTTATCTCTTGTGCGGGGTATTCCATCCCGCAGAGTTACTTAAAGCATACGGCTAGATTACTAACGCAGTTGTTTCATGAGGCCGCGAAGATCATGCCTACCCTGCGACAGTTACCCTAAACAACGGATAAAAAAAAAAAAAAAACACGACGCCAGTTGCTGGGTTAACCAGCACAGATAGCCTGCCATTTAGCGCTGACCAACCAAACCACTTCGGATTAATGCTAATGCGGTGTCGCTCTATTTCTTTTTAGATCTGCCATTCTCGCAATGTCAACATCGCGACATCATTCGGGTCTCAATGCTCAGCATCACCAAATCGCCCAACATGACCAGCGCAGCCGTGAATCCAACGATGCGATCGCACGGATGGAACATTGAGCTCCTCACAGCGCCCGGCGACGTTCCTTTCGCTGGCGTCTTCCAACCGGCAAAGGATGTTTTTATGACGTTTCGCGACATCGTCAATGAGATGCGTCTGAGTTTCGAGTTCCAGGATGAGAGCTCGGATGTGTGGAATGAAGTTGCTTTCGGTCTTTTGGATATGCTGAATGTGTCCGAGGATGAATGTCCCGCTCCCAAGTTCGTGCATGGCAATGGGCTGGATCAACTAGTTCCCGCCCTTCCTGAGCTAGAACCTGATGCTCCTGAAGACCGTGCGATCCTCCAGTACCGCGTTTTCAAGCACCACGATTGCGGCTTGTCAGCTGATCAGCCATCCAAGTGCCACTTTGAGGGTATGTTCAGAGAGTATTGTCTTCTCATGGCGACTCTTGCTAACCCTTTCCAGCTAGATGCGCGCAGCGCATTTCCAAGCCTGTCCGCCGGCTAGAGCCACGCTACCTGCCTCCTAAGAAGGCCTCAACTGACCCACGCTACGCGGCCTACCCCCTCCGCAAAACAGTACGCGGAAGGAAACCTGGATCTCCCTCGAAGCGATCAGCATCTGGTTCTGTGTCACCACGTAAGGATCCGGACATAGACCAGGCTGATGAGGACTTCGCCAACATGGTTGCACCCCCGGAATGCAATATCTCCGACGAAAGAGCCAAAATGACCATGGCCAACTTTCGCAACTCTTGCCTCACGTCAGCCAAGCAGTGTGCCGTTACTGGCATGGGACGCTCGTGGTGCGACAGCCCAACCATCGGTCCCGCGCTGCAGGCGTGTCACATCGTGTCTCAGCTGCAGTATCATACATACCCCGACCCAGAAGCTGATGCAGACGAAATGCAGGACGGCGGCGAGAGGGTGAGCCCTCGCCGTTTAGAGCAGGCCTGGGAACGCACCTGGGCATCAGAGAATGGGGTCCTCCTCTTCAGTCATCTCCACGACATGTTCGACCAGCGGCTCTTCTCGATACACCCGGAAACTCTCCAGGTTCGCGCTTTCATGCCATACGATATCCTCCTCGCATACCATGGCCGCAAAGCCAAAGTGCAGCGTCGGGTGGACAGAGCTGCGCTACGCCATCACTATGACATGTGCTGCATTGAGAATATGGCCGCCAAGATGCCTTTCGTGGAGCAGCTGCCCCGGACGGGGAGTGTTGCATCGACATCGGGTATTAATACTCCGCTCGAAATTCGACCCACGCTGGCCGGGATCGCAAGCCCGAGGATACTGGAGTCGCCTTCCGAGCAAAACCAGGGCCAAGATGGACAACGTCCTGATGGTGACCCCTCCAAACGGGCGCGGCAATCAGAAAGACAGCACATCCCCGAGTTGACAAGCGATTGCACGGATTCGTCTAGATCTCCAAGCGACAAACCTATGGGCGACTCGACTGCCTCTCCCGACCTCCCATGGTCACGCAAACGCAAACGAGAACATGAGCCGCGGATTGCAGCCAACCACGAGAGTTATCTTACACCTTATAACAGCGAGGGATTTTTGGCAGATGTGAGCTGGGAGTTGACAAGACTTGCAAGGCGGCGCAAATGGGGGCGGGGATATTCTTTCGCGTGAGGGCCAGAGGGGCCACGGACAGCACTGAAATAGGCGAACATAGTTGACTTCCCATGCTCGGAATCCTCCGTCACCATGTAGTAGGCGAGACGCAGGACAAGATCGGCGCCGGTTGTTTAGTGAGCCATGTAGATCCCCCCAAGGTTGCCTCAACTCTTTGCATTGCTCTTCCAAGACCTCGACCCATAATACCCCTCGCCACCTATGGCGACAGTTACAGTAACCAAAGCCATCTCCACACGCACGTGTCAGTGCATCTGATTGTTTCATCACACCGATCGAAGAGGCGGTCGGCCGCTACCACGATCAAGTCTAACCGCTCCTCATCCGCTGCGGAGCTAAAGAGTGATTTTTGAGGGGTTTTGTCTTCTGGGAATAAGGTGCTAACATCCATTGGAGAACAATGCTTGTCCAGAACTGAGTTTGGCCATCAAGTCGAGGGCCCTTGCAAAGCTGTTGGTACTAACGCACTAGTTCGCACATGACAATGATGACACGCAGCCAAGGTCAAGAACGGAGCATGCCCCGCAGCAGAGGTTAGATTTAGTGGCTTTAGTGCTGAGCTCTCTAGCGGTGATAGGGGCATAGATATAGAGGGTTTAGTGCTCTCAATGAAAATTAAAAGTACTACTAAGTACTCTATGCGCTGACTCATCAGCTCGTTACCTCTAGTCGGGTCAGAACTTTTGGGCCCTTCCTCAGTACCTAGTGGTGTGGTAGCACTGTGGTTGTTGGTCAAGGATCAGTACGGGGAACTTAAGATAGGCAATTGGTATCTCGTCGGCCAATGAACAGGGTACAGTCCTGAAATAACCAATGATGTCCTAAACCAGACTGTTGGATCCCGAGCCAGCGCCCCATAAAAGAGAGTGCTGCGCCCGTCTTGCCGACCCCTTTTTTTTTAACTTATTCATATTAGCAAGGTGCGTACACAAGCTGCCGGCTCAATCTTTAATTGAGTTTCCGTCGATCGCATTTTACCAGGTTTCGACATCTCGTTATGGCACGGACAAGACTTAATCTGTGTTCCGGTGCGGCGCAAACAAAGACATTAATGGAGGATTTAAATCCGAATTTCGAGACAATGCGGACTTCGCCAAGGTCTTCGCCGCGGTCCGATTTCGACCCCTCCATTGGCGAGACCATTGTCTGCGCGCCCTTTCCTGTGAGCGAACTGCCGGGCGTCTAGTCAACAGTGTGTTAATACAGGCAATCTTACCCAGGATGACACAACAGAACAATCCCGGCGTCGAGGCCCCACGAGATCAGTATCTTTCGAAGAAGTCTTCCAAGAGGCTGATCACAAATGGGAAGTTGTCTACCACGTCGAGAGTGGAGGCTCGCCGAGTCCTGCACGGCTACATGACAAGGCTTACTCAAGAGCCAGAAGATGAAAGAAACTACAGCTGTCTGGAGGAAGGCTAACCCTCCAAAGAGGCAGCACAAGCTATAATTGGGTCATTTTCGTCTGTGGGTTTCTAGTCATGCAGATAGCACGGGGTTACAGGTCCGGTGTCTTCTTCCCCTCTTGCTCCTTTAGCTTGTACCTATCTGGAAGTTCCCATTGAGGTAAAACGTCAAAGACTGCAACATCTCCTTCAACATCATACAATTTATGTTCGTCCGGCGGGTAAGGTCTTTCAATCTGGTACCCGATGTGGCGCGCCATTCTGTCAATGTAGCTGTTGGCCTCGGGGAAGTAGTATGGCAACTGTCTCCTCCAGTAGCCCTCCGGCCAGTCCTCGTCGAGGTAAAACTTTTTCACATCCTCGACATGCAAGGTGCCCGGCCCATTCTTGCCATGTCGGCCCAGCATGCCAAACATATTAGCGTACTGGGCAAGAGAGCAGATGGCTCCGCTGTTACCGAACCTGAAGTTGGGATTCGTGGCTTTGGAGTCATTGTGGCGCCGGTGATGGTGCTCCGCAGTGTCCTCGAGAGTCAAGGTCTCACCGTCCTTCGAGGCCGAGAGCAGTTGTTGGAGCAATGTCTTATTCAGGTTGACATTATCTCCTACCCCTCGGTCATTGCGAGTCGGAGCTGCGAGGCAGTTGATCTTGAACTGGACAGCATCGTCGGCGAACATATCGAGGTTGATGCGGGGGCCAGGATGCTCTTTGCGGGTAGGGCCAAGCACAATCTGAATCTAAAAGACCTGTTAGAGCACTGGCTTCAGAGGGGTTTGGGAAGTGACTTACGTTGTCATCCCCAAAGTTCCATACCACGCGTGCAGCTTGGGCTATCTCATCGTAGCTAATGTTGCGGCCAGAACGGTTGATGAATCCTCTGTTAGCCAGTGTATTGACCCCAGGGCATGAAGATCGCCGATAATAACCATGCCCGGAACCATTGACATGCTTCTCGTAGTAGTGGTTCTTCTCATCCCATTCAAACGGCTCCTTGTACGGAACGGGATCGTGGGGGTCAGGAATGAAGAGATCATTGTGGCCGATGGCCTTTTGTCCCTGTGCCCCGAAAGTCGGGTGATTGGAGGGAGGGAAAGCGAAGGCGAAGGGACTAAAGGTTGCGAAAAGCATAAGAAGCTTGATAGTAGAACTCATGGTGATGATGACGTGTGGCATGGTCTGATAATGCCCCAACTTGTAAATCAGACAGAGCATAAGCGGATTGATATGTCCACGCACGTCTTGGGTATTTGAAGGAAATACAGTTAGTGGAAACAATCCTCCGAAGTTCCGATATATCGATTTGAGGCTGAGGGTCGCATGTCACTTGGCTCGGCAATATGTCTCATTCGCCGATATCACATGTTCGTGGTTGCAGGCTTAAATACATTAAAGGGAAAAAAAACGCACGGAGCGATTTTTGGAATGGAATCCGCTGTTAAACCTTCGAAGCATAGGGTCTCGTGGCATCACAAACCAGGCCAGAGTCCTGGAGGACGGACCATTACGGGATTATGATCTGTCTTGTGCCAAATGCTCGCTGAACCATAGTAAGGATTACAGCCCGTCCGTTCGTCGTCAACGCCCCAAAACCCATGGCTAGACGGCTTGCTTTTGCGAGAACTCTGATTTCCGAATACGAGGCTCGGGGCAGCAACCTAGCATCCCTTACGACGCGATGACGATCTCTAGTGGGAAGTGAGCGTCACGGACAGAGACAGCAAGCCTTCGGCATGCACATTTACGAGCAACTTAAGTAAATCTTACGACGCAGAGCCTGGCCGGCTGATAGGGAGTGTCTCGTTACATCCTCAATGTAAATATGCAGGACCGAGCCCACATGTGAGAGGGCGGATTGAGGGAGCAAATTTCTATTAGTAGGTTGAAGAATAGGCGTAATAGACGCTGCTCGAGTGGTCGTCCATTAAACATTCCAACCCTAAACAGTTCCGCATGTGAAACAGTCTCTATGACGCAAACCTTACAGCTCGTAAATGCGAGTGTCAGCCGGTAACATTTGGTATCACAGGACCAGGCCAACGAGCTGGAACCCCATGTAAGCAAACTCCAAGGATACGAAACGCTCAATGTCAGGGAGCAAATAGGATAGATAGATTTGTATCGTTTTGTCGAAGCTATGTAGGACATGATGGAGGACCAAGAGCGGGACTTCAACGGTGCCTGCGCAGCGGACGAGGTACCCACCACCCGCGAGTATATGGGGTCTAGCTCGGAGTATCTAGGCGAACTTCTGGCAGCGATATCATCGAAGGGCCTTGGGCTGATCAACAAGCAATACCGCTTAGCTTGCAAAGCGATGCCGACTGGTAAGAATCCGTTCCCGAAACCTCTCGAGGACTGCAACGACGATTGCTCGGTCTCGGTCGAGCTCGGTATACCTTGTTGCCACAAGGTCTACTTGAAGTTAGGCTCTGCCACACCTTTCACTAGGCGGGAGGTCCATCCGTGGTGGCGACTACGGGAGCCATCCTCTCAAGATCCATACCGACGGATTCTCGACCCCAAGATTGCAACTGCTCTTCGTGGTAGGCCCCAAAACACCACACAGGCTGATCCAGCAAGGCTAGCGATCGGGGCAAGTAGCCGGCAGAGTAGTCAACCAGCCAGCCAGCACCCGTCGAGGCGTAGGCGAGGTTGACCACCGCGTGGTCTAAACAAGTTGACTTCGGCTAGAATGGAACTCTGTTGAAATGAGAAGATGCTAATTGCTTAATTCATCCTGAAAGTGCAGTAGGGGAACCACTGCTTATGTACAGGCACGATCTCTTGCAGAATGTTCCTCCTTCTTCCACACCTTGCCACCGCCTTGGTCGCCTCACACTTGTGATCTCCAACAAACTCGAGGCGAGCCAACAGGCCAGTAGCCAGGCCAGTGCCTCAAATCAGCACCCGACACGCTGCCAGTCGGCTATCCTTGGAGCGGGCAGAACCACAGGAGTACGTGCCAGCGGACGGAAGACGCAACCCAGCATTCGGAGACGAAGGAGTCGGTGGGAGCTTGTCGCAGGGTAGGCATGATCTTCACGGCCTCAGGAAACAATCGCGTTAGTAATCTAGCCGTATGCTTTAAGTAACTCTGCAGGATGGAGTACCCCGCACAAGAGACAACCTCAGACAACAATCAATCAACACACTGCTGCTGCTCATTATCGTTTACCTGACCCTTGATCCTTTTAGCACGCTCAGTGCGACAGAGCTGCATGATAGCGACGAGGAGATTCTTTCTTCCATAGTAGTGGGAGGAAAGAAGTAGATAGCTGCTCTTGAGAGCAGAATGGAATTGGCTTGTGTCTATATCGAAAATAGTACTTTGTATGGACGCCTGAATGCAACCTGTTCTAGAGGGCTGGCCTTAACCTGGTTGCTTGCTTCTCTACTGAAATGAGGACATCTGGGCTTGTTAAGCGAGTTGGCTTCGCCGCCTTCACAGGGAGGTATTTATGGGTCTGGAAAATCTGGTCCAATCAGATGTTAGAAAAACACATGCATCCCTAAGGCCCATGCGTCCCTATCAATTCATCATGCATCCCTATCGATTGCCATTATAAATATCTCTTTTAATTAATAATTAACTAACGTATATGTCACCCGTGCGTCGCATCCAACCATGCGTCGCACTTATACTGTATACCTAAAACGCTAAATCTTAAATTTTCTAAAATAGCCTATATAGGCCTAGGATTTTTAGGAAATTAATTTTAAATCTTTAACTCAAAGAGTTATAAACTAGTATTTTTTTTAGATTTTTAAAATATTTATTAAGTAATATATATATAAAAATAGTAAAAAAAACAGTGTGAATTCTATTGCGCTAGCGCTATAAGTATATAAAATCTAAAGAAAACTCTTAAAAATAAGTTATCTTATAAATGATTTAATCTAAAAATCTGAGCTATTTTAGGCTTAGTTTGAATTTCTAAGAATTATTTTAAAATCGCGATTTAAGGTGAAAATCTAAGTGCAACGCATGGTTGGATGCGACGCACGGGTGACATATACGTTAAGTTTTAAAGTTTTTAATCTCAATCTTTATTTATTTAACATTTTTTTTTTTTTTTTTAAAAAAAAATATTTAACTTTATATTAATTTAATTAAAGCCATCATTTAGGCACGAAGATGTGACGGTCGAGGTTCCCAACGTAGTAAACCGTAACCGAATTGGTTTATGTTGGCAGTTGTAACGGGGCGTAACGTACTGAGCGTAGGGTGGCGGATCACGTCTGATAATATCAAGAAGTATTCTTGAGTAATCAAGTTGTATTGAAAGCTGAGGTAGCTAGAGTGTCTGTCTAAGGAATGTTGTGGGGGCTTTTATAGGTATGGTCTGGGGAGTATCTCACGATGGACATCGTGAGATATCGCCACATTCTCACTCGCACAGAGTGAGAGAGTGAGCGGGACGACGGGTTCCGGAGTGAGCGGTAATACGTTGATCCGTGCCGTGCGGCGTCATGCATTCGGTCGTGGCATAGGTCGTGACAGAAGAAACATCGACAGATAGAAGCAAACGTGCGTATTTGTCTTGCCAGCATTCTGGTTAGACCCAGGGTATTGGGAGAAGTTGGCTGGCCCCAGGTTGAAGGCGCAGCTAATTCGTCTTTTAGAGACAGAACTACACACTCTGGACCACAACCGATTATCAGGGACAGATTTCACCAACGAACAAGTCCGATACGGGAGATGATGAGGAGAATAATAATGGCGAAGAGGATGACAGTGAAAATGACGACCTCTGATACTGGGCAGCAGATGTTGCGGCAGAGCTATACTCCCCCTGCTTCTCAAGCAGTCGCTGTATCGCTGTGCGACGAAGAGGCACTGTCGGCTACTGGAGAATTTAGGGACACTGCCATCTGGATTTCTGCCCGCATGATCATATTTTCCCCGGACGTATGAGATAAGCGATCGGTGTGGGGTGACGAGGGTAAATGAAGACCCGGGGAATTTTCAGAGAGCTGGTTGAACACACCTGGGAAGATTGCAATATCGATTGTCATTAGCACCACACTTGCAAATAAACGATATAAGGAAGTAGTATTAAAGTTAGCACTTTATTAGTTGACAACTAATTCAATTTCATTCCAAGCCTAATCAACAAACGAAAGGAAAAATGTTTCCCAAGTAAAGGTGTGAATTTTAGATCAAAATAGACACAGCAGTATTGGCCGGATCCATGACCATGTAAGGAACGCTTCCCTCATCCATACTCTTGCTAGTGACAAGAAACTCAACTTCTAGCTTCTTGAGCTCGATATAGAACCGCTCGCTGATCGCTCTGATTTCTTGGTCTTCCCTGTCATCCCCACGATGCGTGCGCCATTGAGATTGAGCGAAAGTAATAAGACTGCGATCACTAGGGACCTTAAAACTAAGGAGCCAGGGTACCTGGACTGAGAGCAGCCATTGCCTTTGTCGACCGATGGGCAGCGCATCGACGAGGCTTTTCTCAGTATACTTCCTGAGCTCCTCGAGGCTTCCAGGTATTGGGCTGCAAAGGCAGGGTGGTTTGGCGAGAACGAAGGCTTGGTAGAAGTTTTGAAGGTAGTTGACTGCGGTGTGAAATGGAGCTGCAATATGAATGCTCATGGTGACAGCGTCGCACAGTTCGTCCAGAGTTTGGATGGTCGGGAAAGAATCGATCCAACCGTTTGTCTGCACCTCCTTGCACCAGTCCTGGACATATTGATCTTCTTGCACCATCTTGTCTGCCGTATCCTTGTCGTAGTACATCAGAAGCGTGCTCATGACGTACTCTCGAATGCAGTGCCACATAGAGACCATGTTCTTGGCATAGGCATAATTCTTGTACTTCTTGTCGGACAGGCCCTGTGCTGTGTTGGGAAGGCCCCGTTGTTCCAAGTCATTGGGGACGTAGCTCCTGACATAGTCAAAGTTCTCAAACTCATACCGAATGAACTGATACAAATAGTCAGGCTTCAGGCCAACCAGGTCCTTGATGACTTGAGGCACAAGGGTAGATCTAGCAGCAGCGTTAAGCGAGAGCGTCTTGTACCAGTGTGGCTCAAGAAGTTTGAACACAATGTGGTCCATGGGAATTGTGCGGTGGGTGGCCACTATCAGTACCTCCTCAATCATGTGCGCGCGAGTCAGATGGACACCGACTTCATGACGAATCCAGTCAGAGACTTGAGCACACGTCTTGGCATATCGCCACGCCCAGTCGCTTTCTTCATGGTTGGATGGGTCCGTGGGAAGTCTCCTTTGGTTGAAGATGGTGACGGAGTTTGCCATGGTGCTCTTGTAGTCGCAAACAATGGCAACTGGGTGTAGTTGGCCGTCCGGATGGAGCTGAAAAAGTGTAACGGCCGCACATGCCCAGCTGTTGTCCGAGACAGGTTCTTTGTGATGCAGTTCTTCGTTAGGCTGAGCGCCAACCGCTTCCCGGAAATAGCGGCAGTCTTGAATAAAGAGCGAGCTTGGGTCGGTCTCAGGAATAGTTTGCGCCCAGTAGTCATATCCGCCCCGCTTTGCGGCCTCGATGAACTCATCCAACAGGTCCTTAGGGATCTTCTCAATCGTCGTAGGGTTGGTTCCCGTAAATGATTGATCGGCAAAGCGGCGATCGCTGTACCAGTCCGGTAAGAGACCGAGATTGGCTCCCTGTTCGATGTCTGTGCCAGACTTGCGGTGGAGCTTGTTGTACGTTTCATAGGCTTTGATGCTAGAGCCTTGATTCGCCGCATCTCTAATGTTTCCATTGACCAGGTCAAGAATCCATGCAGCAGTCTTTCCAACGATACTATCGGGAACCACCTGCTTGATCAAAATTTCCGTCTCTGCGAGACCCAGAGCATTGAAAATCTTCAACAAGGAGACCTGATCTTCTTTTGGGATGTGTTCAAGGTGGGGCGGATACTGAGCAACAGACCCATCAGGGTTCTTTGGGTAGGAAGAGTATTGGAAAATCTCCTTCTTGGCTGGAAGATCTGTGTACCGAGGCAAAGTGGGCTCAATCTGCATGACATCGAAATAGGATTCGTAGCTGGACCATATTAGCGCGCGTAATCAATTATACTAGTTCGAGCTGCAAGTCTCACCTTCGCTCGATTCGACTGTAGGCATGAGTCAATGCGGCTTGAGTTCCAGAGTATGTCCCTTCTGTGATGTTTCCTCCACCTAGCGCTGGAGGCTGTTCAAGGTGCCTCGGGTTTGGTTTGGCATACAACTTCAACTTCACAAGCTCTCTATTGAAGACACCAGGGTCAATGTCGGCAAAGGGCACATCCTTGATGTTGATTTGGAGTTCTTTCTCGCGTGCATCAAGAGACGGATGTTTCAGAATTTCATCTGGCTTGGGAACCGGTGGAGTATTGGGCGGCCGTACCGGTAGATCAGCATTGAGAATAGCCATGTTTGTGGTTGACAGAGCTCGTATTGGGATTCTCACGTCTGCAAGAGTAGACTTGAATGGGAGATGAGTTACTGAGTTGATAAGGAGGAGAGGAAAGAAACCGGCCAAGGGTATTTATAATTCATTTCTTCCTTCTTCATGCTCACTACCTCGTTGTATTACCCCGTCAGAGTCATTGGTGCACCGGCAAATTTGGCCAGCGTTGCAAACGTCAGCGGGTATACGCAAATGAAGAAGAAAACTTGCCAGCAACCTCAGCCTCAAATCCAGCCTCAGCCAGTCACCACGCCGAAAAGATTCTTGCATAAAATAACATTGGATCCAAGAAAGGCAGTTTCCAGGTCAATGTACATTTAGAAGAGTCTAGGCGGGTGCCAAAGATAGCAATGATCCCCTCTCTGGCCTTCGGGCCGCATTTCTTCGAGATTTCACATGTCGAGACAAAAAGTGCAGAAATAGGGTTCGTGTCGGTTTGATTACGAGCTTCGGTGCTGAAGGAATGCGGAATGTAAGCAGCCACGATTCCTCTCAGCCAGTCAACGACCAAATAGTATATGCCAATGTTTGTCACACCGTAAGCTTACAGGAGCGGAGAAGTGACTCCATGATATAGAAAAATGCGAGGAGATGATTATCACGAAACGACGTAGATAGTGTTCGATGCACATAACCTATTAACCAACGTAGGTGGAAACGATCGACTGTGAGAGACGGAGGGCGAGTTCCACAACAGCAGCGCAGTTACTGCCCTGCTTCCGCAATTCCGATCATATGGTAAAATCACAGAACTATTTAATCCTCGGAGACACCAATCCAGCTCACCCATTTACGAATTTATTGGCCGTCTATAGTCACCTCATCCTATCACAACCCATTGCCTTGTCCTCCAATAAGCTTATCTCCCCTCTACGTTAGCGGAACACCCTCGTCTCAGACCTCTTTTCGGTTTGCATGTGCCATGACCACATTTGACGTAAGTGCCATTCAGTACTTGTAAAAGGAGGCAGTGTCTTTCAGCCTCCAGCAGGCATCCACTTCTTAATTTTTATGTGATATTGTCTCAAACTTCTCCACAAATGCATCGGGCCCGTTACTATGTACCGTCACCGGCCTAAATGCCACCGTCAACAAGAAGCACCTCTCCTGTCACGAATTGACTCCCATTGCTATAGAGAAATGCGGTAGGGCCGGCTAGATCTTCTGTTGTACCCCATCTACCTGCCGGACATCGAGAAACCCGTCCGGCATATTGTCGGGGATGTGATCGAAGGTCCGTATTTCTGTTGAGAGAATTAGCTGGTCCTCCCTGTGACGTAGCATTTACGAGGCGTCACTCACATGTCTGTCTTACCATATTGCTGCCACCATGCCCTAGTAGTGTCACACACAAGTCTATTACACCCGGTAGGCCATGCCCAAAGGGCTCTGAAGCTAAAAATACATACATAACTCTAGTTCTTGCCTTGATCTCGCCAAGCCCTTGTGAATCTCGCCTTGTCCATTTGGTCTAGTCATCGCTCGTCTTCTTGGTCCTCGTGGAGGTTAGTAGCAGTCAACTTGAAGCCCAATTCCTCCAAGTGTTCGGTTTCCTATTTTCGGCGGCCGAAGCAGTGCCTGCTTTTGATTGTACGAGGGGTTTATTCCCCGAGTTGTGTTGAACCTCCCGCTAGGTCACGGCAGGGGGTTGCGGCCAATTAAAATGCGCCATGTCAAAGATACCTGTTGTCCCCCCTAATTTAGCCTATGATAGAAGTACCAGCGATCCCTCGAGTTACAAATCGCTACATCACACTGCTCACATCCTCAAATTGATTGACGGATAACGGGTCATGGGGTAGCTCCTTGACGAGAAGCTCTCGTCGCGGCACTTCGAAGGGTTAAAAATCGAAGCCTCGGTCTTCGGCAGGCGGAAAAGCCGGTCTCCGGGTGCTATCACCCTCATGCTCTTGAAGGCTATTATCTTCATTGATAAAGCTGTTATTATCATACGCGTTGAGAGCCTCCGCCAATATCTCTATAGGTACCGATTGGGAAGTCTTTGATCAATCTGAAAGAATTTTTATGGGGATGTGGGCGGAATCAATTAATAACGCGTCATAAGATTCCCCTCATGTATCTCTGAGAAGATGGGGGGATGTGTACGGTTGCATATTACCACATGGGTGACAAAACCCTTTTGGGAAGCCTCAACCATGTTAAAATACTTAGTAATTTTGTGGACCCTTGCAAGACTACAGTACTGCACACTATCCGGAAGGTATCTCTCCATTTCGATGGCATCTCCACTAGGGAATATGTCGTGATAATTCCTGGTGACGCGTCACAATTTTTTCACTCACTCACTCACTCACACATACACACCAGCATCAATACCCAGCTCATCGCCACCTCGTAGCAGTCATGGGCCATCCCCATCCATTCCCAAAGTAAGCTCGGGTCTATCCATCATGAGATTGTGTGACTGACCTTGTCTTGTACGTAGATATGCCTGATCACGTCCTATCGCAGACGTGTCCCGATGTTCCGAAGACCGTGGCCCCTAAATCGTACCAACGGAGCCACGATTTCATCCGCGATAGCTACCCAGGGTCCAATCTTTGTCCATATTGCGGCAGACGTTGGCCCACGAGCATCCCCATCCTCGATAGTTCGCCAGTCCCGTTTCGAGACGTTGAGACAGCCTCCACCTCCTCCGCTATACAGTCTATCGACCTAACAGCCTCTGATCGTTCCACGCCCTCACAGACGATCTTCACCGGCTCTGGAGACGGCCCTGGCCGTATCCTCGCAGCATCGCGGCCCTCAGCCGTGTATCGAGATGCCAAACTTACCCAGAGTCGGATCGCGAGGGGCATGAGGGCGAGCTCGTCGCAACTCAGTGAGGCTGTGGCTAAACAGAGCCAAAACAAGAGCAGACGGAAGATCTCGATGCGTCTCACTGTCTTCCTTGCGAAGCCTGACCCATGGGAAATACTAGACGAAGACGAGGAGCCCCAGTGGTCTTTGGCTAGAGAGCTGCTGAAGGTCGCTTTGCGCCCCTTCGTCGACGAGGAACCATCTTTACCTGTCCACTTCTGGTTCAATAGCATCTTCTTCCCTTAGTTCAAGGATAAGCCTACCCTCTCTTCTGTTCTTCAATTCGATAAGAGACTCGTTTAGAACGCCCATATTAAAGAGGGTATCACGGAGCTGAGCGACCTCGACTGGGAGAGAAGACAGTCGCAGAGCTTTTCGGCGAGGACTGCCCTTTTCGTTTTAGTAAAACAGAGGGCAGATATCTCCTTTTCCTTGTTTTCTATGAGCCATTGCCTCCTCGACCACAAGTCCCGGCCCCTCGTCATATCAAGACGCCGAGGTCAGCCGTAAAGCCGTTCAAAAAGGAGAAGGGAATCAAGAAAGAGTTAGTCAAGACCGAGGTGAAGGTACAGCCAGCCTTATTAATCGGGAGCGAGTTCAACTCGCCCTCCTTGAGCCCCTCTCTGAGCCCAGTTCTACCTCCTTCGAGAGCTAGCGCAGAAGACCAGATCGAGGTTATTACTAGCGACGTGGACGAGACCCGCGCGGGTTAGAAACGGGCTCGAGACTCTATAAGCTCAGCACTCTCGGTAGAGGCAGAGGATGAGGAGCTCTCGGCTGACCCTGCCTTCACTGCCTTCACTGCCCATGGTCCCGCTGCTGGAACCCGAGGAGTTGATACGAGGAGGCCAAGTAGTCGGCATCCTCGTAAACAGACGAGGAAATAGTAGCTACTCTAGCTCAAGGTGACCCAGGTCCCCCATCAGCTCGTCCACACTATTGATAATATCGCCGGGTAGCTTAGTTCCGGAGAGGCTATTGTTAATAGGCTTAAGGTAGTTCAGCTCGAGGAGCTGAAGCTAAAGCATTGTCAGCTAGCTTTTGAGTGCGATGGAGTACTTCTTTACGTATGAATCTCTCTTGCCCTCTAACTGGACTCTCTGGGATGCTCAGCACCGGACTTGCCCCGCAGTCGAGATGAACCTGGATCTTGTCTCTAAGCCGTAAGTAGACCACGAGGTGTGGCCGCTTATGATCAAGCTCCCCATCTAGCTGACCATCGAACTGAAGATCCCGGAGCTGTTGATCACACCAGTCCGTTGTTATTGGGTCAAGAAGATCGTCTATATCGATAGAATCGACAGCGGTCATCATCTGGGCAAGCCCATCTCGAGACGCAGGCCCTAGATGGACTGCCCAGTTCTCCACTTCGCTTGTATTATACAGATCCATCGGGATCCCGGCGACGAGATGCTCCCTATTCTTCTGTGGCCGGATGCGATGGCCGTTCCACATCTCCGTGAAGTCCGCAACCTCTTGACGGATCATGGGTCCATAGAGAGCATACACCGCGATCTGGTGAGCAAGACGGTTTGGTTGGAAGAGGCCGCTATCAATCAGCTCGTGTGAGAACGCGATCCAGCGCTGACTGACACCTTTGAGTAGCTTTTCCCACCAAGACTCGATCCGTTGGTTAGATATGCTTGGGCCCCAGATATGACAGGAGCTCAGTCTCGCTCCCTGCCTGTGGACTCGTTGGTCGTTATCCTCGGTGGTATACCGAAGCTCTGTCTGATCAAGGTCGGCGAGAATCGCCTGGGCTCCGGCCCAAAGAGGAGTCTCGATACCATGATCCGAGCGGGTGAAAAGGGGGCGGACCCCTGAGTACGACACAGTCCGTAGAAACTGTTTGAGTGAACTCAGCGCAGTCATGTTCCCCCTGCCGACATATATCCAGATGATGGCTCTCGAGTACGTGTCGATATAGGCGTAGATAGAGAAGCCGAAGTTCTTGAGCTTCTCGTACCCATCGAGAGACCACATAAAGTTAGGCCCAGGAACCTGGAAGTTCTTCCGGTGCTTCCAATCAGCAAGGCGTCTTTGCTCGGCCCGCTTCTTCTACTCTGGGTTCGTTTGGTACTCGCGATATAATGTATTCTGGCCGACAAGGACGCCGGCACGGATGCGGACGTAATGGTATAGATACCCCCTGCCAAATCCTCTGATGCTTGAAGACTGACGGTCGTCTTGGAAGAGGAACTCTCTTGCTTTTTGAATAGCCTCCTGTCGTTCAGCCAGGTCTCGGAAGCGCCGCTTCATGCCATGCTTCAGACGATACTCCTGTACAGTTCGCTCGGAGATCTCGATGCCGCGTCGCTTGAGATCACGGACGATGGAAGTGTCGCTATATCCGTATCGGTAGAAGTAGCCTTTGATCAGCTCGACGAAGGTGTTGGTATCAATCTTTGAGTGAAGGGGGGAGTACTCCTGGGCACCCCATTCCGCTAACCTCCTTTTCAGGGTTCTGACGTCGAGTACGTGCCCATCGTCGCGGAGATGGGCACATATAGTGTCAATGGATAGTCCTTCTTGCCGCTGCTCGAGGATCAAGTCCTTGACGCGCTCCAAGTCCTTACGGGGCCTCGGCATTGTGCGAGACGCGGACCAGGGGGTCGAGGTCGTGGTAGAGGTCGGAGTTCATACCTCCTTCCAAGGCTTCCAGCTGCAATATCCTGCCCCCTCTGAACCGGCATTATCGGAGCTTCGGCGCCGATGGAATGGCATCAGCACCGATGGAATGGCATCAGCACCGATGGAATGGCATCAGCACCGCTTGGTATGGCATCAGCTCTGCTACATTCAAAACAGTGCGCTATCGTATCAATACTGTAGCCCTATATACAAACGCCTAAAGCCTATGTGCGAAATAGCTCCAGTCATTTTCGTACATGGTTTTGTCACCCATGTGGTAATGTGCGACCGTACTTTTGGGCTGCAGCTAAACGCCCGTGCATGGTGTTGGATACGCGATGGGGTAGGGGTGAATTCAGTAGATTGTGGGCCAGAAATGGATGATGTTATTGATTGAAGTCTTGATGATCTTGTTCTTGCTCCCTTCGTCATCGTGCGGGGGCGTTTTTCCGTTCTTGATGTTTTTGCCGCCACAAGCCACACATTGTTATAACGAGGAGCAAACTTCCTTCTATCCGCACACAGGCGCCAATCTAACACATGGAAACGCGCCCCGTTTTGAGCTTCCAAAGGGTAGAAATCTATAAGCTGTGATTGGAGAAAAAGTTAAAACGGGGGCCGTTTTGAGCATGAATACTTGAGTAGGTACGCCCACGAGTCGCAAGTTCACTCGCCATCACTATCGTGATCAAACACTCAGTCTTCTTATTAACCCCTCCACTATCTAACCAATCGCTAGGACCCTTCAGATGTACTGATCTCTACCGGCACTTTACGGGCGACTTTTGCGGGGAGGAAAGCTAAGTGTGGGTAGGTCGAGAGACGGACTTGCACACGGACACACACATGCAAAGGCCCGGAAAGAGCAAGAGAGGGGAGAAGGCTGGGCAGACTGACAATTGTGACAAGTGATAGACCATGGCTCCCGGTTGGACGCTAAATGAAGGGGGAACTGAGCTCAACATTGATGGCGCATGAGCTAAGGGGCAACTGCCAGTTCCACCTTGCAACCTTGAGCAGTGGCCTTGCTTTTTGCCGGAATAACCCTTGGGTTGTCCCTCCACCCTGGGGAAAGCACGGACCCTAAAGAACCGGGCCTGGAATGCCACGCCTGATCTACGGACGGGATAAAGAACTAGGCCAACCAACTCACCCCGTTTCATCACACCCTGGTCGCCCATGGCCTTATCAAAAAGTTGCCATGTGGACCCTAAGCGTCATAGTGTAGTAATTACTGCCATCCCGTCTCCGAAATGATCCCAGGGATGCAGCGGACCGTGCTTAATGCATCTGATTCGAGAGCCGCATCTCGCACCGTTTTTGGGCTTGTTGCACTTTCTGATGGCTGCCTCCGTTGTACGGGATTCACCACTGGCCTGTGCCCCGTCCAAACTCCAGGCTACAGAGCCGATCGATTGGTACCTTTTTGATGCGCACCTGGGAGATCCTCGTTATGCTAGGGTTTGACAGGCACAATCAGGCCGCTAGCGCTCTGGACAGCCGAATGACACCCAATAACAGCTGGTCAGTAGGGATTCGCCTCGCTGAGGTTAACTGAAGTAATCAGGACATGCCACCTCGGTCGAAGCGTATTTCCTGTCCGGCGCGCCAACGAGGGTCGATCAATAATCAAACATGCGGTGTACTTCCCGTCTCTCTTACTTTGCTTGGATGCGCCTCGCCTGTTTCTGTGCCGCGTGCTTGCTTTCCCTAACCCTTTCCCCTCCCTCCACCCGCCTCTGGGTGCGCTTTAGGCCGTGGTTTCTTGACGTCTTCGTTTCACAACCCTTGCAAAGGCCGCTTGTGTAACAGGTGCATCAGAGCCAGATCGATTGCGCTTAAGCAGCATGCCGTGGTTCAAACAAGTGCTTGTGCTCGGACAACCTGCCCCTCAAATCTGTGTACTGATCTGCGAGGTGTGCATCACTCAACTAACAAGGGCACCCCTTATTCCTGGACCGAGAGTCTGAGGCAACCAAATATTCGATCATAGCTGCGTGTTTTTAGCAGAAGCGATGGTAGCGAATGCAAGCTGTCCAAATAGGAATGCCCCTCTCCATGTGACTCTCTCACTTAAGGGGTTCTCTTGATCAACCTGAACAAACCACACATACATCAATGCCGTGTGTGTGTACCATCCCAGACTAGCTGTGCCACAGAAGCACTCGGTGAGCCCTGTCTCTGTCCGGCACTCGAGGGGCAGTATATAATACCGCCCTCGATTCCTGAATGCAAGCTGATCCCTTCAAACCAAACCACCGCTCGCACGGATGTCAGCTACCACCTTGTCTCAATCTGTACCTAGACTCTCTTCATTGCCCTCCCAACATGGGTAGCCTCACCAAGCAGTCAGGTCGATTGTTCAATCTAAAGCTGGTCCGCAAGTACTTGGTCAAGGGCAATAATACGCACCCACGTGGCGAGAGGGGCTCACAGAGCAGCCCCGGTCAACATTCCGAACCCAAGGGTGAGACATCAGATGGATCAAGTTGCTGTTCAACTGAATTTCATTACGGCCGAACCGAATCAGAATCTTCTCATGAGGACTATTACCAACACCACCAAGCCCACGATGAGATCTTGGATACTTTCTTAAGGCCTAGCCCCGGAGAAAGCAATAAAGACATCAAGGCCCTCCTCCAGAAAAATCAATACCCAGCCTTGCTATCCCCTTCTGAGATTCAATCACTAGAACCACCATCACCACCCCCAGGCAAACCGCTGCCTAAAATCCCTACACAAGTTCGACCCCAACGAGCACCGCAACAGGTGCCCCGAGTGCTTGATGATCCTCGGGTCCCCGCGCGGAACCTCCAGAACACTCAATCCCAGGCCCGAGAGGCCGGGACGGCCCACTCGGCCTTCCCAAAGTCCATCGCTGTGCCTCCGAGGACTACCTCCCTCACAACTTCGTCGCGGTTCCCTCGGGAGACACACTCTCCCCAGCGACCACATCGCTCCTATGCCACCGCTGCTACACATGCTCCTCAACATATCGCCAAGTTCTATGACAAGACATCTAAGAAGAATGAGGAGCTTATTGAGGAATCTATTTATGAACCCCTCGGACGATTTGCCAGGAACTCTCTTATTCAGAACTCCATTACAGACTCTCAAAGTCGGCAATTTATCTCTTCCTCCGATAATGTCATTACGCATATCGGATCCAAGGTTGCCCAGCCTTTGGCTACAAGCCCTGGAGGATCGGCTCCTTTCTTAACGCCAGTGGGGTATAACGGGGACGAGGATACTCCCATACCCTCTCAGCTATCCTTACCAAAGGACCTTCGACCTAAAGCATCCTTTAAGGCTTCCCGTACGGCCGATACTCTTGCCTGTCGACCTACTACAGCATCTCAAGAGCCCCCCCTTGCGCTCACCATTCATGGCCGTGGACCGACAAGAGCGTCTCTCGAGTCCGGTACTGGGATCAATTCCTTTGGAAATCCGATAGTAACTCCTGAGAGCAGCCCCAAAACGTCACATTATCAAAGACCAGTCAATATTGGCTTAAAGACGAGTCGATCCACCAGCCACCTTTTTGTGCCTGACTCGGAACGTCGCCCTATGTTAACTAAGAAGTCAGCACCTAATCATCGAATGGGAGCCAAACCTAAGCCTCTTCAACTTTCTTTATTTCCTCAGCTTCCTCAACCGCCTGGACCTACTTAGTTTCCTTTCTTCAATGCCCCTGTGCGCTCTTACTTTGATTATGAGGGTGGGGAAAATAATAGTCGCGTTGGCTTTCACCAGCCGTCTCCTCTTCTCCTTTAGAACCTTCAGTTGCTGTCAGCGCTCGCAATAGTCCAGACTGCAGATCAGGGCAGGGAATACGGACGCCCGGTGTGGACGCTAAGTACGCTAGGTTGTTGGCATGGTGTTACAAAACCAGGGTGTCCATGATTGTTGCTGCGCCAGCCATTTTGTTTTGGATATTTCTGATCAATTTACTGGTGCGATCCGGATCAACAAGGCTTGTTTCAAGGGACGCATCATCCTAGTCGTCAATCCACGAACGCCCGTCGTGGATTGATTATTGATCTTGGATTGCAGTCTGGACTAATAGTCCAAATGGTCTGGACTATTGCGAGCGCTGGTTGCTGTTGATATATGCTACAACTAACTGAGATGCGTTGTTCTCTTTGCCTCTGGACCGCATAGTCGCCTTCACAGCATTAAAGATGAATTGATCTTGCCTTCTTAGGATAATATACGTCATCCTACTGGGCCCTAGATAGACTGCTGACGGTGCCCTTGTTGAACCAATTGAACCCACTTAGCATATCCTCGATCGATTCGTACGAGCTCATGTTGTCGTCGAATGATGCTGTCTGGCGGGGTTGGTGTTTGAGGAGTTGATGAAGGCTCTCATGGCAACGCGGAGTCCTTCGAAGTTGTCGTAACGATGAGGCTTTGCTAGTGAGTCCCGCCACATGTTGGTTAGACCAGCCGCCTTAACAATTCCGCCAATGAATGTACCCGCACGCCCAAGCGGCAGTCCCCTAGGACCGACCCGCTAAATCCAGTCGGGCACTTCGTACCTGCCAGCATGGAATTTTCGAGGTGGTGGCCTCCGGCTCTCTCGACCTTCTCCCAAAGGTGCTGGAGTCTGTCAATAATCATCACTTCTGGATAGGCCTAGAGACTGTTTTGGCCATAGTTAAGCCTGCCAGCAATCGTCAGTATGCCTCGGAAGCGGATCGGGCTCACATCGGCCATTTGATTCATCGTTGGCAGGAGAATAAAGCAGAATGGAAAGCATTTGGCAAGTCTGAACAACATGAAGACGTAAAGTTCAGCGAGCTGTATTCCGCATAGTTAACTGGTGCGGCTAAACGGATATATAGTATTCATTATGCGGGATTTGTATTAAGCCTATCGCAATCGGGACTAAGGTAAAAGAACAGCATATGAGTAAAATACTGCAGTTCTTAAAATCAGTAGGATTGGCTGCTGGCTGCCTTCATACTGTTCGAGAATTTGACCACTTCCTAGCGCAATCGGGCGGCCAGTTTGCTGCAGGAGGCATGGTCTACTTAAAAGAATGGACCCCATTAGATACTTGGGTGCTTCTTAATAACTAGGGAAGCAAGTTGACTACATTTGCAGTCCGAATCTTTGGAACCATGGCCAATTCAGCTTCCTCAGAGAGATCATTTTCAGCGGGTAACTTCCTCCACAACAAGGTACGCAACAGGCTCACTCCAGCCGATGCTGACACGCTGGTGTTCATCTACATGAATGAATGGGTGCTAGAGAGGCTAATGAAGTCTCATACTTAACCTCTTGATCATCACAATGAGCTTAGTTCTATAGTGGTCAGCCAGGAAGATTTGGCAGAAGACGGTGGGATTACTCCCGAAGATACGTATATGGAAATGGATTGCGCATCAAGTCTGGAAGTCGACGCTGTTATTGACGAGTTTACTCATCAATCCGTCTCCGACGGAGAAGAGGCAGTTGTGGACACGTTTCAGGTCCAAGCTGGGCCACAGAGCGAAGAAACGGGGGAAAATTGACCGAGTCTGGCTTGGTTATTTGTTCTATATGACCCTTGGGCAGCTTCATATACGAGTAGTTATATTGCAAAAAAATTAATAAAACAAGAAAGAAAAAGGAAAACATGCTTTTTATTAGCAGTAAAATATTGGCTCATCCTAATGATTTGCAGCCTAACTCGCATGTGCCTTACGTACGTGCCCGTCATTCCCCTGCCAAAGAGCAGCAGCCAACAAATGTGATCATATCTAGGGCGGACCCTATGTCATTGCATGCGAGCGACAGTTACCACCTCCAAGCCCTTGATGAGACGTTGTTGGATTGCAAAAATTCATCCGGGTATCTCACAAAGCTGGGCTGGTAATGTCCCTCCTCATTCGCTTTCCTTAGCGGTGCTTCTCCGTCTAGTCAAGTCCCTTGAATCTGTGCCTTTTAACCCGTCAATCTGTTTTTGTTAGACGTTCGGGTGATTCACATACCAATCCAACACTCGTCCTCTCTTCGGCATACCCCCCTGCCGAATTGGGAGCCAAGCTGCGTCGACGGCCCCTTAACAATATGCCAGACCAAGGACCGGAGATCCGAAGCCAAGCCATTTTTTCCGAGGAACTTCTTGGGACTCGTGCGTTTCAGTCATATTTAGGATGCTGAGCTATGGGTTCTTTTCCATGAGTTTTCACTCAACTTCTCTCACCCTCCCCCCACACATTAATTCCTGGGCCATTTCTGCAATGAAAGAGCTACCTTGTCGGTTGCTCCACAGCCTTCTCCATATTTTGGTTACATATTGCCGGCCATTTCGCTTGCAGCGACCTATATGAGAGTCGGCACAATTGTTTCCATTACTTCCAGTCATCCCGGCCTTCGATTGCGCGCTTCCCCGCCTACAGACAACCAGTATCACTAGCACAGAA
Organism: Fusarium falciforme; assembly: GCF_026873545.1. Classification (NCBI taxonomy): domain Eukaryota; kingdom Fungi; phylum Ascomycota; class Sordariomycetes; order Hypocreales; family Nectriaceae; genus Fusarium; species Fusarium falciforme. Next base: position 910,871 of record NC_070556.1, read on the forward strand.
CTACAGCCCAGCTGTATATTCCAGCCGCTTCCAGACACTTAAAACCTTTCCTTAGCTCGTCCTCCCGCTGCTTTTGTCATTAGTTGAATCTTTTGAACTGACTCATACTCTTCGACTCCTCTTCATGTCATGAACCACAGAGACCTCGGTTAGGCGAATGACAAGAGAAATCGAGTTGGAAGCGGAATCGTGACTCCGACAATCTTCCGCCTTACAACTTCCCTACACGAAGTTTGTTAAGCAACGAAGACATTAATCTATATATAGAGGAGAAGGTTAAACATTTAATTATTCGCCGTAAGAGAAATGCTATCCGCAGCGACATGCATTGGGCCCAACAGCACAACGAGCACATCAAAACGATCCAGGAACCAAACCAAATCGCATTGAACAAGCACCGCGTCGCGAAGAGGAAGGCTTAGTCTAGATTTTGGGTCTAGCGAGTAGGACCTGGGTCGCATCTGCCATCATCTCTCCAGTTTGCGGGAACCTTACCTCAGAGGTATGCATGCTTAAAATACAACTTCTACACCACTCAGGATGCAATTACACCCCTATCTAGATATACCTCGTCCATTAGCCCCATCGATATGTACAAACGTTAGCAGAGAAACCGCAGCGGGAGGCATCATGTTGGCCGCAGCAGCTTGCACGACGCGAGCAAGGAAGAAAGTGGGAATTAAACGGGGTGTAAATGACAAAGATGATGGGGCGTCCCGTAGTGGAGGACCTGTCGGGAGACTAGGGAGTGGCGCATTACTTTCAAGCTTGTGTACTTTGTTTCCGGGGGTTGGGGGATGGGGGTTCAAGCAGCTTGTCAGTAATATAGAATGTTGCCTTGCCATTTCCTACTTGCCTGTATTGAGGTCATTAACATGAAGAGTTCCTCTCGATCTCGCTTTCCTGTTTCCCTGCCTTCGTCGCCGTGCCGATCCGCGGCCGGTATTGAGGGCAGCTAGTGTGCTTGAGGCAGTGAACTAACGCAAGCAGGCTGGCATAATATATCAACAGGTGACAGGCGCCGCATTAGACCAGCGTGTGACGAGGGCGACTTGGAGCGCCACACTAATATCGCTCGGACCCCTCCTTCGCATGCCTGCAGTTTCTAGAGAGCGAAATTTCATAGCATACGGTGCAAGCAGCGACAGGACAATTCTCAATGTGCTTGTAAGCTAAGTGGGCAGGATCGAATACAAAAGACTACATATAATGGGGTTTATTCTATAATAACGGCGGTTCTTTCTTCCCATTATGTCCTCCACTTTCGCCTGTATTAGTAGTCCCTTTTTGTCATTTTGAATTTGTTGGTCCTCAACAGTTGGCTGTCCCGAATTATAATCGAAGCATTGCGCCATTAAGGCGGGGAATGGATCCAAGTTTGGTCGCCGCGCTAGCATGGGTGTCGCATAACATTCGTGTGACCGGATGTAACTATCCGGTTTCACATCTGGCCTGTCGCATAATCCTAACGACATGAGCTTAAATAGCTGTGCCCGAACACATGGCTGTTCGATTTCTTTTGTTCTTTAGATAATTCTCATCAATTGACTGGTGCCATCAATGATCCCTGTGGAGCCAGTTGTCTGACAATGGGACTGGTCGCATGCCGAGGGGTATATAGAACTACTAGTGTACATTTGGTGAATCCGAATGTTAACGTAACCTCTGCCGCCACCTTGTTGCTGGCGTCGCCTAGCCTACCTATCATGCAAGGTGGCGTTTTGGGGCTTGCAATGGAGCCAACGACTTTTATCTCACAATCCTTTTGAAAATCCTACAAGATCATGCCCTCCATTCTTTGATACATTACCTGAACAGCAAGACCTAGCCATAGGATAGGTGGGCTCGTTCACGCCACTGACGGCCGCGTGAAGCAAGATATACTTGAAGTGTAGTAACCATAACCCTCAAAATCAGGACCGCGCTTCATTAGGATAAGCCTGCAGGGATGTAGTAGATCTTTGCCACCAACACCTCGCTCTTAAATTTAGCATGCAGTCATCTGGGGTACGCACACCCGCAAACGCACATGAACCATCCGTTAGTTTAAGTAAATCACACAGAGTATAGCCCTCTTGGGCTTCCAACGACAAAGAATAGCGTCGGTCACCCCAACCCTGTCAAGTGTCGGTGTGGCTGCTGGCTAACAAGGGGTGTTATGTTCTGGGAGACGCCACGAAGCGCCTGGCGGCTGGGGAGACTGGGGATTCATGAGCAGCCTGGCCAACAGGTACAACATGATCATGAGCAATCGCTCCTGCGTCGGGTCGTTCGCGGAACTATCCGTCACCTGTCACAACCAGTTCTTGCTCACGGACGCCACAGTCAGTCAGTTGGAAGTCATTCTGGACGACCCCTGCCATATCTTCAAACCGGTCGCTTATCCAGATTCGATGCTTTAGGTCTCTTGCTGATACTACTTGAATTGGGTGATAACATCGAGGGGCTATTGATTCAAGGGATGAAGGAGTTCCGTGAGAGCGCATGTTTCCATATCACCTGAAAGGCCTCCAACGTAGTTTACATGCTGGGCGATTGCGATGGCAAGTCCAAGTGCTACATCTGCGCGCCGGAAGGCGGGAATGCGGATAGGTAATTAGTCCTATTGGGCCCCAAAAGCAGGGTCTCCGCGGAAAGCTAATTTCGTTCAAATATGGGAAAGCCGTTTTTTGCTTTTTTGGTTTCCCCTTCCCCTAACTGACCGGAAGAAAAAAAGGGGTTAATACAAGGACAGTAACTAACGTAATAAAAGAAAATAAACATAAAACAGAAAACCACCAATACATATCTGCTACGCACTGCACATCGTGATAGCTTCGTACCGCGCCTTTCCCTAGCATGTCTCGACTTGGCGCGTGTAGCGATAGCTCGTGCCACTTCGTTCTGGTATTGCCTCCAACAACAGGTCGCTATAAAACAAAGGCTGCGGGACCTCTGTGAGCCCCATACCGACGGGCCGGGCCGGCACGGCACTTTAGGAGACCACCCCACCAACTCCGCGGCGATGGCAGCGTGACTTGCCGGTGGGAATTTAAGATTCCTCGGGAATCTCGGTAATTACCGCGGATTATTTGTACGCAGTACGCCCGTTATCCTTCGATTGCCTGTCCATCACATTCGTACCCCTGTCTGGGTGGATCTTTAGGCGAGACCCTCTTAGCCTTTCGGACATCGTTTCCGTTAACTCGAACATTTCTCGTACATAGCGCAGAGTCTCAAATTTGCACATTCGGTCGGGGTGTTTGGAAAGTTTGTCTGTGAAACGGAGTAGTTCGAGGGCATCTTCGCGCATCTGTAGGACAGTCATCGTGTAAGTTGTACGAAATAACCAAACAAGCAGTGCTGAGTGAAGAGAGGTTGGGGTAAACTTGCTTTGCTCAAGTTCTGGTCTGTAAGTTGCTCGTTGATGGATGGATGATCTCGCAGCTTATCGTGATAAGCGTTTGCCGAGCGAGCATTGGGGTTGGTACGGATAAACGGCATTACAGGCCGTCTGCACACTCGCAGCAATGAAAACAATTCAAAGTAGATAGCGGAATCCAGCATCTGTAGAGGATGGGAATGGAGATGCAAGTGGAGGAAAGGCGGTACAGATGAATACAACACGTTCCCATTTCTTCGCTTCTCAGCAGGTTTCTCTTCCCTCCCGCCAGAAGGAGTGAAGGGTAAAAGAAAAGCCTCTTGCGTCATTAAATTGTAATATATTGGTTGCGAAAAGTGATTGATCACTCGTACTTCGCGGGGGACTCAGAAAAGAGTCACAAGACATTAAATTAGAAGACCTTGGAAAGCTAGACAAGGGAAGGCAATGGACCTGCTCTACCGAGCTCAGATATGATTGGCTTACCTTTGTCGGGGCTACATGCAGCTTTTCCTTTTTAGAAACTGGCTGCAGGCAATACAGTTGTGGAGCCGCCACTGGTTTCTCTTCGTCGTTCCAATTCTCGAGCCTACCGGAGAAAGAAATGTGTGGCTCGTGAGGGAGAGGAATTGGTCTGAACTCCATTATGTATGGCCATGTCAAAACTTATAACGTACATGAGCAGCGAGTGGGTTACTTGGGGGGCCTCAAACCAGCCACCCCCTGGCCTTTTGTTCCTCATCTAGTGGGGTGTCTTGGTTAGCAAAAAGCGGCCTGATTCGCAAAAATGGGATGTTTTCAAGCACACTACCAGTAGAATATCGTGGGCTTGGTTGTAGCTTCATTTTACAATTGGCTCGTGTATAGGATTGGATTTGTACGTTTGCAGACACCCGAATCGTCTATCATGACGTGCATACACACGGCTAGCTGAATATTTGTGAATTATGTCGGCCGCCCTGTTCTGTGACTTAATGTTGTTGATAGAAATAGAGGTAAGACCCCTGCAAGAAGTAACTAAGCTAAAAAGAACCACGCGGGTTACATATGCAAAGGAGTGAAGGGCTCTGCTATCATACTATATCAAGTATACGGGCCGATTTCCACCTGCGCTGCCTAACAATTAATCGCAATATTTGTCCTCCCCCTACCAAAAGGTTCAATGCATATTATACACTACTAAATCTTTCCCAATTTGTAAGTTATTATAGTAAGGCTAGATATGCGTACGTTGCCGGCAGCGTGGAGTTCTGTCCCTGGAGCAAAGATCCCTTCACTTCCAGTCGGTGCGCCTGAGCCGCAAGACCATGTCTCTGCGCCGGCCTAGGATGGCGTGTGATCTCGTCCATGCGATTAAGAATATCCCAGGTATCCAGAGTGTAATAATCCCACGATGGAGGCTTTCAAACCGAACACAATCTAGCCAAGTCGCTTACCCTGGTCTATGTATGTATGTATGTATGTATGTATGTATATTTTTCGTCCGGGGGCCGTGAGGCCCGTAAAGTCCCCTATTGGGACACAGGACGTGCTGAGCTAGAGTCTCTAGTGCTAAAGTCTACGTAAAGCTTACGCAAATTACAGAACAGGCCACTATCCAGCATATCATCGGCTCAAAGGCGCGTCCTGTCGAGCCTGTTACCCGTCAGCGGGATGACCAGGTGCGGCTATCATAGCATTACCCTGGTCTCAGGTCATGACTTTTGGGCTTCAGGGTAGCCTTTAAGCAGACCTATCGAAACCTCGATGGTTTCATGCCAATGGCGATAATGTTTACTCATCTGCCCAACCAAGATAGCGACATTCGGTCATTCCGTTATCTTAGAATTAGCAAGAAGACATGCTTCCTCTGTGGATAGGTCGCGCGGAATTACAACTTTCAAATACAGAATAACCACGGCAAGGTATATTTTTATTAGATGTGATCGTCTTCTATCATTGCCGGGCGCCCTGCTAGGTTGTTTTTTCAACATGCTATTCAACAAAAATTGCGACGCGCTTTGCAGAGAGTAGCTCGAGGAGAGCTGCTCTATGCGGATGCCGCAAAGGAGTCGACAGTAGTTAAACGAGCTGGCCCATCAGACTATTACAAGCACGCCATTTAGCCGTTATATCCCAAACCGGCGACCCAAATCAAGTCATGTAGAGTGGCTTGGATACCTTGGGCCAAAGAATGAACTTTCCCGAATATGGTCTAAATCAAATTTGGGCTTTATGATCGGCAGTTTACCCCAAGTGCTGTCGCGGTACCGAAGAAGGCAAAGAGCGTACCCACCCATTGCTTTGCTACGAGAACCTTGAGATGTAAAAGAATGAAGCTGCTAATAATCGAATCGAACTAAAGCGCGGCTCAAAAGTACGCTCTGACTGCGGTGCAGTGGTTGAATTCTTATCCTCTTGCTCCAAATGTGATGGACCATTTACTAGTGCACAAGACTTGAGACTTTCCTCTGCGATGAGAGTATCAGCTTACCAGTGGACACAAGTATTATACCGGTCCCTAGTCCACCTCCCGGTAGCTCGGGCAGGCATGAACCCGGAATAGGGGAGGATAGAAAAGTAAGACTAAGCGCGCTCAACAAGACGCACCGAGAGAAGGGTCGCTGGTTGCCATCGCTGTTTCTGTCCCGGATCCTAGACATCAGCTGCCTCCGAGATTCCGGTGAGAATAGGAGATCGCCTCAGCTGTCCCAGATAGCTCCATATGCTGGAAGCCCCTTGGACTCGATCTCATGGACGACATTCTTGGTGATTTTCTCATTGGCGATAATAATCACAGCCTCAGCGCCGAAGTACAGTGCCAGGTTTAAACCCATGCGGACGAGGTCAGGCCGTCCATAGATTTTGGTGTCGTAGATGATGGCATCCGGGATCTTCTCTCGCACAAGGTCAATTATCTCCCTCCCAAAAGTTGCCTCTGGCCGTGGCGCCGACCAGATGAGTTGTGTGGGACAGCTCGGATGGTTGATGTGTCCAAGCAACGGCCCGATCCCTGACCCTGTGGCGATAAACACGAGGCGGTTGAAGAGCGTTGCGATGCGCATCAGTCCAAACGTCGGAATACCACGCACCCAAAGCTTCGCAGGTGGTTTCTGAATACAGGCACGGGTCCAATCGCCTGCGTTAGAAACGATGACAGAAAACCCCTTGGAACTACCGGAAGCCTCCGGGGCAGCAATCGTTGCGAACGAGTGCCATTCCAGGAGGGGTCTCTGAGAGACCCGCGTGAAGCTTCCGTTTACCGGGACGGTGTAGTTGAAGTGCAGCCGTACCGCATGATCAGAGAGAACCTCGGCGTCAACGGGGACCTTGCGGAGAGACAGCCACGAAGAGGCAATGCTACATGTTGCAGCTACCAAGAGCCAGAATTGGGGACTCCTGACCGTCGTAAGGCCGAGGGTCTGACTATGGGGCCGGGCATCGTTGATGCCTAGCATTGCATGCACCCAGAGCAGGGGTAACGAAGCCCATCCCGCAAATCGATGGAACCGTTCAAACATGTCGTGGTGTCGCTTTCGGAACGAGGGCCAGGCGAGACCGACCAATAAACAGAATAGCCCACAGAGAAGCCATGATACTGCCTGCCTCGCAATAAACTCAATCCTCTGCCCGTCGTGGCGAGTTCTCTTGCAGATTGTGTCCTTGATGGTCGAGATGATGAGCCATGCGCCCGCGCAAGAACCTGCTCCCGAGTGAACACCGCCCAGGTGATATATCTTGGCGCAACGAGCGCGAATCCAGAGCGGAGCTCGCTTGGGGACTGAACAGGCGATGGTGAATAGGACGTTGATGACCATGTCCTGGCGCGCGAGAACGGCCGCTGTGAGGTTGGTAGCAGCTATCGTCCCTAACCACTGTGATCCGGGCCTGAGGACGAGGACAAGTATCAAAGCCGCCAAGTTTATGGCACCCACCAGAGTGAACAGAGTCCGATAAACAATGAAAACTCGGTGCCTGAGGCCTCTGAACGACTGCGCCAATTTTTTGTTCGGCAGGTCTTGGGTGAGATTCCGCCTCTCAGCGGGGATGGGCAATGTCGAAATGGGCGTTTGCGAATGCATCTTGATCCGGGCATCTACGTCGCCTCTTTTGCCCTTTCCTGCCAGTTCGATTGGTCCATTCTTCACCCTATTTGTGGCCATTGTCTGAAGCTCCTGACTATTAGCCTTTCCGTTTGCTGTTGCCGGCCGATCTTCAAAGAGGTGTATCTGAGCAGGGACAGCAAAGTACGACAGACGGTTCTGCGGATGGACGGCAATGATGGTGACTTTGGAGCTTCGTGAGGATGCGAAATCGTGGATTTCTCCGTTAATCAACAATGCCGCAGCCCGAGACACATCGGGAGCCGACGCAGCCAATGCGGATACGCCGTCGACCTCGAGACGAAGCCCCTTTCTCCGTGCCAGACCAGGATAAATCGTCGAAGTTCAAACTCACCTTGGCTTTGACTTGATCATCAACCCGCCTGAGAGTCTCGAGGGAACCATCAGGACGCCAACGCCCAATGTCTCCCGTTTTGTGCAGGTGAGGCCTAAAAGGCATTTTGAGTACCGGCCAGCAAGGATGATCATCGGTCAACATACCCACCGCCTACAAATGGATCCAGCTTAAACTCCTCCGCCGTGTCGCTCTCGAGATCAGCGTAGCTTCGAGACACGCTGGGCGCTCTCGCCCACAGCAGTCCTGAAACACCCTCCGAGAACGGTGTCTCTTCCCGGTCTAAGACATAGGCCCTACTCCTCGGGGTAGGCTGGCCAATGAACATTTCCTCTCCAATAGCGTGCTCGCGCATGGTATTGACGATAGTTGTCAGTCGTTGCAGCCGCCCCTGGTCAGCAGCTATGTCCGGTCAGCGGGGTTTGGCGGACCACTCCTGGATACGTCAAGCACAGTAGACAGAAATTGGCCAGTATATGTTGGATACACGGTACGTATCTCAAACGCATGACGGGGTGAGTTCAGTGGATTACGGAGATGAAACTGTGGATCTCATTGATTGAATTTTCATGGCCTTGATGATGTTTTCTCTTGCTTGCCTGTCCCATCAATATCATTATAAAAGATGCTATCACCATTTTAAGCACACGCAGGCGTCAATCTAACCAGGTATGTCCTATTCCAGATGCAATTAACAACATCGTCAAATCGCAGAACAGGGCGATAGACAAGATATCTGGTCTTCCATGTACACAAGTCCATGCATCTAATGGATAGCCTGAGGGTGCGGGGAGGATAAGAGGCGCACCTTCCCTATTCAACCAAGCACGGAGAGGACAGAAGATGGCGGACAACGATCATCGGTGGCTGGCACTCGTATGACCACTGTCGCCCCCACACCCCAAGCTTGACAGAATGAAGGCCTTTGATCCCTTCCATCAAGTCATTTCAGAGCATCACCGTGCGTTACAAGGATACCCTAGCTCGGCATTCGGGAAATCCTGCCCTGGTGTGAGCCATTAACGAACGCAGCTGCGCCAGCTCCTGAATGTCTCTTATGGAGATCTAATTGATAAATTTCTGGCCATTAATATGAATGATTCGAGCATCTTGGATACTGCCATATCCAGCTTCGTTCCTCAACGCTCTTTTGGGCAAGCCGCAAGCGGCTTGCGCCCCCTTTTCTTGAAACGGAAAGGGAATGCGCTGGCATGGAACAGGAGGGTAGCCCTGCCTCCCAATACTCAGTCGTAATAACCTGAAGAACTTGCCTCTTCCAGTCCTTACCTAGTTGGCAGGTTAGACCAGAATCACGGGGAGGGAAATGCGGATTGCATGTCACTGGAGGGGTTTAGCTGGTGCCAGGCCATACATACCCCTGCAATGCCTGGCGAAAACTGTTGGGATTTGCGGCTTATTGGGCAGACACGGCGAGCTTATTATGCGTCATTGTTGTTTATTGCTTTTCCTCTTTCCCCGGTGGTCGGACAGCGGCAGGCAAGGCCGCCTGTTCTATTGTGGCTATTGCTGATTACTCATTCTAATTTCGCCCTTATTTCTAAAAGTATTAGCGTTGTTGCCTCAATTATGCAGCCCTACTCCATACAACTCTGTGATTGGACAACATGCCATACGCCACTTTCCGCATTTTGACACCCACGAAACGGGATGGTGTTTTGAGTTTCAATAGCAGTGTTTTCCCGACCGCTTTTCCGTCGGCTTCAGGTGTGGCGAAAGGCTGAGCAACCGTGTCGTTCAGGGTGGGCCGTACACCCATTACGGGACGCCAGGCAATTGCCGAGCCAAGGCGCCTTTCGTCAGACAATTGGTTCCACAGGGACCATTGACGGCACCAGTCAATTATCTAAAAAACAAAAGAAATTAAATAGCCATGTGTTTAGGCATAGTAATTTAAGCTCATGTCGCTGGGATTGGAGTCCTCGATACGAGAAGCCGGATGTGAAAGCGGATACACGACCCCAAGGTACAGGCCGGGTTTCACATCCAGTAGCATGTCTCACTGAGGCACAATAGAACCTGGTGGTGATATGCGATAACCTTCCCAGGGGAAGAGTACGATGTCCGAACGGTAGGTTAATCGATTCCACAGACTTGATACGAAGCATCATGGACGGTTCAGGTCATGACAGTGGCGGATATCTGAGAAGTACTCGACATCACAGGAAGTTGCAGACAGCGTGTTGCACATATTGGCTTCCCGCCCTCCTCCAAAACAGGCGATGAGTTGCATCTGGCCTGATATTGTGCCCTTGCTGGCCGGCAGGAACTACGAGTTGTTGGCCAGATTGAGACTAGTCGCATCATTCACGCAGCAATTGGCTTGCTTTGTGACATGTTACTAGTGTGTACACCACATGGGTGCATGCCAAGTGTGCAGTGGTGTTCCAGGAGATAAGGATTCGCAGACTCATCTATCCTGACCAAGGATTGGGCTAGGATATCCAAGGCTGCGGTTGCGGCACAGGAATGTGGCTTGATACTCCCCATCGCCAAGTGTGGCGGAACAAGCCTGCCAATGCCACGGGTGGCTTTTATATTCGAGTGGGATAGTATGCCGAGAGTGAAGGGTGAGGCGCCTTGTTGGATACCTTACAGGACAAGATGTAATAAAGGTTAACCGATTGTAAAATCCAAAAGCAACATCGTGCATTGAGTGGCTGACCCACGTCGCCAACAAGGCTTCTGCAGGGTCCAGGGTATCACCCGGTGGTGTAACCGAAGATCACTGTGTGCCAGTTCATGCAATAGGACTGCGAGAAGTGACGTATCCGATGTTGGCGCGGTGATCAAACCTGCATACGTCCCTACTTCATTTGCTCTTTAGTTCTGTTCTCAACCGTCGAGAGTCAATAAATCCCAGGTGGCAGGTCGGAGGCTGCTGCTGCTAATAACAGCTTCAGTTTCGAAAGTGGAGGAGGAAAGGGAGGTATCGACAAAGGGAAAGAGTCTCCCTCTGCAATAGAGTCGAACCTCTTATCGTTCTTATCTGCTCGTCGTCTTGCAGTGCTCAACATACACCCATGCCAAGAATTTCCCCGCTTCTCTAAATCATTGTGGAGATAAGGAGACACATTTTAAGTACCCACCCCCATTGAGCTGCCCCATGAGCCGCCGTTGTGACACCCTAACTAGACGGCGCTTGCCACGTTCGAATACACAGCCTTGGTCGCACGGGCCTTTCTCCCGAGAGTTTAGTACTCCCAGTCACCCACAAGAAAAGACACTGTGAAAGGCAGTCGAGACGCAAACTCCCAATAGCACGGACCTGGAGGTGGGATGATTAGGCAAGAAAAAGAAATTATTATTCAGAACGGGATGCTCCGTACCAATAAACCAATTGCACTCCCGTCACTAGTAATTATGCAATGCCATCATGTGCCCCCTCCCCCCACCTTTAGTCATGTCCTTATCATCCGTCTTCCAGCCCTGTTTTAATCCCGCCTTTATCCTTGATCGCTCCGTCCAGGCTGATCCGGCTGCCGAGATGTGGTCTCTCGCTGAGTCTCCCGCATTAACGCTTGTACAAATCGCTGAGACTCGTGGACGAGGTAGTTCTGGATGAGGGCGCAGTTGCACCCCGAATGCTGTAGAAGTTCCATCTTAAGCGTATGAATCTCAAGAGTTAGGTCTGCCACGCATGTAGAAAGGTCGCGATGGATGCGCTTCAGATCCTGCTCGCTAGACTCGAGCCTCAGCAGCTCGGCCCTCTGTTTGGCTCGGAATTTGTTGGTTGCGAGTCGGTTCTGTTCCCGGGCCGTTTTCATGTCGTCATCGCGCTGTTGGAATGCGTAAGCGTTGTTGCCCCTGGCACTTCTATTGCCGCGAATACTTGCATGCTGTGTCTTCTCCTTTGCCAGTGGGTCCGTGTCTGTGTCGCGAGACGAATTCCGTCGATCGGACTTACGAGATGGAAAGCCGTTAGTATCGTGATTCCGCTTTTGATGCAGTTTCTTTGGTGAACAGGGTCAGTACCAGCAATCCTAGACAGGAAGTGATTTCTCAAAACCCACGGGCTCAGAAAGCATAGAAGAAGGTGAAATCTCCGTGACGGGAATGTCGCTACTCCATAGATTCGGAGACGCGGCCATACGGTTGTTGTCGCTCCAAACATCAGTCAATCTGGTATCGCTGCGATACGCAAAGCTATTAGGAGGTGAGGGTACGGTCGGCGCGTAGACGCTGTTTGCCGTGCTAGTCTCATCTTGGGATGAATCAAATGGTCCTAGCTGGCCTATTGAGCACCATTGCTCCCATGGGAGAGGTTGAGAGATATAGGATGTCGCAAAGGTCCAGTCGTTTCCCATAGGATTTAGCGCGCCTGGGGCTCTATCGTCCATGAGATGGTAGGGAGCAGGGGGTATGTTTCTGTTCAAGAAGCTAGACTTTTGGCCACGATAGTGGAACAATAGTTAAAGAGGGTTGTTAACCATCTGGAGGGGTATTGTATGGACCGCTAGCCTATTGCTTTACGCTAGTGACCACGGGTTTGAGCTGATGGTGGACCTATAGTAGAAGCCTGTGATGATTGGAGATGGAAGAAGATACTGTGCCGACTCTCAGAAGCCATTGCAGACGAAATGTCCTGCACTATATAACTTGAATAGACGCAAAGCGTCGAGCATGTTGAGATCCATTGTTTAACGGATCAATGGCTATTCCGATCCATTGGTGGCGAGGATGTGGATGTCTTCTTGTCAATAGTTTCCGGCGGTTAACACCAGTCTTTCTTCTTCTTTAATACAACACAATATGCTCATTTCAACAGAGCAACCAATGGCTAAGCTCCTTGGAATTGCGGAGGCGCATCAAGGACCTCCGAGGGAAGGCTGAGACACAATTGAAGATATTAGGGCACGTGGACTAGAAGAGCCCTTGTCTCAGCCCGTTGAAGCGAAAAGGTGTGTTGGTGATTATTAAGTGTCTAAGTTGTGTGGGGCTGTGAGGAGCACGGCTTACTATATGATGTTTATACCCTAGATCTCTCTATCGGGGTTGATGACTCTATCACAGGACACTCGTTACACTCTTTGCACGCGAAAGGAGAGGTTGGCACTGCCGTGAGCGTTGCATCGCAAGATGGACGCGACCCTCGAGGAGATCTTTGTCGAGACTGGGGATTCAGTGGCTGCGACGCGTCGCTCGCCGACAGCCGTGAAACCGACCGCGAAAGCCCAGAAAAATGTGCAGGCAGCCGCAAGCAAGGCCGAAACGCCAAAGTATGATGCTGTAGAGCAAATAGAAGCAGGTGATAACAACCGTGGCAATGCAGTCGGAGGATCGCAGGCCATGGAGAGCGCGGGGAGCGGCAACGAGTCGCTGATCCAGACGATGCTCCGTACGATGCTCCGGGAAACATCAAGTCATCTCATGAGCGAGCAAAAGCAGATGCTGGAGAGGCTCTGGGATGCGTTGCTTGAGAACCAGCAAAAGGCGACGAAGGTGATGAGTGAGCAGCTGGAGATGATCTGACACCTCCAGCAGGAAATTCATACGGTCAGGGCCGAGGCAGCCAAAGACCGGAAAAAGATAGAAGAGTTTAAGCGCATGCACGAACAGATGTCTGACCAGCTCAGGGCAATGCGAGAAGAGACAGCTAAACAGCTTAGATAGATGTGAGAACAGGAAGCGGAAGATCCGAAACAACTGCGCAAGTAGATAACTGAGCAGATAAACGAGCAGCTTGGGCAGGCACGACCGCAACCAGCAGAAGAAATGGGACAGCTACGAGAGCAACTAGAGGTGGTGACCAAAAGCGTCACGGCCAACAGTGCCCAAGCAAGTCCTTAACCATCATATGCAGATATGGCGCGCACGCCCCCGACAAGCCAACCAAGCAACGTTCAAAGCCTATCATCTATGCGAACAACACCGTCCGCGTTCAGCTATACGTAGTGCTATACCATCGACATGTCGAGGGTGAACAAGGAGGACAGAGCCAAGGCCTAGGCCGGGGGGGTTCGACAAGCCATTAAAGAGGAAATGCGGTCCAAAGAGCGCCAACATGGCGATACGCCGCGGTGGTGAGAGACATACGCAACGCGGACCGCATCAAAGTAATCTACAGGGACGAAGCCGAAATGCAACTTATCAAGCAAATCGCACAGAAAACCGCAATCAAGGGCGCGAGAGTGCTGAGGGACCAACTTTTCCCAGTCAAGGTAGACGGCGCAAATCGTACGGCAGTGCTGGACTCGAATGGCGATATACTCCCCGGATCAATGGAGGCTCTGTGTAAGGAAAACGAAGTGATAATAGCCAAGATCCATTGGCTTAGCAACAAGGAGAACGGCAAGACGTATGGGTCAATGGTGATCCACGTAACGAAAGGAGCAGATGCGAAGCGACTCCTAAAGGAGAGGTGGTTTCACCTGGCGGGAGAGTCAGCCAGCACCAACATCTTTGAACCGCGTCAAGGACCAGTTCAGTGCTATAAGTGCTGGAACATCGGCCACAAAGCATTCGCTTGCAAGAGGGAGCAGGCATGCGGAAGGTTCGCGCAGCAAGGACACCAGCACAGGCAATGCTAGGTAGCAGAACCGTCATGTGCTACCTGTGGAAGGCCTCACGAAGCCTTCAGTCGAAACTGCCGGGCACGAGAGGCACAGGGCGATGCATACTAAATTACAAACATTCCAACTCAACGTACGGAAGAGAGATATGGTCCAACTAAGTATGATAAACGACCCGGACCTTTAGCAATACGCAGTGCTGGCCGTTGCCGAACCATACGCACGAACCATGAAAGGTGCGGTGGTAACGATACCAAACAGCCATAGCAGCTAGACCAAGATAATACTAACGCAGATGCATAATGCGCAGTGGCCGATCCGTAGCATGATATGGATCCGACGAGACAGAGAGGCGGAACAGATCCTGATACTATCAGCAGACCTAACGGGGGCGGTACTGCGACTCCCCGATAGGGATATGCTGGTGATCTCAGTATACATGGACGGGAAAAACGAGGAGATGCTGCATACCCAAGTGACGACGTTCCGCAACGCAACAGGGAGAAAAATAGACGTGATCCTCATAGGCGACTTCAATCGTCACGACTAGCTCTGGGGAGGAGATGACGCGATAGGCAGAAGACAAGACGAGGCGGAGCCGATCATCAGTCTCATAGAGGATCACAGCTTGCTCGGCCTCCCCCCCCGGGGGACGAAGACGTGGGAGAACTCAGAACACGCAAGCACGATAGATTTGGTGCTGGCATCGGCCGAGTTGGCTGAGGAGAGGGTAGTATACGGGATCCATCTGACGGAACATAGCTCAGATCACAGAGCAATTGAGACTAAGTTCGACCTAGGGGTGCCAGAAACAAAACCCAGCGAACAACGGCTATTCAAGAACGCACCGTAGATAGCGATTAGAGAAAGAGTAGAGGAATGGCTCCGATAGCTGCCATGGGATAGCGACGTGCAAACCTAAACGGACATGCTCATGGGAGTCGTACTCGAAGCAATCAAGAAGCTCGTGCCACTAGCAAAGCCATCCCCGTATACAAAGAGGTGGTAGACAACAGACCTAACCCAGCTCCGACGGGCGTACACGTACTAGAGGAATCAGGCGAGATCGCGATGTCGAAGAGGTCAACGGTCGCCGGAACTAGAACAGAGAGCCAAAGGAAGCAGAGAAAGAATTTCATGACGCGATCAGGAGGCAGAAGAAGGCGCATTGGGACGGCTTCCTCGAGGACGGAGCCAACATTTGGCAGTCAGCAAGATATCTCAAGCCGGGAGGCGATACCATAAGCGACAAGATTCCACCTCTCAAGAGGCCGGATGGAACAAAGACAAGGGATAAGGCAGAACAGGCAGAGGAGCTGCTCACTGCTATCGACACTAGGCAAGATTCTCGAGGCGGTCGTGGCGGACAGGATATCATACGCCGTCGAGACGTTCGGACTCCTACCCACAAACCACTTTGGAGCAAGAAAACGACGATCGACAGAGCAGGCACTGCTGCCCCTGCAGGAGCAGATCTACAAGGCGTGGAGAAACCGCAAGGTGGTTAGCCTCATCAGCTTCGACTTCAAAGGCGCATATCCCTTGAGTTGTGTTGAACCTCCCGGCCGTACCAGGCCCCACATGCCCACCATCTTCTAGGAGGTACATGGGTGGAACCTCGTGATAGATTGGGAACGTGAGCAGTGTGATGTAGCGATTTGTAACTCGAGAGATTGCTGGTACTTCTATCACAGGCTGAAATAGGGGGGTGACAGGTATCTTTTGATTGACGCATTTTAATTGGCTACACCTCCTTGCCGCGACCTGGCGGGAGGTTCAACACAACTCAAGGGATAATGGCGTATTTAAGGATCAACTTTTGCAGAGACTGGAGGCCAGAGGCATACCACAGTGGTTGGTCAAATGGATTGATGCTTTCTGCTCGAATCGCACAGCAAGCATTGTGGTGAACGGCCATACCTCGGAGCGACGGTAGCTACCCCAAGCGGGCCTTCCGCAGGGATCACCGCTGTCACCGGTCCTGTTCCTATTCTTCAACGCAGATCTGGTACAGAGCAAAATAAACTCAACGGGCGGCTCGATGGCCTTCGTCGATGACTACTTGGCCTAGGTAACGGGGCCAACGGCGGAGACAAATAGGGCAGGCATTCAAGCCATCATAGACAGAGCACTAGACTGGGAGCGGTGCAACATTCGAAGGCGATAAGAAAACCATCATACACTTCACGCGCAATGCCGAGCGCACCAGCGACACGCCATTTGTGATCAAAGGGAAAGAGGTCAGGCCGACACAAAGCATCAAGATCCTGGGAGTGGTGATGGATGGGAAGCTACGGTACAAGGAACACATGGCAAGAGCAGCAGCCAAGGGCCTGTCGGCGGCCATGTGCCTGAGGAGGCTCAAGATGCTATCACCTCAGACTGCAAGGCAGCTCTTCACAGCTATGGTGGCACCAACCATGGACTATACCTCCACCGTGTGGGCGCATGCGTGCGGGATAAGAAAACTGAACTGGCTAAACAGAGCGCAGAAGGTAGATGCCCAAGCGATCACCGGCGCCTTTCGAACGGCAGCGACGGCGGTGCTGGAAGCAGAGGCAAGTATCCCCACGATAGGGGAACGTCATACTCGAGCCGGCACTAGGCTCTGGATCAACCTGCATACCCTACCAAAGACGCACTCACTCGCGGGTCTCAAGATATCAAACAGCCGGAGATACTTGTCTCTGAAGAAGCAGCTCGCCCTGGCACAAAAAGGGAACACAGTTGAGCGAATGGAGACAATCCAGGCATGTACACTACCACTATGGCACAGCCGCCTACCCATTGGGTACGACCTCGACCAAGATATGGCGACAGAAACCGCCAACAGGATGGAGGGCATCCTGGTGGCAACCAGTGCCTCGGAGAAGGCAGGAAGGGTAGGGTTTTCGTAAGAAACTTCAACGGGAACACCTAGAGACCGTCGTTGCATTGTTGTGAGAAGAGAATTCATGAAGTCATAGATATGCACTACCAAACTGTATTGGATGAACCCCGTCGACTTTGTTGAGATTCAGAACGTCGTGATCGTTGCGATTCGAGCAATGATGAGGTGGCAAAAAGAAAGATTACTCTATAGCTAGGTTACAAAACAATGGTAAAAGAGAACCAAGGAGGGGGCTCACATAATTCCAGCGCGGCACAAAGCCGTTGCTTTGATTAACCTGATGCCAACTCTGCATACCGGCTGCTTTATCGTCATATCGTCGTCCTTATCACAGGAATTATCGTTGACCATTAATACGACTAAAATACTCGTGCAAAATGGACTGGCAAAGAGAAACCAAAACCACGCTTGGAAGAATTTCTCTTGCCAAGAGCTGGGGCGGCCGGTTTGGGCAGGTTCGGCGTTGAAGGACTCAGGGTACATAGAGGTGCAGATAAAGACGACAATGATGCTAAGCACCTCCAGGGTACTAATCATGCCGGCCAGCAGCCTGCGAGCCTTAGGATCACTCCCAAGAACAACCGCCATGGGTAGTTGTTCGAATGGTGTACTCACAGAAAGTTTGGCGCCTCGGAGACGCCGATCTTAGTGAATGGAATCCAAGATATCAACATGCTTATGACCCATGGCAGAGCCAGCGCCAGCGGCAGGGCTTTCTTGTTGAATAACCGTCTTAGACCCATCTCAGTTGGCACCATCGAGGCTCCTTTCTCGAGTAGAGGCTGTGTTGAGTTATCGTCGTGGTGTCCCGAGGACTGCTGAGAACTTAACGAGCTGTTTCGCCATATCGGCAGTAGAGATCTTATATCGGATGAGAGCTCCATGTTTCTATCGTGGCGTAGACGCTTGTCGCTTAGGAACATTGAGTGGTGACAGCACACATGCAGGGGCGGTGGCTATGCTGTTGACCCGTGGCGTTCGGTCTATGACGTTGTGGTCTTCGCCCAACGCTCGGGTGTGTCGAGAAGATGGGGCAATGCAGCAATAGCAAACACAGCATGAAGGGTTAGCCCAAGGTTTGAAAGTGAATGAAAGAAGGAGAAAGCAAAGAACCAGGTTCTTGGGTGTCTTCCAGTTCAAAGTACGCAGCAATGACCGAACACTTTGTTCGGACACGGCTCCATGCGCTCCGCTCCCATTCGCTGTTACCATCGCCCAGCTCCACTCCATTCCATCTGGATCTTAATCTCTTCCCGTTGGTCCTTCGCCCCTCACCAATGGGTACAATAAACTTCAGCCCACATGAAGTAGCTAGGTGCCAGTGACCGAACGTTTCTTCAAGGTTTGAGTGAGGACCGGTCTAGACCTTCACGGTGACATTCTGATTTCATATTCCTCGCCTCCTCGTTACTCTGTGGCGGTTATGTGGCGGCCAATTCCACCTATCAGACGCAATTAAGTTTCTTGCGTAAACGTCAAGGTTTAGCTTAAGGCAGACACTGGCGACACTCTTGCGTAATGAGAACCTTGCATACAGATATCAGTCGTCTCAGGAATATATACACCACGGTTCGCTTTGTATTTTCATTTCAATCCTGCCGGCAAAAACATTAGGCTACGCCGAACACACAACGGTTTTAAACCTCTGAAGTACCCTATTAACCTCTTATTTCCAATCAACTACTCTTGCTCCACTCCGAAATGGCACACACCGGTACTGCGCACAAAGTCATTTCTGTTATCCTCCGTCTTGGTGAATTTGCCTGCGCTGTGATTGTCCTTGGAATTCTCTCTCGCTTCTGTTATCTCATTAGCATCCCGCAGGCGGAAGCCGATGGACGGATCATCTATGCCATGGTCGTCGCGGGCATCGGTATTGTCTACTCGTTCTTTTTTTGTCCGCCATTCAAATCTCTCTTTTTGGGATTCCCATTTGACTTTATACTGTTTGTGATGTGGCTTGTGGCATACTGCCTGCTTCAGACCGTATGGCTCCCCCTCCCATTTTTATGCTGTTCCTTGGCAAAGACCACCGACTGGTACTAACTGCAAAACTCACTTTGAACAGAGAACGGGTAGTCACACATGCTCTACACGCTGGTATTACGACTATTGGGGCTACTATTGGGGTCGTTTCTGGCGAGTCGGCCCCATTGGGACAGTGACCATCGATGGGGCGGGATGCGCGCAGTGGAAGACGGTCCTGGCCTTCTCATTCATCGCGTGGTTCCTCCACTTCACGAGTGGCATTCTCGTGAGTCTTTTCCCTATATTCGTCCTATATATACAAGAAGGCGGAAGAAATTGACGCAACTACCTCTAGGGGATATATGTCTTCCATACTTACATCAAGCTCGAGGAGACAAGGCGCGACATCAAGCATCATGCGGAAAAACTCACCAAGTAAGTTCCCTTAGGCATAAAATATGGCGTGATTCGGATTGTGGACTAATAATTCTTGCCCTTTTAAGAGGTCATCCTCAGGCGCATGGCTACGAGCAGGGAGTCGAAGGGCAGAATGGCGCGGCAAATACCCAGTCTACAGTGCCTACCACTACAGTGCCTACCACTACAGTATAACTTGGGCTAGAGCATACTGAGGAGTCCGCTGAGAAAAAAAGCCACAACTGGCAACACCCAACTCTATTTGGTGGTTAACAAGATCTATCATAACAAGTTTGTAATTGGAGAATTCCCAGGGAACGAAGGGCCAACCAGACTGAACTAAGAATGTACGAAAGAGAGTGACTCGGACTGGCATCCCGCCAGATCATTCCATGTACCTAATGTACCGGATTTCGTCTTGCGCACCGGAGAGATTGTACAGTCCACCAGAGCCATCGCGACAGTTGTCATCATATTCTCCCATTTCCAGTTACTCAAATCACATGTACAGCACCATGAAAACGACCAACACATTAGCTCCTATCGCCCTCATAAACGGCTCTTGGTGCCTTAAGCCACTAGTAATGATCTGCTCTGGCTCGTATATACCCGGCGTCGACGAGTTCGTCGTACCGTTCCAACAGTATCTCTCAAAACAGTCTACACATTTAGATGGCACATCCGTACCTGTGCGGACCAGGCTGCGTGCCAACACCGCACAACCTACACAGGCGGGCCAGTTAGTCTACTGTGCCGTTACCCATGGTTGCGACGTTGTATCCGTTGCGAATGATCTCGTTCCGCTCCGTATTACTATATTCGAGGTCAAAGGTCGTGAAGTTGGACTGCTATGTATACTGCGCGTTGGGGAGATGGACAATCAGCGGGCCTAACGAGTTGTTGGTGTCCGTGTCACACCCGAAGAATGTCGGACACTTATTTAGGCCCAGATTGATAAACGTGTTTTTATCTGGGATCTTTAGAAACCTCTGATATGTTGCCACGAGGGCCGTGCCGTTCGGCCAGCGAGTCTTAGTATCAGCGGAGCCGTCAACGGCAAAGGTGACATCGACTTGGTGGTCAGATAAGATCAATGGATGTAAAGGAATGTTTTGCAAGTCCTCTCCACCGTCGACGAGCGTCAGGACGTGGCTTCCGCATCCTCTTTAGGCTAGACATGACACACAGTTTGTTGCGACCGCTGCGGGTCATGAATACGAGGCCGAGAGAACCTCTATACTGGCCAATGGATTAAGGGTAGTTAGAGCAAAACTTTTTTATAATGTTATCGCCTGCAGTTGGGGTCTACCATTCGCCGGGACTCCGGTAGGGTCACTGGATCACTGGCGGGGTGGTCCCGCCCGATCACGATATAGTTATGGAGCATGCTTCTTTCAGCTTGAAGGTGGCATGGGTGACAAGTTCACTACGCATAAGAAGACCATAATTGATAAGAATTCCCGGCTACCAGACCGGGGCTTGATTTGATACTGATTTAACTCTGGGGCAAACTACTTATTGGAGCCTCGGCGCACTCCACGGGACCCTCGGTGACAGCCCCAACCACATTATAACCCGACTTCGGAGTCCGCGCTGGTTCTTATTGGAGCTATGAGCCTTTCAGATATCAGGTTTTTACCATCTTGGGTCAACCTACCTAATACGAAGACAACAACAGGCTGGGTTCCCCGCCCACCCAAGACTCTGACTGTAAAAGCGTCTACCGCGCAACTGCAGTCGAACCTATTTGGTCCGACATACGGTACGTTCCATACGAATGTCACCTTGTTGTTCGCTCCATAGCCAACGATTCCGTATGTGACAGACCCTCCAACCCCGACGCCCACGTGGCTCGACTTGCAGCGCAACATGCCGCTCTCTCCCGCCAGGATCTCCGGCGGTGGCCGTGAATCTGGCGTGTCCATCCAATGGCCATGGTCGAGACTGGGGGATTCGGGCTCGAGGTCGAGCTCCTCGTTGGTGTGATTTAGGATTACCACTAAGAGCTCCCTGGTGGTCATGTTGCTGCTGATTTGGGACATAAATCGCTCGACTGATTGTGCTAATGCGAAGTGGACAAGTAATCAGCAGTGAATAGAAGACAAGAGGTCAACCTTGAAAGGATTTTTTCTTTTTTTTTTTAAAAAAAAAAAAAAAAAAAAAGTTGTGGTGAAAAGAATTGTTGACCTGATATGGTGCCTAACGTTATGCGTGAGGGTGTCCAGGCTGGCCAGGCGCCGGGAAAAGCTATACCTGCGTCGGTGCTGCGTGACCAACACCCCCTAGGCATCTCCGCGGTTGGTCATTTATAAGAGAACGACATTCAAGACCGAACATTGTTGCTAGCATCACTTGGGACAAGGGTCACTACGAGTTAGCGTCAAATATTCACCCAGATCCCTAAGACGACACATATCGACGTACAAACAAGTGCCAATTTTCTGAACTTTCTTGCTAGTTTGGTATCACACCACCAGCTAGGTACGCGTGTGAAGTAGTCTGCTGTGGTAGCATCAGTGAACGTCTTTAGCCCACCTGAGTTGCAGCAAGGATATATAAATTGGGACTTGCCTCCAAAGACTTGCTCCACCTTCATCAACATGGACTACCACGATTATCAACGTGACCGAGGTCGCCACCCCAAGCAAGGTTGGCGATACCACCCTTTCCCCGATGATGAAGACGAGTCCAAGCATCATCGTACTCATGGGGGTCCACCGGGCAACAACGTGACTGGTGAATACCGGCAGCCAAGAGGGTGGGGACGCATTGGTGACCGGCTGAGTGGGGAAAGTTTAATTAGTGGGGTGCATTTACAAACTAAATCGTCTCACCATCGTCGCGGGCACAGCACCTCACTAGCTAGGGCGAGTCGGACGAGCTGCCACAGGATTGACCCCGCTCCAAAAAAGCGCAGCAAGAGCGAGCACGCCATGGGAAATGCTATCAGCACGGCGGCGGAAGTAGCATTCCGAATTCGAAATGATTCAGGATCCTGGGTTGGTGAGAAGGGGATCAAAGTTGCCAGTGCGGCCATAGCGTCAGCAACCATCGACTTATTGCTAGATACCGATCCAAAGAAGCATCCTCTAGCGCATATGGCAGTTTCGATGGTTCAAGGAGCTGTAAAAGATGGCATTACGGATAGCAAAACGAAGGTTAGAATTGCGCACCCGTAACAGTCTCGGTGGTTGAGAGTGTGCAACATTAGGTGTAGCAGAAGAGATTGAATTAAAGCTGCTTCTTCTATCTAAGGAACGACGAAGGTCGGTCTCTTATACTTGTGCTCAACCTGCCGATCTTCCAGGCAGCAGGCTGTTGCCTGCGATCTGGCGTTCACGCTGACCGTGAAGCTATTCACGATAGTCGTGATCCTTGTCCCACTTCTAACAAACAGTATCTGTCTTCTAAAGTATACCATTCGTGGTGGCCGTCTTGAAGCAGTCACTGCAGTTATTGGATTTATAAGGCCAGGGCTAAGAGGATGGTGGCTATTTTATAGGATGCGTAAAATAATCAACCATTCCTGGTGGGCAAATTCAACGGTCATGTTTTTTGGGGTGTTCTAGGGTTGCTTCGTTAAGTTTCCTATGCCGTCATACATTGCTCACTTGCTGTCGCATATCACCACTAGGTTCGTGCGACTGGATAATCAAACGCGGCCCGTACTTTGGGGTTGTGTATCCGGTTTCACATCCAACTTGTCGCATCAAGGGTTCCAATCCTAACGACATGAGCTTAAATAGCTCTGCCCGAACACATGGCTGTTCAATTTCTTTTGTTCTTTAGATAATTCTCATCAATTGACTGGTGCCATCGATGATCCCTGTGGAGCCAATTGTCTGACACCAGGTTTAATCTTTTAGGCAGTTCAGATGCAGCATGGCATATATCAACTTTATCAAATCATGTCAACTTACAAACCACTGGAATTGATTTGATTGTGGTGATTGATTGATTGAGTTGATTTATGATGAGCGCTGTCAGGCCGTCTGAGGATGCTGCGCCATTGCCGAGTTGCCAGTTTGATTTGTCCTGGAGACCCCTTCTTCTTGATGACACCTTTGAAGCGGGGATCATTTTCAGAGAGCCCTGACATTAGCATCACAACCGGCGCGACAAAGCGAGCTTGTAGAGAGTCTGCGAGGCAAGTTTGGGTCCCTACTAGGCTCTTGAACTATCGACTAACCCAGACGGCGCGCTCTTGAGGCCGGGCTTTCCTGGCCGCCTTCCGAGTCAGGGAATCCTCTCGAGTGCTGGTGGCCGAGTTTGTAGGTCTTGCCTTGGAAACCCGTTGGGAGCTGCTGAGAGCCAGATCACGTCGTGATCATGCCGAGTCCATACCGGGGATCGGGTTGCCGAAGTACTCGGTCAACCTCAGCGGGGCTGAAGACTTGCTCGAAGATGTGTCGATCGGTGGGAGCGCTGCCATCGTCCTTGCTTGAACTCGATGAACTCGAGGATCCAGCCCGAGGCTTGGCTTTGGAGCCACTCTCGTTCTTGGTGATCCCATCGAGAATATAGCGCGTCGTGCTTTGAAGGGGGTTCTCGAATACGAAAACCACATAGGCAAATTGACCGCGAAGATCCGGGTCAAATAGAAAGACATCCCGCCAAAGCTCCGCCAACTCTTGAGGTGGGTTGCGATAACCGCTGCCCAAGCCAAAGTCGCCAATGACCACACGATCATATCCATTGTAGAGGCAGATACGGAGCGTGCCACGGAGCTTGTCGCGAGTCATCTCGCGCTCCTCCGCAAAGGAATACTTATGGCCGTTGTCCTTGAGTTTCGGCCACCGGGTTGGTGGAACCGACACAACAGGTAGGTCAAACCAGCTGTCCAACCTATCATAGCGGTCATGAGGCCCGCGACAAACTACGACAACATCGGACAGGATGCCGCCCTGCGATGGGATGGGGTAGTTGTTTGGTTCCGGCGAATTGGGCCAAGGTGCGTTGAGAGTGGCTGAGAGGTTACTTCGTCGGCAAAGCTTCTCTTCATATCCGACACGACCAATCTCCCAATCTCCCCCAGGTCTTCGTTCATTGGCGGCACAGATGAAAGGAATTCGCACACGGGGGCCACCGACTGCCTCGCTCGCTTGCGTATCCATTGCAGCGTAGGCAAGGGCCTTCATGACCGGATCGCCAACCTCGATTCTGAAGGAGGGCGGCCGGGTACTAGGTTTTGAACGCTGAATGGTGAGCTGTGCGATAGGTTGCCGATAAAGGTAGGAGTAAGGTGGAAAGATGTCACCGTAGTTCTTCTTGACAAGTGGGATGAAATTCCTTTTGGTATCGGCTGCGACTTCGGAAGGCCGTACCCGGCTAGATCTGGGTGGAGCCATGGAGAGGGCAATTATTAACCAAGCTGGGATGGAAGTGACGTCGTTACGAGTAATAAAATCGTAGTTAGATGCTTCGTGGTTAATGATTAATGATGAAGTGAGGCTATATAGAGAGGTTTCAAAGAAGCTTCGCTGGCCAAGAAAGAGAAGCTGAAAGTGAGCAACAGCGATTTGAAGTGAGCACGGAAGAGCGGTGCATTGATTCATGCTGAAGGGTGGCGAGGCCCTTATATGCACATTGGGCAGTGAGGCTGAAAAAGCAACACGGTGGAGGAGTCTGTCACAAGACAAATTCAATGTCTCAGTCTGGTTAACTGGCTGCTCTAGCATAAGAGAGAAGGGAGGGATGGCCACGGGCTGTGTGACCTACTATGTCTAAGTTCTGAACCACTTGTTTAGGATAGACTCGGCCAGAGGCGAGCCTGTAGGCCAAAAAACGGAGAGAGGAGAAAGAAACCAGCATGGCTTTTACGGTTACGAGAAGACATAGGTACTGAGATGGGATCCCGTCGCTTGATGACCGAGCCTAATAAAGACATACTCTGTATATACAACTCGGTATAAGCAACAAAGTGCACAGCGCAAAGCCAGACATGGCAACGCAAAGTAAATGCAAGGCCAGACGAATTAAGATAAGCCAAAAGCAGGGACAAGGATAGGACCAATCAGAAAGAGGGCCCAGGGACTAGGGACTATCAGTCGCCAGCCGCGGGTACCAGATCGTGACCACCGTAGACGTAGGGGCGCCGGCATCTAAGTTGACGGAACCAGGGTGGGATACACTGAGTGTCAACTGTCGGGAACCGTGGAGCAGCTGTAAGATCTCACGGGAATGCAGACGACGCCGCCATTTTAGACGGGGCGAGTAATCATGCTGGTTGGGTAGTTTGACGATCGGGGCCGTGGAGCATTGCGATATCCATCGGCGGGCGTTAGACATGGTGGCCGGGATCTTATTGCGAATCAAGATCTGTGACGCCCCTTCATCTCGCCTGCTCGAAGTGTTCAAGCGGACAGTCGGGGCTGCGGAGCAGTTGTGGAAGACAAGTGTGTGGGTGGGGGGGGGGATACGTGACGAGGCGGCCCGGCGATGAGTCCGAGCACACGGAAGAGTCGAGAGACTGTGCGTTGGGAGACTGAGGGCATAGGAAGCTCGAGGTCACAGTCAGCACTACTCGATCTCCACCTCGCCTGGCGCAAGAGGCGGAAAAGGTGAGGAGTGCGCAATCGATCGGTTCACGATGTGAGACATGGAAGACCGCATCGGGCCCAGTCACGATGCTTGGTTTAAGACAGTGACGTAGCCGGCGCTCGAAATGGTGAGGGAGATGCGATGTAGACTTTCTTTTTCCTCCCGAATAATGTCGGGGCTTGAAAACTTGGGAGGAAATCGGTGAGTTTGCGTTTTGGCTTTAGCCCAGTTGAGAGAAACACGCTTGTGTGTAGGTGGACGTCTCGCTCAGTGTCTGTGAGATGCAAAGGTCTTGGGCGCCTCAACGTCGTAATCTGCCATAAATCGTCGGGGCTTCTCGACTTGGATGTGAGATCGCGAAGAAGATGAATTGTTGTTGAGGATAAGTTGCAAGAGAAAAAGAGGACCTGCATTGGTAACTGTCCATGCCGTTGAATCAGCGCTCGCAGGTGCTATAGCCCTGTGCGCCTGCCTTGCAACTTTGGTGCCTTAGCTGTGGTAAGCTTTAAGCATGGAAGGTCCGTCCCGGTGCATTGGCTTGTGCACCTGCGCACACTAAGCCGTGATCTGTATCGGGAAGCGGCCTGTTAAACCACCCACAGAAGCAACACAAAACATTCAGATGTTATTTTCGGACACTTTAATGTGAGGCTTTGGCGAGATGGAAAAAAAAAAAAAGGTCAGTTGCCCCTGAATAAGGAATCACATAAAGTCAATATCTTCAATCAAACTAGTATAACTAGCCAAATAAGAAAAAAGAAAGATAAAAATGGAAAAGAAAAGGAAGAGCCCCAAACAGTCATGAGACATGGTAAGGCTGTAACTAATGGAGCACGACAGAATGAAAGTTTTCCGTTGCCGGTGCAGGTGACAGCTGCAGATGTTGCGCGTGAGAGAAGTGAAAATTCGGTGCGAGGCCCCAACCGTGGATGGATTGATTACATAACAAGATGCCTCGTGGATTGACGTTGACGTGGGATGGAAGTCAAGAGATGGGAAAAAGAGACAATGAATCAAGTAATTACCTGCCGGCGATTTCGGGTGACCTGGGTGAACCCCATGGCGCGGTGACTCCAATCACCTAGCTGGTGGGGCAGACCACTTAGTGCCACATGATTTCACGGGGGAAGGGGATGAGTTGGTCCTTGCTACAGGGACCCTGTCATGAACGTTATCTGATTGGTAGCTGGTGAGCGAGACCACCCATTGCATGACCATAACCCCTCTCGTTCCAAGATACACATCGTACCCACGTCCACACCAATGGCATCTTGGCACTGGACATCCGCCGACACTTCAATCCCGGGCAAGACTATCTTGCACAGTCTGAATCAGGAAGCAATGACGAGGTGATCGATCAGCATCATGACCCGAAGGGCATGCAGACCGCCATACCTATCAATGGTACGGTATTGCTCTCACATTCGTAGCATCGCTCGAGTGCCCTGTAGCCAGCTTCCAAAGCTCTCAGGCCTTGGCTTCGACGCGGAGCGGGAGAACCAGGGACCCTGATGGGAGATCTACGTTATCTCCTCTCCGGGAAAAGAGAAAACTGCGTCGATGTATTGCCGTTTTTGGTCTTGATAGAAACCCTTGTCGAAGACCCCATTGACGGCTTGTTTGACCGGCCGCAACCACAACAGCCCCGTCGGAGGGGTCTTACAAGCAGGGCGGATATGAGCACACGCCAGATTGGTGCCTAATTGCAGGCGACTGATCAAGTCGTGGCGGGGACACATGGGTACCAGACCTTCGGTGGCGCTTGATCAACAGACAAATGGAGAGGTGAGCGACCCTAAAGCCAAGAAAGCGTTTATTAAGCTTGGCCGGTTACATACCGTGGTGTGAGGGGGTAAGATATAATTGTCTTGAAGGAAGGTGCACAAAGAAATCGTAGTGGGGCAGCGAGGGGAGAACCGTCGACTAAGCAACAAGTGCAGGTATTGGTTGTACCGAGCTTCCTGTCTTACCTCACCGGTACGAAGACCCATGGGTTGCTTGTCTACCGGCAGCAGCCAAGGCGGCAGGATGCGGTGTTTTTCTCAGCCAACGTTGCCGGAAATGCATTGACCCATGGCTGCCTGATGCTCAAACCTGCAGCAACAGCAAAACAGTCATGCACTTTGCCGTCCGAAATGCACGTTGCCTTGGTCGAGCTGAGGTGGCTTACTGTGGGGTTGCGGGGGCGCCTGATCGGCCGTGCTACGTTTGAGGGAGGCCCGAGCGGTGCTCTGTGTTGTTCCAGACGTGCATCCGAGAGAGGCCGGACCGCCGAAATGGACAAGTAGGGTTTTAATAAAAATTTATCCCGCCCAGCAGAATTAACCTCATCTCCTGAGCTGTCCGAACCCTCCAAGCCGGTCACGGCGGTGGGTCCAGACCAACCAGAGCACTCGGTAGCCACGACACCTTTATCATCTGCGATATTCTACCCGAGACAAAGGTAGACCTATAATAACACCTTAACAGTCACGCGCCTTATGACACCCTATAGCAGGTGCTAATCTGTTAAGGATCTAACAATGGGGCGAGGTACGGCTTGGAGAGCTCGGACAGCTCAGGAGGTAATGGGGTTCTGATCAAAACAGCGCATCTGCGATTAAAGGTAATCGCGATTTTATAAAAAAAAAAAAAAAAAAAAAACGTAAATTTAACAAGCTAAGCGTAAAATGGATAATTGTCAGACAGTACGTGTATTCGGTTCATTGGTTAAATCAGTGTATTCGTGTTGTGTTCGTGTTCTGGTTCAGTATCTGCCCCTGAAGGACCTGCTTTTCATCTTAAGATCCTTGACCCACACGTGACACCCCACATATTCAACAGGTATTACCGGCAGGTGGGTACTGCATGGTAATCGTAGGGCTGCTGGGCCACCAGTTTAAGCAGAACTCGGGCACCAGTACTCGCTGAATCCCGAACAAGGGGTCGCCATGATGAGTGCCTCGTACTAAGCGGTATAATATAAAAAGAGACCAACTTTAGTCATTCATTTAATTAGAAACGAGGAAGCTTCAATTTCAATCTCTTCTGGCTACACCCAATGTTGCACAATCTCAACCTTCGAGAAAACTGATTCTACTAAAGTTGATTTTGGTTTGCAGTAGTAGGCAAGCTCAGGTCCGCTTGGACAAGCTTCGTCTAAAGCAGGAAGCGCTCAGGGCAAGGGGAGGAAAGAAACATTCTCAATGTCAGTTTTGAAGTCGCGTGTTCGATGCTATATGAGGTTGCTTGGACCACAACATGTTTAATTTGCGGTGTTCTTCTGGATCGGATTGGGTCATCACTTATCCAGTTGTTATCAAGGTTAATCACATACACGAAGTACTTCAATATGCCACAACCAATCCCTACAGAAATGAACGATACGAAGAAGCATTACCAAACTGAGCTTGGAAACGAACTCAATCCGAAACAGATCAAATACCTCCCATGGAGACTGGGGCCCGTAGCAGATTTATAGCGCATCCTATCCTCCCAGCTCTCAAGCAACAACATGTTTGTTCAGAAAGAGGGTCTGCACATTGCATAGTTCCTTCAAACCATTCTTCCCCCATTCGACTCCCAAGCCACTCTCCTTGTGCCCGCCGAAAGGTGCCATAGGGGAGAGATCGAAGTGAGTATTAACCCACACGCTTCCGGCTTGGATCCTCCTCGCAACCCTTTCAGCCTTCTTAAGGTCGTTGCACCATACAGAAGCTCCTAGTCCCATGAGAGAATCGTTGGCTCGAGCAATGACGTCGTCTACATCCTTCCAGGACAGAAGGGGGACAATTGGGCCTGGTGATTTGATCGTTAGCTACGCTCTAGTGAACGATTGAGCAGTCCCCTACCAAAAGGCTCCTCAACCACGATGCGAGAACTGTCCGGCGGCCTGTCAATTACCGTTGGAGTGATGAAGTACCCCGGAGAGGGATCAATCTTGCCGCCTACAGCAACCTTCCAGCCCTCTTTTTCGATGTCTTTGAAAAATGTCTTCACTTTTTCGTATTGCATAGAATTCTGCAGGGGCCCATGGCTGATCCCTTCTTGAAATCCATCCCCCAGAGTATAGGCTTTGACTTGCTTGACCACGGCATTTCTGAACTGTTCGTAAATAGACTCATGGACATAGATGCGTTTCAAGGCAATGCAGATCTGGCGTCGACAGATGTGAGCTAGAAGTCTTGCATAAGGTTTTCAGCAGCGAAGGGCTGTTTCATACCTGGCCCGAGTTAAGGAAGGAATAGAAGGCGACTTTCTCTGCAACCTTATCCACGTCAACATCGGGGAATATAATAGCAGGGTCGTTGCCACCTCTAGGCATAGTTAGTATGACTGACAGTGCAAACAAAAGAGCGCATTAGAACGGACAGCTCGAGGGTAACTCGCTTCAGAGTTTTTGCCGCACTCTGAAGAACTAGTTTTCCAGTTGTCGAAGATCCTGTGAAGCTGATCTTGTCGATGCCCGGGTGACTTGTCAACCACGGGCCAAGCCTGTCATCTCCGCTCAATGACTGCGCGACTCCGGGCGGGAAGAACCCCTGAGCCAGCTCGACGAGTTTGAGTCCGCAATAGGGAGTAAATGGACTGCCGCTCAATGAGTATGTCATGCCGACATTCAGTGTTTGAGGGATCCCACGAAGGTTTGAGAATGGCCACGTTCCCCGTCAACAAAGCCGGGATGAGCTTGCTAGCCGCCAATAGAAATGGAAAGTTCCACGGAATAATAGCGCCAACGACGCCAATCGGGACGTAGCGTGTGATGACCGTCCGCTTGTCGTCGTCTTCGATTACCTCTTCTGGAAGCTCGATATGCGCAAGCTCTCGAATCAATCCAATGGTAAAATCGGTTTCCACATCAGCTTGAGGGATCTAAACAACGAGACTTAGTCAAGGTGTATCAATAGACGGGGAGACTTGCAGGCTTCCCCTGCTCGGATACGAGGAGGTCTCTGAAAGCCGTCTTGACTTTCTCTACGGCGTCCGCAAAAGCAAGGACAGCGGCGCGGCGGTCTTCGTATGGCACTTTGGACCAAGTTCTGAAAGCTTTTCGAGCCGCATCAACGGCACAATCAAGGTCGTCCTGCGTCGCGACGGGAACCTCTTCTTTTGGCTGCATATTGGCCGGGTTGACGCCATGACGAGTTTCCTTTGTTGTGGAGGGTTTTCCATCAATAATCTGAACAAAACTGCCTGTAAAGTCCAACATAGGATTTTTGGCAGTCTCAGAGTCGTCAATTTCTGCAGGAGCCATAGTGATAGGAGAGAAGCGAATCCGATAGTAAGTTCGTGAGGGTTCGAAGTCGCACGTTCACTTGCAGTTGGGCTCAGACTATATACTCGCCCTCTCTCTTGCCACCTAAACACACTCAGTCTGCCTGTGCCGGATTCCGAGGATGCGGAGCGTTGGCGCCGTGGGATGCACACAACCTCCGATAACCAGCGGGAAAGAAGAGCCCAGGATGACGTGGCTACTTTTTAGACAGCTAGATGTGATTGACTGATGTCGTATGTGTTAACCTTATGTCTGTGAAAGTTTCGAAGGCGCCACCGCTTCGGCTTCTGCCGTTGTCTTTGAGGCAGTAGACGCGTGATTTGACAATGTCTTAGACCTAACAGCATGAATGAATAACGTATGTGATAAGCGAGCGGCGCAGACAAGCGAGCGACGCAGTTAAAATTTCTTAGTATTTACACTTTAAGCTTAAAAAATTCTTAAAAATTGAAGTTAAGCTTAAAATAGTTATAAATTAGTAAGTAAGACTATTAATATATTAGTAGCTTAAAAATGATTTTTTTTAAAGTTTTAAAAAAATTCTTTATTAAGTTATTAGATAAAATTCTATTCGCACTGTCTTTATTAAGCTTTTTATTTTTTAAAAAATAATCTTATTTTTTAAAAATCTAAAAAAAATACCTCATAGTTTTCTTTTTAGTTAAATAGCTAAAAATACTATTTTTAAGTTCCTAGCAATTTTATAGCTATTTTTAAATACTTAAGGTTTATTATTTTTAAGTGCACAGTATAGGTGCGCCGCTCGCTTATCATATACGTTACACATAAAGGCGGATTTTTTATCCCAATTCCATGTATTTTACCCTTTAATATAAAAGTAACTTCCAGGCAAATACTTATGTTTGACAAGGGTACACTTGGTTGTTGTGACCCAATCAAAAATACGCGGCCTTGACGAGACCGGCAGCCTTCTCGCCGATTCCATACGCTAGCATCTAGGTGTGGCCATTGTTCACCTTGGGCATAATACTACAATCCGCAACTCGGAGGCCCTTGACGCCCTTGATTACTAGCTTCTCGTTGACGACGGTATTGGGGCCGGAGGCCTTGCCCATACTGTAAGTACTGGTCGCATGGTAGCCTTGTAGAGTAAGCATTGAATCCAGTGGAGAGTCCACATAAGTCAGATGACCGGGAACCCGCCACCCCGGGAACCCGCCAGCCCCACTTTAAGCCACAACACCAAGGACCACGATCATAACGATCACTCATATCATAACAAAGAGAGCCAATAATTAGCTAATTTGAGCAAATTAGTAATATAAATAGATCAGATGATAAGAAAATTAGCTCCTTAATAAGCGTCCTTTTCCTGCTCTTGCCGCATTAGGCTCCTTGTTGCATATACCTCCTTCAGCTCACACACAACCTGATGAGGCGGTTTCTCAACCTTCCGTCTCTTTGCAACACGTGATTGGCTCACACGAGCTTCTAATTGGTCGGCTCCATCTGATTCCATTACCCTTTTGAGGGTCTCTCTCTCTAGCCCCTTGCCAATCGTGCGGCAAAAAAGCCTCCTAGTTGGGGTCAATTCCTCAACGTGGAAGGTAGCCCTTGCAAGGTCAGCCACATCTTCGGTCCGCTTAGGCGTATGAAAGAGAGATAATTCAGGCTCCTGATTTGCTGCTCGTGGGGTCAAATTACCTTCTTCGGCAGCTTGAACCTCTTCTTCATCCGGTATCACATACGGGCTCGAGAGAGGTTTTTGAATATTAATTGGCCACAGGCCTGATCCTCGCCAGCCACTCTTGATATTGGCTTCCGTAAATGCAGCGGCCCGAGCCTTATAATAACACCGAAGGAAGGTTGCCTTTGCCGTTGGGCCTTCTTCAACCAATGAGGCCACAAGAGAGAGTTCATTTCGGTAATTCCTCTTGAGAATACCGAAGCATGATAGGTCAAGAGGCTGAAGGATATGCGATGTGTGTGCCGGCAAGTGACAGGGGTGTATATTCGCTCTGAAGCAACCAAAGATGAAAGCCTCAGATAGGTGGCTATCGTGCCCATCTAGGAAAAGGAGCCTCTCCTCATTAGCCTCTTCCAGCTCGGTACACGGGATGAAGACCTTCTCGAGCCACTCGGGGCTAATCACGTTATTGGTCCAGCCCTTTGGAGATGCCGTAAAGAACCAATTACTCAAAAAGGAAGGATCCTCTGGAAACCACTGTTGTTGGCTCCTTGGAAGATGCCAATTTCATCCATATTCCAACGATAACAACATCGGATAATAACGACCTCTGTGTTGAAGCAATACTGCGGGAGTAGAAGGTGTTATGTTGTTGAAAGGTCTAAGTTACATATGTCTCAGAGGAGCACAGCTCCTCACATAGTATCCACATCCCAGCCACCAGCAGATCGGACCATCTTAGTCATACGGTCTCAACACTCCCACTCGAGCTGCTGTTGGACTTGGTGTACATGCCTGTCGAGCCTCGTTAAAACCCCAAAAACACCTTCGTGGGTGAAAACTGCAGGGAAAGAGCTATCTCGACCCAGGCACTCGAAAAATTCTTGACAGCCTCGTGCAATCTTGGGACAGTGGGTCTTCTTCTATCCGCGGAAGATCTCCCACCTAGGTCCACCTTTGCACCTTTCTTCTCAGTCCAATGCAATCTTGAACCCATGGGTCTTCTTCCATCCATAGAAGATCTCCTGCGGAGGCCCATCTTTGCAAGGCCTTGCAATCTTGGGACCGCAGGTCTTCTTCTGTCCGCAGAAGATCTCCCTCCAAGCTCATCTTTGCACCTTCCTAGTCCAGCGCAATCTTGAACCGGTGGGTCTTCTTTCTGTCCACAGAAGATCTCCTGCCTATACCCGTCTCTGCAGGTTCTGCAATCTTGAGTCCATGGGTCTCCTGTCCATGGTAGGTCTCCCACTTCAGTCCATCTTTGCACGTTCCTCACGCTTCAGTGCAATCTTGGATCTATGGGTCTCCTATCTGTCCATGGTAGGTCTCCCATCCATGCCCATCTTTGCACCTCCTCACAAACGTCGTTCTTTAAGACCCAATGCTTCTCGAAATAGTAAGAAGCGATCCTTCGGCAAAGCCTTCATCAGCCCATCAGCGACCTGCTTGCCTATTGGAATATACTGGAAGTCAACGGTTCCATCATTAACCTTCTCCCTGCAGTAATGATATTGAATATCAATATACTTAGTTCTTACATAGAACTAGGGATTCTTCGACATTGCGATCGCTCCTTGGTTATCTCCGAAGATCACAGTCGTCTTCAGTTCTGGGACCTCCCTGTATTCTTTCAACAGTTCCTGGAGAAGGCTTCTCAACCAGACTGCTTCCTTTGCTGCTCCCGTTTGCCCCATATATTCTGCTTCACATGAGGACAGGGCAACAGTCCTTTGTCTCTTCGAGCTCCAGCTAATAGCGCCCGTGCCAAGGTTGAACACGTATCCAGACGTTGACTTTCGAGTCTCCAGGTCTCCCGCCCAATCCGAGTCGGTGTAGCCGAGAAGAGGTTGCAGCTTTCCTTAGTACACCAGTTCCAGATTATGCGATCCCTTGAGATATCAAAAGATACACTTGACAGCCATCTAATATTCATTGGTTAGGTTTCCCAGGTTTCAACTACATAAAGAGACGGCAAAGGCAATATCAGGTCTCATCCCAAGCATGAGATACATCAGGGATCCAATCGCCTTTGCATACCACTACTTAAGTTTATCAGTTGCCTTATAGTCGGGGTCTGGCTCTCCGAACTTGCTTATAGCGACTGGTATGGCATTAGGGGCGCATTAGTCCATTCCATTCCAAAGTCTCGAAGTATTTTCTCCAGGTACATTATCTGCGGCAAAGAAATCAATCAGTTCGCCCTATCTCTTCTCAAGGACATACCTAGGTAATATTTACACGGGCCCAAGTCTATCATCTTGAACTTATTGCACAGAGCTTGCTTAACCGCTACGATCTCGTCCTTGGAGGGTCCAGCAATAAGCAGATCATCCACATATACCACAATGAACATATGACCTTTCACGAAGATCCCCATGTCTAAAAGTAAAGGCTTAAACCCGAGTGTCTCGAGGAAGGTCGAGAGGGTCTCGTACCACACTCTTGGAGCTTGCTTCAGTCCATACAATACTCTCAAGAGCTTACAGACTCTCCCACTTCCATCGTTAAATCCTTCGGGCTATTCCACGTATATCTCCTCAGTTACGAGGCCATAGAGGAAGGCTATCTTGACATCCATTTGTTCCAGTTCCAAGTCGAGTGCCGCCGCAATGGCAAAGATCATCTTATAGCTCATCGGCTTGACAACAGAGGCGAAGGTCTCATTAAAGTCAATTCCTTCCTTTTGTTCGAATCCCCTTACGACAAAGCGGGCTTTGTACCGCAGAACCTCCCCATTTTCCCCTCGTTTGAGCTTGAATACCCATTTGCCTCGAAGGGCCTTACGTCCTGGTGGAAGCGTAACTAGGGTCCAGACACCATTCTCGATTAGAGATCCGTGTTCTTCCTTCAGTCCTCCCCACTAGAGTCTTCCATGAGGACCCTGAATGGCTTCCTTGAAGGTTCTTGGTTCTGACTGGTCGATATCGCGAGCAACTAGGTACAGTTGTCTTGCAATCGTTGCGAGGAAGGCGAAGTTTGTGCTGGCCAGTATGTATCTCGATGGTAGCTGTCCTCTGGTCGATCTTTCGGGCAGTCGAGACTCTGCGTGCCATTCTGTTGCTTCTGGTGGCACTTCGTGCTCGTCTGTGGCAACATAGATACTCGATCTGGTTGACTCTTGGTCTGGATCCCATCCTGGATCTCCCACCGAGGACCTATCCGAGGTCGTCTCTCCATGGCCAATCTCCTCGGTTCCATTGGCCTCTCTGTTGTTGAATTGCGCAGTGATGCTGGGTGTGATTGATAAAATCAAGGTTATTATTATTATTGTCATGGTGAGAGCTCCCTAGGGGTTTATATCCCATGCGATTCCATCTAGGACTTTCAACTTTCAATCTAGGACTTTGTGATGTGACCCTGAAGTGAGGGGGAAGCTCCCAATTATTCCAACACTCTCTTGACGCGATCGGAAGGGGCGATGGTTCTAGAATGAGAGGATTTTCTACGTCGGTGTTCTGTTCTCGGTCTACCCGTCGCCGTTGCGATGATCTCTGGTCACTCATCTGATGCGTGAGATTGTCGAGTGTTGGTTCGATACTTTTGATGTTTTTAGAGAAGACGACATTATTAGACACAAAGACTTGACCCCTTTCGTCAAGGAGAATATAGTTTGTATTGCCCTGATAGCCGAGAAGCTGGCAGGGAATACTCCTGGATTGCATCTTCTTTCGTTTAGAGGATAGAAGAAGAGCCTATCCTCGTAAGCCAAGGACTCGCAGGTGACTGAGGTCGGGAACATCTCCATACCAGGCTTGGTATGGAGTGGTGGAAGTACTTGCCGTGGGGCAGAGATTTCGGATGTGGTTCACTGCCTTGAGGAAGTATGGCCACCATTTCAAAGCAAGTCTAGATTTGAGCAGTGTAGGCGTGAGCTCTTCTAGGATGATTCGATTGAGAACCTCTGCCAATCTATTTTGTTCGTGTTGCTCTGTCGCCGTGTATGAGAGATGAATTCCTCTGTCCCGGCAGAACATAATCAGGATGTGGCTTCGATTTTCTCCTCCTCGATCAAGATGCAGGAAGTGGCATCGTCTTTCTGGTCTTTCGAACTGCTTCAATAGATGCTGGAAATATTCTTCGAACTCTGACTTTTCTTTGATTGGATATACCTAGGATATATGAGTAAAGTTATTAATAAAGTAGGCCTAGTACCGGCTCCCGTCTACTCCTACTTCCGGGAAGGGCCTAGTAATATCCGTATGAATGTACTCCAGGGGGTAAGTTCCTTTCTTGACCGGTCGAACGTGAGGGCATTCCTTGAGTTTGCCTTGTGCATAAGCTCTATATGGATTTGGTGTAGACTGATCCGGTCGAATTCCAGTAGACATCCTCATCAGTCTCGTAATATTTCTCTGTCCCAAGTATGCAAGTCATTCGTGCCAAAGATGTAGTCGAGGGTCTTCTACTGAAAAGGAGACTAACGCGGTTTGAAAGTGATCTTCCTTAGCTTCGTCGACCACATAGACGCCTGAGATCCTTGTTGCAGTGAGGACGACTTTTCCTTTGTTTGTGACCACTGCCTTCCCATTTCGGAAAAGAATTTCTGCCCCCTTTTTCTCTAGTGCTGACACGGACAACAGGTTTGAGTATCCTTCCGGAACGTAGAGAGCGTTATCGAGAGTAACATTCTGTGGCCCCTTGGGTCCTTGCACTCGGAGGGAGTAGGTTCCACGTCCTCCTGGCATAACTGTTGCGTTTGTAATGCCATTGATCGGGAATCCCTGGTACTTGTGGAGAACTGTAAAGTTCGTATGGCGGCAGAAAATGTGTGAGGAGGCACTACTATCTAAGACATGGATCCGTTCGAGGGCCTGAGCTTGGGGGGGTGTCTGGGATCCAGAGAGTCCGAATGACGAGCCAATTAATCCAAGGTGGCCTTGGAAGTCATTTTGCTAAAGAGCCAGTCTCGCTTGGTCGGGTTGGATGTATATAGGAGTCGCAGCCGCAGTAGATTCCGGTTTATCATTCGTCTTCTCCTTTTCTTTCTCTCGTCTCTGCGTTTTTTGTTGTCGTCTCTCGTGAGCCGTCCTTTCATGCTCTCTTCTAAGTTCCGGGTGAAGTTTCCAGTAAGTTGACTTGTTAGGTCCGTTTCTTCCATAGTGTCCATAACCTGAGGTATCTTGGGCCACTATGGCTCTATGTGTAATCCTTGTAGTGGCTCCTCTTTGTCTGTCCTCTTCTTGGGATGCGGCAAAGATAGCGGTTTCGAACATAACGGCCTCTTTGAGAATAACATTGCGATTATTTAGATCCCAGATAGGGAGAATATTATGGCTCTAATTAAAAGCAATGAGGAAGACTTCATAGTCTAGCCCAAGTCCGCAAAGGAACTTATTGACAAAGTATGGTTCCCCAATCTGGCAGATTTCATCCATCTCTAAGAGTTCAGCCCTTACTTGACGAAGCTTATTTGCATATTCCATGACTAAATCACAAGAGTCAAGGGTAAGTTCTTGATATCTTCGGTCGAGTTCTTAAAAGATGGCGCTTCCAACGGGCCGATAACGGGTTTCAAGGTAATTAATCATGCCCTGGGCCATTAGTATCCCCGTGGTAAATACTCAAGCGTTATATCCAAGCCGACTTCGGATGGCGCCGCATGCTCGATCCTGACGACTCCTCCAGGCCTCAATCTATGTTGTGAGGTTATTCCCTTCCATTAGTGGTTAAGCATTCCTAGTCAAAAGGTCCCCGTATCCGCACATGTCCAGTAGGTCCAGCATTTCTCTCTTCCAAGTCAGCCACTGGCTGGTTTGCTCCAGCTTTGGAATAGTGCTAGAATTGCTAACGAGGTTGAGCGATTCCTTTGAAAGTGACATGGCGAAATTTCGGAGAGGCTGATGTTCGAGGTACAGAGGGGACAGACAGCTTTCGACAGGTTTTAGGTCGAGGATTGGATAGTCTTCTTGTCTTCGTTGGGCGATGTCTGCGGCGAGAGTTTATATTAGATCGGAGTCGTTTGATTCGTCCCCCGACAGAGTAAGCTTGACAGTATCACTCCCGTTGTCTGAGGAGGGGTTGATAATCTGATTTAGACCATCTGACACACCACTTCAGGCGGTCTTGCGTCGTCTGAGTCAGCCTGACTGGGCTGGTTTTCCAGCCGTTGGCTGGCTCCGCCTCGCAATGTGAACAAAAATAGCCGGGCGTGACGCGTCTTCACGGGCGACTTCCGCGCCATACCGTTCATCTCGCGGTCAGGTCTGGCAGGTCGAGGGGCTGGCCAAGATCTGTCAGCTTGTCGGCCAGGCTGCGGTCTGAGAACCCCTCAGTGATTTGGGCCAATGGTGTAGAATTTGGTATCTTGGGCTGAGGCGTTAAAGGCTCCTTCTCGAGATACCTATTTCTAGACATATCTTATCAGCTGATTTGTAAAGTCTGCGAACACCCGAGAATGAAGTAGGTCCAGGTAAGCTGAATGTTCATGCGCAGTGGAAGTAAGTCTTTCGACTTCTTGTGCTGCCCAGGGAAAGTAAAATGAAAGACAGGAGACACTCAGCTTTTGCGGTTGAAGGATGATGGCGCCCTCCGGGCTCATAACCTGTTGAAACAAAAATGGGTTACTCCCAGAAGACTGTTGAGACTTATACTTCAATACGTTGGCGTTGAACTTCCTCCACCGAAGTCATCCACACGAGGTCGGGGAAGCCGAGACAGGGGCGCAGCCAAGGCCGCAGGGAAGAAGCCTGCCAACGAGGCTACCACAGAAGAGAAGCCTATCGCCTTGAACTCGACCCAGAGCGTCGTTGTTGCCTTAGCAAATCTACTACCAAAAGCGACATATCACGTCTTTGTGGATAACCTCTTCTCGTCGTCCGATCTCTTCCGCAGCCTCCGCAAGCATGGCCACGGAGCTACAGGCACCGCTCGCCCTGGCTGCGGCATCCACAAGGAGCTACAGCAGGATAAGAAGGCTGATGGGGGGGTCAAGACCAGCTACGAATTCAACCAGGTCAAGATAATCCCGACCCCTGATAATCAGGTACCAACTTAAGACACTTCTCATATATGGAATCCTTACTAATTTATCTATGTGCCGTACTTCTAGGTTAACCAAATAGCTTGGAAAGACAACCGGCGTGTATTATTCTTGACTACTGTATTCACCGGCGCCGACGATGAGCGAGTAGAGCGGAAGAGGAAGAGGCCGTCCTCACGGAAGCCAGAGGCCAAGCCAATACGCCGTTTTTTTTTTTTTTTGGTGACGAAGCCGTCAAGGTCATAAAAATCCCGGCAGTTGCTGCTGCTTATAACGACGAGATGAACCATGTTGATCGAGGTGACCAATTGAGGTCATATTATGCGTATGATCATCCCCTCCGCCGCGGCCCTTGGCAGGCACTCTGTTGGACCTTCTTTCTTGAGGTGGCCCTTGTGAATAGCTACCTTGCTCAACTAAAGGGGCCACAGCCAAATTGGAAGACATATATAAATCATAGGGAGTGGTAAGAGTGCATTTATAACGAGATATTCAACGCCTACGGCCAAGAAAGTCAGGCAAAGAAGCTTTATCGGGCCGGAGACGAGCGTGACTTAAAAGACCCTGGATTACAGCGTAAACACGCCAATCGCCAGGTCAATCATATCAACCGGAAGGTAAAATCAGATTGCCTAGCTTGTAAGGGCCTTCGGCAGGGGCAGTCAAGGGCAAAACGCCTGAAAAGAGACCCTCTAGGAGAGGTCAGCGGCAACAAGAGAAGGCATCACGAGGCGGGCAGATTGTGTACGGGTGCAAGTTATGCGATGTTGCGATTTGTAACAATCAATATTGCTGGGACTTCTATCATCATATACTTTAGGTGAAGAATTATGTACCCTTGAGTTGGCGTATTTTAATTGGACCGAACCCCTCGTCGAGACCTGTGCAGAGGTCCTTGCGCACTGAAGAGATAGGGGGCTTCAGGGAGTGTGACTATCATTGCTTTATAACCAGTCTACTCGTGCCTGGGGCGGATGACAGTGGAGACTAAGGTATCATCGCTAACAAGTGCTCTGATTGGACTACCCCCTGTCTTGACCGTCATGGAGGCTCGAGGCAGCCGCAGAGATAAACTACTTTCCCCTCCTTTTCCCCAAGATCCCCAAACCCAAATCAGAACAAGCCAACCAGCCAACAGATCTGCCGCCCTCAACTGAACCTTAGCGCTTCTCCGACGCCTTGCATACGCCCGCCAGGCCCACATCCCCTCGTTCTTCGCCTCACCTTCACCTGGGGCCTGGACGTTTATTACACTCTGGACCCCCCAGGTCCGCATCCCTCACATGCAAACTGTCTCTCGTCCCAAGGACACTTTGCTCCAGGCACTCGGCTGTCTTGTCCGATAGACCCGCCGGCGACTGCATGCCACCAGTCTCGTCGTCTCCGTCCACCTTGACCCTCGAGCTCCCCTCGGCGTCCGGCTTGTGCCAAGCCTTCTGGCATAAACCGCGATCCGCGATCCGTTCACGACCTGTCCGTGGCCATCCACTCCACTCGCCGATTCCAGTCGCTTGAGACGTCCTGGCAGCCTCGACACTGCGATATCGATGGCCTCGACCCAACCCTGCGTCATCTCCGCTTTGGGACTGGTTACCATCCGAACGTCACGCCGGCGAACTCCTCGACAGCTTCTTTACTGTCCCGTCTGATCACCAATTCTCCTGCCCTTATCGTCCCATAGGCAGCCCTGCTTCTAGACTCCGCTCCTCTTCCTCCCTCCATCATATGAGCTTCTGTCCCAATCTAAACTGGTCAGATATCCACTACCCGCTTCGTCAGACAACTTTCACTTCACTCGGTCTCCCTCCTCTATATTACTTAACCCCGTTTCCTTCCCACCTAAAGGCTCCAGGGCGCCGTTCCGATCCTTTACTCGATCTATTCACTATTCTGCTTCGCGGCCTGAGACGCACCAGAGCGCCCGAAACCTAGAATAATGGGTTTGTCGCGTTCGCGAAGGCAATCTTCTGAGTGCCTCAGCCCCAGTACACCACCGCCATCACCTCAACCTTCCTCCGCCTTTGAGGACTTCGAAGTCGACTCTCCTCCCTCGAGGCCTATGCGCGAGACCTTCCTCTCTGGAACTTCAACACCAAACGGGCACTTGAGCTCCCGACCTCCCTCCATGACCGAAATCCTCCTCGATGTCGCCTCGCCACCGTGGACCCTCAGCGCCTTCATGGCTTACCTCTCTAGGAACCACTGCCTGGAGAGTCTCGAATTCACTCTTGACTCACAACGATATGCTGCCTTCTACAACGAAATCATTACCGAGAACCCGAACCGCACTCAAGAAAGCCAAAACCACGTCTGTGTTTTGTGGGAAAAGCTCATGCAGGTCTACATCAACCCTTGCGCTTCAAGAGAGGTGAACCTTCCTGCCCGCATCCGGGATCAGCTACTCAACCTCCCCTGTGGCCTGAATCCTCCCCACCCATCCCAGCTGGACGAAGCGGGTCAGATCATCTACGAACTGATGAACGAATCTTTGCTTGTACCCTTCCTTCAATCAGTTGCTCTCATGCAGCTTGATGAACCTTCCGGTGAAACTATTTATGAACCTCGGCGACCCTCTAACACCAGCAGCCGCATTGGTGCGCCTGCTCGCTCAATGAACTCGATGCATCACATTGAGCCCGACTCTTTGACCGACAACAGCGACCGAAACTCGCCCCCAGCAATGGAACCCGTGACTCCTCCCACTACCCGGCCCACATCAGAATGGGCCTTCATCACCTCCCCTGGCGGTCTTCAGCGTGCCGTAGCTACACACAACAAAGGATGGAAAAAGATGGGTGCCAAGCTGGGCTTCAACCGCAAAAGTTCAAGAACTCGCTCCATCCCCACATCGTCCTACCCAGCCAGAGAAGGTCTTCACTTGCATCATGACTCCTTATGAGAGTCACAGGTCATGTCGTTATGCGAATGGCCCAGCCAAACCGGCTGGACCAACAAAGACTCGCAAGAGACAGCTGGGCCAAGGAGCTCGCACCCTGGCCACCCGCTGCCTGGCCCTATCCAGACAGACGACGGTGAGAACCACAATCCTAACCTCAGACAAGATGGTGGTCCCAGGGACGGCACGACCGTAAGACAGGACACAGCATAAAGTGGTGGGAAGTCGCCTGTTTTACAGAACAAGATTAGGGTTAGAAGTGGAACCCAAAGACATCGGAATCTTTGGCTACTTTTCAGCCGACTACCAGTACTTCTACGTCCAAGTCTCAAGAACACAAGTCGCCAGTCACGTACTAGCATTCTAACCCCACTGCTGCATCACTTCAGCCACTTCTCTAGCAGCGGGTAGCGATCAAGATTGTACTTTAACACCCTTGGGCGAAGTTTACATTTACCTACTAACTCCGGCCCAGAACTGTGAGGATATGACCTCCCCTTCGACCATTTCGGATAGTTGAGCATTTACTCCATGGCCTTTCTCATGGTG
This sequence comes from Fusarium falciforme, assembly GCF_026873545.1. Taxonomy (NCBI): domain Eukaryota; kingdom Fungi; phylum Ascomycota; class Sordariomycetes; order Hypocreales; family Nectriaceae; genus Fusarium; species Fusarium falciforme. The sequence continues at coordinate 954,340 of NC_070556.1, forward strand.
GATATACATGGATGGGACGCTGAACTTGGAAGTTTCCTCCCAGCCGTTCCTCTGTGAGCTCTAGGAAAAGTTGTTACACCATCGTTCTCAAGCTTATCGACAAGACAGCGACAGCAAAGCTCGTCTCCTTCAGCGAGGTTTTCGCGTTAGCTTACTCTCCTCTCTGAGCGAGTCGAGACTGCGATCTGAGGCAATGTCCCCAAGACTGTTTCATACTGCCTTTGGACGGGCATTGCTTCTTTCGTTCTTAATACCATTTTTGCTGATTTGGCACCCCCAAGCTGGTCCGCAACGGCCTTCCGGTTAGCATGAAAGTCATCCATAACCCAATGCTTGATAGTCTCATGGTGACTAGGAAGGGCGGCGTTGATCATGTCAATCGGGGTCCGTAGCAGGCGTTGGGAGGTGTCGTGGTTGACAACATTGAGTGGTACGTTTAACTCAACGATCCAATGGACCAGGGACTCCTTGAAGTCGGAAACAGCGTGGACCTTGGGCTTTGGTGGAGGCTTGGCGTGAGACTGAAGGATGGCAAGGGCCACAGAAGCTGCTGACGAGGAGGGATCCGGGGCGTAGCCATTCGTGATTGAGTGGTGGGTTTTGAGGTGCGTAAGCGCGGCAGTCGTAACTTTCAGCTTCAGCTTGAACAAGCCGGTCTAACCCCTTCCACGGGCATCACAGTATTTGCAGAGCCAAAAGGTGTCTCCAGCGGTGTTGACAATGACTTCCACAAGGAAATAACCGTGTTCAACGACGAAGGAACGCAGCTTATTCCGGTGCCACAGCCAAGAGTAAAGAACGCAGGTCTTTGCGCCGATTCGTAAGCGGGGAAGGGTATCGATCGTCATGTGCCTCGTATCATTGATCTTCAGCTCGGCTAGCTGCTGGGCAACGGAGGGAACTTTCGAGGATAATCGTACAGGCCCGGGGGCCCAGGGGTCGAGGAGGTTCTTGACGGCGCAGGAGCGGCGGGAGGAGACTCAGAGAGGAATAAGTCATCGTTTCCTCGTCAGAGGGGGTGCCAAGCATCGTAATTGACGTCATATTCGTTGCCTTTCGTTCCTCGGCTTACTGCCACGGATTACGGCGAGTAGAGACCCAGACGCACCGGGCCCCTATCTGCGACGTAGACTTAGTGGCAATCGGATCGGCGAGAAGATAATAAAAATGATGAGAATGATGAAGACGAAAATAATAGTGAAAAAGACAATAAAACGGCGCTCAGATCAGCCAAAAAGGCGGCCTTTTGGAGGGTTAAGAGGAGGAATTTCTGTGTGTAAGAGAGGAGGGAAGAGAGGTTGAAAGGGAGGGACGCGAGCGCGTTGATTGAATCGCGAAATCACGTGACCTACCTAAACTTTTTTCGGTCATCAAAGGGTGGTCAAAAATGAAGACTATCGGAATTGGCCACAACACCTAATTCTAGCTATTTTATCATTCAAAATACCTATCTGACTTAAATGACTTGTCAAGTCACTAAATCTGACTTGAATGGAGTAAGACAGAAAACCCGGCTTGATTTGGATTGAATTAGCTGACTCGCGCTAACTTGAATTGAGCGCAGCGCTGATTGGCACGGAGGGAGTCGTCTTCATCCCTCCCGTTCTTGTGGAGACGGCGATCATTACGCTCGAACAGACGATCGCCATTTGCTTTCCGGTCGAACAAACAGATGCAGCCGGTCAAACCTTTGTGAGTATTGGTGCAGATACCGGTGTGCTTCCCACGGTTATAGCAGCAATTGTAAGTACCGCTTTACGCCAACTGCGATGAGCTGTGCGAGGCAACACCTGATCCGGCCAACCAGAAGAACCAGGTTGCATGTCTGGCTCTGAAACAAGCAACCGGTCGTGGAAGCACGTGATTTTCGATTAAAAAATGTACACCTGGACGATCGCCGTTGTTTCCTCTTTTCCTGTCTCGCCGCCTGATCCCAATGGTGTAGTCGCCTGTTTACCCCCTCTCAACCATCCCGGCTAGTCTGGAACAACCCCGCCTTAACTCTATATCGGCCCCCCGATTCAAAGACAAAGTTCCCGCAAGGTCAATCGACGTCAAGGTTGAGCCTCACGCTAGGATCGCCTGTCCCTCAGTCCGATGTGTTCCCTTTCTGGATTAGCGAGAAAAGAGGAACGGCCTTAAGCCAGCCACGGTGAGCGCACGGACAGGTCTTGATGATCTAGATTCCATTGCAGCACGTCACTCCCGAATAACGGTAGGTAGACGGCCGGTGATGGCGCGAGAAAAGGATGCCAGATCGAGGGTTCCCGGTTCAGAGCCAGGCCACCCTTTCCTTGCTCTTAGTCTGGCGTTTCAATAGTGCCCGTGAGATTGAGGCAAGGGTGAGCCACGGGCTCTTCTTATTCACGTACCGAACACCATCAACTTTGTCTTCAGCCTTCCCTCGTCGGTCCTTCGTCCACCTGCATAATTCCAAAGGGCTCGATCATTGGCTGCTCCACGTTTTGTGTCTGTTCAGGTTATATTGATGAGGCTATTCTGTCTGCAATCACTTCTGCGAGTCGGGACAGTTTCTTCTTCCATCTCCAATCATCCCGAGCTTCTAATAGGGTCCACCATTAACTCGAACCCGCCATTACTAGCGCAAACAATAGGCTAGCGGTTTATACGATACGCCTCCAGGTGTTCAATAATTCTCTTTCAGTATTGTTCCACTGTCGTGGCCAAAACTCTAGCCTCTTGCACAGAAGCATACCATCTGATCCCTGCCATCCTATGGACGACAGAGCCCTAGGTTTGCTAAATCCCGTGGAAGACGACAGGACCTTTACGACACCCTACATCTCCCAACATCTCCTATGGGAGCAATGGTGCTCGATAGACCAGCTAGGGCCATTTGGTTCATCCCAAGATGAGACTAGCACGGCAGCCATTGTCTACACGCCGACCGGTCCCTCGCCTCATGATAGCTTCGTATATCGCAGCGATATCAGCTCGACTGATCTATGGAGCGACAACACCCCTATGACCGAGTGTACCGATCCATGGGGTGCCCCCATCTCTATCACAGAGACTTCACCTTCTTTCTTGCCTTCTGACCCGGTTACTTTTGAGGAGTCACCTCCCTTCCAGGATGACAACTGGCACCGGCCCTGGATACCAACGAAACAGCGTCAAAAACGGAATCGCGACACCAACAGCCTTCCTCTTCGTAAGTCTGATAGACAAAGTCTGTCAAGTGACAAAGACACGACGTCACTGGCAAAGGAGAAGACACAACATACAACTATTCGCCCCAACAGAAGTGCCAGGGGTGACAATGCTTACGCAGGCCAACCGCGGAACGACGACATGAAAAGTGCCCGGGAACGGAACCGACTTGCAGCCAACAAATTCCGAGCCAAGCAGAGGGATGACCTGCTGAGACTCGAGTCCAGCGAGCAGGACCTGGAGCGCATCCATCGCGATCTTTCCACATGCGTGGCCGACCTGACCCTCGAGATTTATAACCTTAAGATGGAACTTCTACAGCATTCGGGGTGCAACTGCGCCCTCATCCAGAACTACCTCGTCCACGAGTCCCAGCGATATGTACAAGCGTTAGAGGAGGGGGTTCAGCGAGGGGCCACATCTTGGGAGCCGGAGCAGCCTGGCCGGACCGAGCAAGGATAAAGGCGGGATTAAAACGGGGCTGGAAGACATATGATATGACAGGACGATATTGGAGAGGCCCCTGCTGGTGGCTTGTTGAAGGCGGAGGGGGATATGAAAGCATTCGTAATGACGGGGATGCAATTGGCCTGTTAGCCACTCCATACTGAAAGAGACTTTGTGTTGCGTAGTTCATCCATGGGGGTTTACCGTTTTCAGGGTCTTTTGTGGCTGACTCGCATTTCTAAACTCTTGCGAGAATGGCTTGCGCGATGTGTCGAATGTGGTAAGCATCTCGTAGGCTGTGGTGTGGCGAAGGGGGCTCAATGGGACTGGGCACACAAATGTGTCTCCTCTTATCTCGACAATTTTTCTGAGAAGTGGGGAAATTTCGGAATGGGGTGTATGCTGAGCAGGGCAAAGCGACGAACAGATTATAGCAATTCGTGGATGACTCTATTGCAAAGGGCGACTCTTCCCCTTTGTCGGTGCCTCCGTCTCCGCCACTTGTGAAACCGGAGCTCTTATCAGCAGCCGCCGTGTTCGACCTGCTACCTGGGATTCATTGACTCTCACCGGTTGAGAACAGCATTAAAGAGCTATGTAATGTAACCAAGGAGGGGCGTATGCAGGTTTGATCACCGCGCTAACGTTGGATAGCAGTTCTCGCAGCCCTAGAGCATGAACTGGTGCGTAATTGCGCATTGATCTTCGGTTACACCACCCGAGTGGTACCCTGGCCCCTGCAGCAGCCTCCTCGGTGACGTCGCTCGGCCACGTAATGCACGATGTTGTTTTTGGACTTTTGCAACGCGTTTACCCCTGTTAGATCTTGATATGTCAATTATTCTGTAACGCCTATCGCTCTTCACCCATGGGATTGGCAGGGTTGTTCCAACACAATTGGCGACCGCGAGAACCAAGGCAAATTGCCGTGCCGCAACAGCAGCCCTGGTATTTGGTGACAACTAGTGACCTGTCGCAGAGCAAGCAAAATGCTGAGTTGTCGTCAACCTCAATCTGGCCAATCTGGCCGAGAGCTCGTGGTCCCTGTCCGCCAGCAAGGGCACAATATCAGGTCAGATGCAACTTATCGCCTGTTTCGGAGGAGTGCAGGAAACCAACAGGTGCAACGTGCTGTCAGCATCTTACATTTTGTGATGTCAGGTAGCTCTCAGATATCCGCCACCGTTATGACCTTACCTTAATTGCACTTACCCGCAGACGCCACATTCGCTCTAGCTCGTTCTAGATAATACAACCTTGAATGGCGTATTGATTGCAGAGGGATGGCACAGGGCAGAAGCCAGGTAGCTCGGATATCCGTTTCTGGCAACTTTTGGAGTACGGAAAGTCAATCGTGGGCAATGGGTAATAAAGTCAACGATTAAAACTCAATGACGAGCCTCGACAGAAGCCTGCACTCGCGGAGCCTCGCCGTCAGGGCATCTACGTGCTATAGCCGAACTACGAACGGGTAGCTGCAGACGAGTATATGGCTTACCTTTCTGTCAGTTGTTGCGGGTTGAGCAAACGAGTTTGCCAAACACATGTGCAAATCCCCTCCAGCTTCCGACCGGCCAGCCCCGCACCTGAGCTCTTGGTCTTGGCCCCTTACCGACTGGCTCCAAGTCCCTGAACCTCGTTACGCTTTGCGTCAAGTCCAGATGAAGGCGTGCAAGGCTCACTTGGTGGCGTCCTTGGTGCTGACCTCTCGTTGCCCAGACATATCGACTATCATATGTGAGGCCAAGCAAGCAATTGCGACTGCACTGGGGAGTCAGAAGGGAGTTGCTCAAAGTTGTGCGAGGCCGTGGGCCACGTTACACAAGCTTCCATGCATGGCCTTCCCATGGCATGTGATGGCAATGCGCAGCACGAGGCATATTGCGGCTGGCCAGGGCTTTGGCGCACCGACTTCGGCGGTTGGCGCAGTCTGTCTCTGAGGGACATTTCCCCCTTGAGGATAGTGCGATGACCTGGTGGATCAGAGCTCATTGCGGGAAGTCCCGAGCTTTATACCGTGCATTGATTCATACAGAGAGTGATCCACAATAATGATACACAACACCAAGAGCTCTCAGGGTGCAATAACGGCGGAATGGTGTCCCCTCCCAGACCCAACGTCCCGCCAGTCAGGATACACGTCTTGAACGACACAATGACGGTCATTTGGTCACCGACCACCGCTCGCGCATCCCTCAAACGTAGCACAGCCGATCACGCGCCCCCACAACCCCCCAGTAAGCCACAGTTCGACGAGAACAACGTGCAATTCGGACGGCAAAGCGCATGGCTGTTTGGTGTTGGTGCAGGTTTGATTATCGGGCTGCTGCCGGTAGACAAGCAACTCATAGGTCTTCGTATTGTGTGAGGCAAGACAGGAAGCTCAGTTACAACCAACACTGCAATGCAGCAACATGCTCCTTTGATAGCTTGTGGGGCCACCACTAGCTCACCTAGATGGAGAGTACTTCTGACTGCTAGGCATTATATGACATTTGTAAGTAGTCCTTAACAGAATTTTACTTATACTCATTGGCTATTGGCCTTCATGGACCCCACAAGCCTTACCTTGCCCATGAGATAACGCGGCGCTAAGCGATCGGCGCGGGCCGGCCTGCCCAACTACGACACGATACTGACAGGGTGCGCGGGGCAAAGCGACACGCTTTCAGCAAGTTACCCATTGCTGCAACCTTCCGTGTCACATCACACTGGTGAGACAAGATACCACGGCCGCACTTGCTGAGTCGACAGTTCTTCCCCTCGCTGCCCCTCCATGATTTCTTACTACGTAGCATAGGTACCTCTTCCTTCAAGACGATTGCGTCTTACCCTCCCACACCAACCAGTGACCGGCCAAGCTGAACAGACGCTGGTCAAGCAATAGTCCATTCACGTCTTCGTTTCTGTCTGATCAGCATGCATAAATGCGGGCCAACTGTCCTCATACGGTGCTACTTTTTCTTGTCACCTGGTGTCCCCCACCCTGCTTGTCAGTTCCCTTTGTGACAGATTCTTGTGCTGAAACCCTCGACTGCTATTCAACGTGGCTGCCGCCATCATGTCGGCAACTCGTTTCTCTCTTGTCATTCGTCCAGTGCTCTGCAGCCCATGTTCTACTCAGGCGGTCAATCGCGCTGGACCGTACCCATCTCGGCCCACGCGTGTGACAAGCCAGATGTGACGAGCAGCCCCAAACTCGCAGGTGCCCTGGGTTTTGAGAATCGCGGGCACTACCGGAGGAATTAGTCCCGCCGACTGAGAATTAGGGGTGCGGCAACATTGGGTTAGAATTGGGCACTCCAAGGTTACAAGACTGCACGTCCAAACCACGGCTACTCTCGAACCGAGGGCATTGAAGAATGAGAAAACATGTATACAAGCACCAATATCTTAGTCAGACTCTTCCAGCGCCAAATTCTGGCCGCTGAACAACTTGAAGCTCCTCATCGGAGCCTGCTTCGTGCCGTGCGTCACCGCGGATGCCGGCGATGATTCCTCCGACCACCTGTTCACTGACCTGCCGTAGGATCTCGAGAAATCCGGACAATCTAGCTCCTCCACTTTTCCACTTTTAACCGATAAACAGTCAAAATACCGTGAATTGATTGGCCCATCCGGGCATTTGTGGCGACGCTAGATTGTCCGGATTTCTCGAGATCCTACAAGATAGCTTCGTGCGTGTCGCTTTTATTCCACAATCAGCTTTCACGTCTCTTTCGTATTCTTGTACTGGCCATGTCCAGATAACCGAGCTTCTTCTCACTCCAGGTGCTACCGCCGAGAAGCAATGCCATGCCGGCCAAAGTCCAATGTGGTGGTCGCAGCGCGCCGGCAACGTTCTGCAAGAAGGATTTTAACGCTCTAGCTCGGCATTTGCATATTATGAATGGACCCAAAGCTTTTAAGTCGTCCTTCTCTTTGCATCTGCCTCGTGGCGGGCGACTTCAACGCTAGACATCATACATGGCAGACGGGCCCAACTACGAACCGCGGCCACGAGATTGCCTCCTGGGCATCGGAAAATAGCCTCGGCCTTCTGAACACCTTAGACATCCCCACAAACCCGCATGGAAACACCATTGACCTCGCCTTTTCGAATGCACCTCTCGCTGAAGCTAGTGTCGAGGATCACCTTGCCACCAGCCCTGATCATGTCACCCTTAGCCTAGCGCTCCCAAATGTCGAGCCGGCCCCATCACAGCCAGGCAAAACCTGGGTAACAACAGATGACGAGCTCAAACGCTTCGTCGAAATCGTAGAGCTAGGATCGATGGCGATCCCCGTCGCCGCCTCGAGCCCACTAGAGCTAGACGAGCTCGCATCCACAATAGTCAGCCTCTTGCAATCAGCAGCAAAGGCAGCGGACTGACCTGCGAGGAAGGGGGCACGCAACGCTCCGTGATAGACCGAAGAGTGCGCCCTCGCTGCTGCCGATTATCGGGCGACCAGAAGGCTATACCCTCTCGGATTCAACCAAGAGGTTCAAATAGCCAAGCGAGATTTCCACCGTGTGGTCCGCCGCGCCAAAAGGCTCTATTGGCGGAACCTGATCAACAGCTTCTCAGATAGCAGCTCCGTTTTCAAGGCCGTCCGATGGCTGAGATCGCCAGGAGCCTTCCAACCGCCTCCACTCCAAGTGGACGACGTGGTCTACGAAACCCAGCTCGACAAGGCCAACGCGCTCCGGCGAGCGACTCTAGAGCGTCGGACAGCTGAGGACGATATCCAGGATCCCTGGATCGAGGTCAGCCCTCGCAAAACGATCCCATTCCCGCAGGAAATCTCCCTAGAAGAAGCACAGGACGCGACCCTCCGTACCGGGAATACATCGCCGGGGGCAGATAACATCACAGTCAAGCTCCTCACAGCAGTATGGCATATCATCGGAACACACGTTCGCCGCCTCCTCGAGGGGTGCCTGGCCATAGGCCACCACCCAAAGCCTTTCAGAGCGGCCGAGGTGGTCATGATCGCCAAACCTGGACGCAGAGACCTGACGACCCCGCGAGCCTGGCGACCCATCTCTCTGCTCTCCTGCCTCGGCAAGGGACTGGAACGGTTAGTCGCGCGCCGTCTCGCGTGGGCATGCATCCACTATGGAGTCCTTCACCCGCAACAAGCTGGAGCGCTTGCCAAGAGGTCTGCGACAGACCTCGTAGCCGCCCTAGTTCACGACATCAAGGAAGCATTTGCTCGCAAGAAGGTGGCCACGCTGGTCACGATGGATATCCAAGGCGCGTTCGACACTGTCCTGCGCAACAGACTAATTCTGCGACTTCGGGAACAAGGCTGGCCCGAACATCTCGCCCGATGGGCCGGATCCTTTATGGATGACCGATCTGCTTGTGTTAGGTACCAAGATACAATCACCCTGCTCTCTCCTCCCCAGTGCGGTCTCCCTCAGGGATCGCCGGTATCGCCGATCCTCTTTCTGTTATATACAGAGCCCATCTACCGACTGAGCAACCCCCAAGGCCGGTTCGGCTATGCAGATGACACCGCCATCCTGTGCGTCGGCGACACGGTCGAGGAAACGGCCGCTGCGGCATCACGTTCTGTCGAAGAAATAGTCCGCTGGGGCGCCGCAAACGGGGTATCTTTCGACCCCAAGAAGACCGAAGTCATGCACTTCTCTCGGAGTAAGCTCAAGGCCGCACCGGCAATACGCCATGGTGATGTCGAGAAACACCCCGAGGCAGCAATGCGCTGGCTAGGCATCTGGCTGGACAGCAGCCTGTCATTCCGAGTCCACGCAGAGAAGTGGACGGCTAAGTCACAGGCTGTCGCCTACCATCTGCGAGGACTCACCAACACGATACACGGCCCGCTTCCCAGCGCTGTACGGAGCGCCGTCAGGGCCTGCGTTGAACCAGTCCTGCTCTACGGCACCGAAGTATGGTACCCAGGTGCAACCCGACCGCGGTGGGACCAACCGTCTAAAGACCGGCCGTCAAGTATCCAATATCTCTTGCAGAGAATGAAAAAGGCTATTATTCAATCGATGCGAGCCATACTCCCTGTCTAGAAGACGACCCCGATCGCCATCCTCCATCGGGAAGGCGGGATACCACCTATCACTCAGCTTCTTGAAGCACGTCGATACTGTTTCTCCGCCCGGCTTATCTCCCTGGATGAGGCTCACCCCCTCGCAAAGCACATGCTTCCACCAAGGCAACCCATATAACATCAGCTCATCAAGCGGAAGTACCAAGCTCCAACAGAGAGCAGCTTCAGAACCCGTCTTCGGAGGACCAATGAGCTCCTCGCACCCTGCCCGCGACCAGCCCTCATGCAGAAATGCTTCGGCAAGGGACAAGATACACCCCTACAGACAACCCCGAAAGAGGAATCGGCCGAGGCCTTCCTCCAGTGGGTTGAGACAGTAGACCCAACCACCTGGATCGTATACTCAGACGGTTCATTGTCCTCGGAGGGAGCAGCCAGCGATGGCTTCGCCATTCACTAGAAGGACCTCTCCACGCAACAGCGGCTTATGACTTCAACTAGCCGTCATGGTGAATCCAATTGCCTCATTTCTAACCCTGTTGAATACATGAAGTTTCTGTTGTTGTGTCGCGCAGGGATGCTGAATGCACTTGACAAAAGGTAGTTCTTGTTGTAGTGATTGTAATTAGTCTTGGTTAAGTTTTTTTTTTTATGATTTCAATGAGAGGCCCTTTGGGGCCTTATATCTTTGAATGCAGACCTGCGTATTTGGATATGATATATCGATATCAACTGTGCTATCTGGATATATCGATATTGATATCGATATTGATATATGCCTTTCGGTACGAAAGGTCTTCTTAAGCTCTGGGATTCCGCCCCCCCCGCATTAAGTGACTACCCGATTAGGAAGCGTAACTGCACCTCCTATTGGTCCGGATTAACCCCATCCGAATGCCCCTCAGAGGTGCCAATCTTCTCTTCCTCATTTGGCAATGCGCACATGTGAACTCTCATTCGCTCTCTGAGATTAAGTGTAAAGGAGTCTTCTTTTGAGGGTTTTCCTGTTAAGAGGCACGTGAAATGCACGTGGGAGCTCGGTTTGTGGGATCGCATTATTGCTCTTGTCTTTATATTTTATGACATTTTCTCCTATGCTTGAGTTAGGTGTACTTAATGTATTAGTTATTGTTGGATCGCGTACCGCACATTCAATCCAAGGGATTTAATGGTCAATAGAGTGTGGAGACCAAAGATGATGATTGTATTGATCTAGGATGCCTCGCGGCCCCCTCTCTTCTCGAGAGGGGTTTTATGTCATCTCACGCCGCCTCTGACTAAGGTCGGCATATCGATCTATCAGAGGTTTCGTAATACAGGGTCACAATCCAACAGTTATCTAAATTACATTACTGCTAGTATTGTGCAGATGGATATGACAATAACGATAATCGGGCCTCATTTACTGTCCTCTCGCACAACTGTTCCAGCCTAGCCTCGCCATCAAACATTTCTTGTGGTATTTTATTCCCGACTATGTCCTGCACCCGTGCCTTTGACAGCAACATAATACCATCAAGCGATTTGCACCGCGATAGCTGCACATACAGGCTGTACGGATCGCACTTTCATGGCTCGAGTTGTCCAGTTGTCGTATTCAGCTTTGTTCCGGTTCCTCGCAGCTCCAGCGCAATCTCGACGAGGGTTTCGCCTTGGATTTTGTAATCGGTGCATGCGAACGCGGCAATGCAGGGAAGTCCTCGGCGGCTCACTTCGTGCCTCTGCCAAGGCCTCTTCTTGGCCCTCTTCTTCTTCTCGATGGGTATCTGGGCACTTGTTGGAGTAAGCAGGACCGTGCCTGGTGGCATGTCATCAAACTTGAACTTCTTGGTGGACTCGGACGACAGGATGATGCCGGCAGGTGGTCCAAAGTGGAGGATGATGTTCGGGGCGAGTTGATACCCTGGGAAACTCTTGGGGTCTGGTATAACTTCCAGTGCTTTGTACTTGGCCCCGTTTACGAGCTTGAGGCCTGGGTTTATATTCTTGGTCACTACCACCGGCATGCCAGGCACGAACATGAACGTGGCCGGCACACAGATCTTGCTGTCATCTCCGACGCTGGCCATGAGCGTAGCTTCTTCCTCCGTTACCGGTAATGTACTGGGTTTACCCCAACGGTGCTGGGGTAGAAATATCCGGACTGGCTTCTGGTGGTGCCTCTGGAAGGCCAAGACCGCATCCATGTTCAGGCTCCATCTATTGCTGTTAAGGGGTGTAACTACTGTGATGCCCCTGCCCCATGGTATGGCTCGGCCTTCCTGAAAGCACCGGCTATTAAGAAGCTCCATGTCGGACTCGTCTTGCTGCCCCTGCCGGATCCGAGTCAGCAGCCGCTGCAGCTCCGGGTCCCCCGCTGCGCGCACCTGTTCGGTGAGCATAACGACGGTGGTAAATCGAGTCCAGAGTGCGTGCGCCCTCATTTCGTCCGCAATCCTGAGGGCGGACCATGGCGTCAATAGCGACTTGTTTTGCACTGGGCGGAATTGGTGGAAATCTCCTGATAGTAGCACCACTGGGATGCCGCCAAAATCTTGATTCGATCCTCGGGAGGCACAAAGCCGCTTGTTGATGTTGGAGAGCGTCTGGAGGCCCAGCATGCTCACCTCGTCAATGATGAGCAGCCACTTTTCGCTCCATCTTCTTCGGGCATCACCGTCCACGTAGGTTACCGTGCTGCCATCGTCGGCATTGCCGTCGGATGCGTTGGGTTGCATCCCACAGGCGGAGTGAATAGTCACGCCGTTGATCCGCGCTGCTGCGGCCCCCGATGTCGCCGTCATGAGCAGCCTGTGCGATATGTCTTTGCTAGCGAACAATTCCGCCAACGCCTCGATGACCCTGGACTTCCCGGTGCCGCCCTCCCCACCCAGGAACTCGCATAATTGTGCGTTATCATTGTTCTCGACATTACTGCTATCGAAATCATCGCTGTCACCTTCGTCCGGGATGGTGTCGAGATGGCGACACACTAAAAGGAAGGCAATTTCCTGCCGCTCGTTCAGGGTGAACCTGCTTGCGATCTGCCGACCGGCATGGAGGAATGTGGTTGACGGTCCAAAAGCGACCGTAGTGCTGGGTCCATCAGTGTTCCCGGTGTCTGTTTCCGATATCTCTATGCTATCTTCTCCTGCACCCGCAAAAGTATGGTTCAATAATGCTTCTGTGCCGGCAGCCGTGTTCTGAGTGTCCTGAACTCCGTCAGAACCTTGGATTCTTTGCACAATTTCCTTGTCGGCTTTGTCCTGCTTGCTCTTGATCCCCCTGAGCTGATGTTGCATTGGGAGCTCGCTTCTGGCTACCATAGTTGGCTGGTACTGCTCAAGGCTCTCAGCAGGGGCGACAGTCTCAAGATCATCTGCAAAGTCGGTGATATCTGCGTGGGCTTCATGAAGCTGATCTAGCAGCTTAACGAGAGACTCCGAACCAGCGGTCACCTGGTTGGGAGCTGTGGCACCCCGTACTGTTTCCATCAGTCGGCGAAGCTGGCCGACCTGATCTGAGCGATACGCTTTTACTGGGCCCATAGAATCTTGGATATCATCCCCCATAGCATCGATATCATCTAAAATGGCATCGTCCCCTGCAACTGCCCACTGCTTCGCGTCTCGCCGCGCATCTTCCGCTGATCGCTTCAAGAGCTGGATGTTGCCTGCGATAGTCTGAAGTCTTTTGGGGAGTCGCCGTCTCCAGTGTTCCCAGATTTCATTAATATCGCCTGATGCTGCTGTAGTGAACTTCTCCCATGGCACAAAGAGTGCGAGGTGCTGTACTGCAGCTCTGGTGCTAATATTAGTGTATGCTCCTCGTTTATCCATCCCATCTGTTCTATGGCTTGTGCTTACCTGCGGTATCTGTCTGCGTTTGTGTCAATATCAAAGTCCATATCGAGAAACCCGTTCATGCATGGCACTGCATACTTCCCCGGGGGTCTTAGAACCTGCACCCAGTCCCTTCCCGGCTTCCAGTTCATTTCAAATCCTATCCTCACCAACTCCTTGGAAGATGAATCTATCCTCTTTTGTAATTTAACAAGCGACACGTAGTCATAAAAGCACAATGTCTGCAGCACCTCTCCACGGTGGTGGTAGGCTTCAATGTATGGTAGCTTCTTGCCATCGCTTCCCACCAAGACCCTCTCCGCGCTGGCTTCCGCGTCGTTGCCATTGACATTGCCACCTATGTTCTCGATAGGTCGATCATCGCCGTCGCCTAAAGTGCTACTGCATTGCTGGAGATACTGCCAGCGTCGGAGTATTGCCCAGTATATCGTTGTCATATTCACATATGACCATTGTTTGGTACTCGAGAACTCACTTGGGTAATCCAGAAAGTGCGCAATCACCTCCACCTGCGATAATGGTCGCTCGGTGAATATTCTGTTTGCGATTCTCATCAGATACTGGCGGTTTATATTTGCCTTGGCTTCGTAGTTTGTAGTCGTTGCACCTAGCCCCACGGCGCTGGTTGTGCTGATAGTCGGAAAGAGCTCTGCTGCTATGGCCACTCTCTTCCAGATCGGATCTTCGATTTTTGTGGCGTAGTTTGTCAAGTAGTATATCAGCGCCATTGTCTTGCTTTGGGTTCCGATGAAGGAGATGTCGTGATTGTGCCGCAACCCAACCGCCATTGGCTTGTTCCATCGGTTGATCATGGGATGTGAGCGTTGGAGCCGAAGTATACCATCCGCGCCAAATTCGCTGTTTGTAAAGAGCTTCCAAGGCGCATGGAATCGACATGTAGGCTTTTTGTCCCCCTCCTTGTTGTGAGAGTATTTGACACAAGTTGCGGTATGGACGTGCATCTGGAGCCTGCCTGCGCAAAAGTGGGCTTCATCGTCAAACTGTTCAGAGAAGCGCCCTGCATCGGTCATCAGGTAGGATATGTTGTCGTAAACCACCCTAGTCTCGCTCCCCTCGCTAAAGGCAGCAGATTCGTCCAGATCCTAGATAATAGTTTAGCTTCCGACCTACGTTGGCTTTTGGTTACGTGGATACATGGATGCACATACCTCGGTAAAGACAGAATCGACATATTTCAGGATCCCTTCCCGTTCCATCGCCGAACTCTCATCATCCTCCCCGTTTCCATGAGCAACGATGAAGTTTCCGAGCTCCAAGTTCCCCTCGAGCCATAGCAAACCATGGACATGAAGAGCACCGCGTTCGTTGGTCTCGACGGCGGCGAAATACTGTCCAATCTGACCAAACACAGATTCCTCCCCAACCTTGACGTAATGCTCAAAGAACATCTCTACTTCGCGGTGGAAGAAGATGGCAGAGCTTATGGGGTCAGTTATCGCCAGCTTCACTCTCTCATACCTATCCTGAAGGGCCCGAAGCAGGGTTGCTTCCGCGGCAGCCTTGTCCTCCTTTCGGTATGCCGCCAGACGTAGTTTTACCGGGTTCGTAATGTCATTAGGGTTCAGCGTAAACCAAATCGCCGGTATACCGTATCTGATGATGAGCGCTTTGATCTTTCTGCGCATGGCTAGCCGCGACTCCTGCGACATGGCCTGTTTGTAGCCAAAGTATGAAATGTGTCGCAGGAGCTTTTTGATATCTTCATCTCGGGTGCTCCCGCCAGCCTCTAACTCCTTTTGCACTTCCGCCAGTCTCTCTAGTGTTAACGACTGAATGATCCTCTCAACCTCAGGAAAATTGTTCCGTCGCACGCTCACCATACTTACTCCTCTATTCCTAGACCGAACCTCTATGTTGAAGACTAGGAATGAAAATGCCGGATGATTGGCAAAGCGACCACCATGTCGTTGCAGCACTTTCTTCATCCATGCGCGAAGTCCGAGATTACGTGTTGGCGAAATCGCATCCTCTCCACCCTCTCCAATACCGTCTCTATTACGGATATGCCCTGTAAGCTGGACACTGTTCTTCCACAGCTCCGATTCCATCTCTTCCTTGCACCGTGGCCCACCAAAACCGAACGGGAATAGTGTCGGAAATGCTTTTGCAAGATGCCAGAGATCATTGACATCTGCAAACTCGTTGCCTCTTGAAATGTGAATGTATGGCTGAAGGTGCGAATCCTGCGCGCTCCCAGTCGGCGGGTTGGGCGGCTGTGCCTGCGCATTTGTCTGTCCACCTCTGATTGTATCAATGGCAAATTGCAGTTTATCGGCATCTGTTGCTCGCGGTGCTGTATCCAGTGGAAACATACCAGATGCAAGCATCTCATCAAGAAAGCTTCCCATGCCCTCATACTCGAGCTCCTCCCGACTGCGCTCGTCATAGAGCTGCTGATCCTCGTCGTAACTTACATCATTCTCATCATACGCTCTGCCTAGCCCGTCCACAATCTGTTCGAGTGACTGGGGCCCAGTGTCATCCATTCCACGTTCTGCCGGGGGCACAATGTGCGCTGTTCGCGTTTCTTCCCATGCCGATGGTTCATCTCTCTCTATCCTGTCATAGATCTGGCTCGGAACCCCATGCACCGGCTCTCCCCAACTATCCAACTCGGCTTTGTCGATTTCGATGTGCCGATAGTGGGGGTTAAATTCTTTTAGCCAAAGCAACGCCCGTTCCACAGCTCCTCGCCGGACTGAGAGCAACTTGGATAGATCGCTGGGGGCTGGTCTCTGCGGCCCATGCCAGGATATATGGATGTCCTCCAAAGATTGTAGAAGCGGATGTGGTAGTACTGTGGTAACCAAGTCTTGAACATTGTTTGGAAACACAGTTATATGACCCTTCACATGCCGTGCATATGCCGTACTCTTTTTGGTGCTTTTTGTGACTTTGATTCTTGCAACGAAACCGAAATGGGTGTTGAGTGCGATCAGCTTCTCCTCAACCAATGTCAAGTCTCTGAGAGCATCCGGGTACATGTGCTCGCAACCAAGTGCTTGATGCAAGTTCCCGCCCCGCGCCATATTGCATTCGCGGATTTTCATTGCACAGTTTTCGCAGCTCGGTATAGCCTTGCCAACAGGGAAGCAATCGGGACATGAATACGTGCGGCAACTATTCATCGCTGCGCTATTCGTCCACTCTTCCCAGCTAAGCTCTTTCATCTCCATGGTGCTGATCTTCTGATAGCATATCATGCATGTGTGTATGGGTAGGGTGTCCATGTTGTGAAATGCTTGATAAAAGTCCATGACTGTGGATATATTCCTCTCACGGGGGACCGGCTTACGCCAATTCTTTGTGTAGGATATTCTCTCCTTCTCTGTAAATTCATCTTCCAGATGCTTAATAGCTCTCTTGAATGCCTGGGTTTGCTCTTCAAGGTTGCTATTCTCAACCTGTCTTCGATTTTGCCTTTTGTTTTGTTCTTGTCCGTGTTGGTCAGCCTTACGCTTGGCGCCAAGTTCTTGTTGGCCATGTTGATCCGCATCTGAAAAGCTTGGAATGCTCATACATTGCTGCATGCCCAGTGCATTGTGCCGGTGATATTGGCTCGCGATGCTTATTTCTGCAGCTTGTGTGGGGTTTGGTGCTATAAGCCGTTGCACTGGTACAGGTTTTAGTTGCTGTGGAGCATTAGATGGCAACTGGGAACTGGCTGGTGGGGTCCCAACGGCAACCAGTGGTCTTTGCTGTTGGGTTTGTCTCCTTTGCCGCCAGTTTCTTTCCCGGGCATCTTTCCGTCTTGATGCACGAGAAGTTCGCGGCTTGCCTCCTGATCTTGGAGGCGCCTGTATTGGTGTCGTACTCCTTGGCGGCGGTCGACTCATCCAGCTTTCAGGTCCCTGTATTTGAGTATTGATGGTGTCGACTTGGTATGCACTTGGCTGTTGTTCCTGCACCCGATTTCCTTCTCGAACATCTCTCCGCCTTGGTGCACGAGAACCTCGCGGTCTGCCTCTTTTTCTTGGAGGCACTTGTGTCGGCGTCGTGCTCCCTGGTGGTGGCCGGCTCATCCAGTTTCCTGCCGCCTGTGTTTGCGCATTGGCATTGTCGATTTGATTTACACTTGGTTGGTATTGTTGGTGATTACCTGGTTTGCTTGGTTGGTCCGCTGATTGTGGTCCCTCTAGTACCGCGTCTATAGGTACGGGTTCTGGAATATCACCAAGTGTACTCGGTTGGACAGTAGGGAGCGACCTCCTTAATGTCGGGCCCACAAGCTGGACACCCGGAATACGACCGGGTGTGCTTGGTTGGACAGTAGAATGTGATTCTCTTGGTGTTGCGTTTGTATTCGAGTTTCCCGCACCAAAGATATCATTGTACGTCTTCAGCCCGAGACTGCTGAGTGTGCTGCCAGGCGTTCGACCACGCAACCTTTCAAATAGAGCAGATAATGACGAATCCATTACAAGATAGTGTATGTAGTGTATTCTTAGGGTGTGTAATCGTGTGTATTAAGCCAAATAGCATTATAAATATGAACGATAAAGGCTGATGCCATTTACAATGCTGTTTTCTGATCGGTACATTCTGGGGCAGAGTTCAATTCTCCCACACCAACCTGTCCTACTCTGCTCTTGATCCGATTCTATCCCGATACTCCCACGTCATCTTTATCTCTATTATACCTATCAAGCTATATGATAATATCGTCTATCGTCATTGTCTTGACCCACCTACCAATAAATGATAGGTCTATCCCACCATGGTCTTCTTTACTCTTCCAATTTCATCCCAATATCAGACTTGATTATTCATCCTATTATCTACTCGGAGCATCATCACACCGACATACCAATAGAGCATCATATTCCTTCACCCTCGTCCTTTCGTGATAATTAACTTCGGGCTTGATTATTCATCCCATCATCTGCTCGGAGCATCGTCACACCGGTATACCAGTAGAACATCATACTCTTCCACCCTCTTATTATTATAACATTAATAACATCGGGCTTGATTATTCATCCCATTATCTAGTCGGTATGCCATTATACCGAATATACCAGTACGGCATCATACTCCTCCACCCTCTTATTCATATGGCTGTGGTCGCCGCAGTATTGATATACCAATAGATCAAAATATCCCTTCACCCACTTTCATTGTAATGGTAACATCTAATATCTTAGTCAATCCTTCGTAATCGCGGAAGAAGCAATTCTGTTCAACAGCTACGTCGATTGATCAATTCCGCTGCGCAAGTATCCACTTGGCAGGGATCAAGGCTCTTAACTAAAGATGCTTTACGACGATCGGCGATATGTGCTGACGTTTTGGCCAATCCTTTAAACTCATGGAAAAAGCAAATCTGTTCACCATCTACGTTAATTGATCAATTCAATTGTGCGAGTATCCACATCGGCAGGGATAGTAGCTCTTAGCTGAAAATGTTGGATGGAGATCGGCGATGCCCATCCTCTCTGCGCAACGAAGTACTGTATCTTTACCAAGTGGTATCGATCTTCGTATTGTATATACTATATCATTTAATCGATCATAAATATCTGATGTGTTTCTTCTTTGTTCTGTACATTTGCATGCCAATCTTGCAGGCTTATCTTACAATTGCTCTCTGTCTCTCTCTCTCTCTCACACACACACACTGTCGTAATCGTAACTGCTCTCTCATTTTTTAGCGAAACATTTGCTAGTTCAATGTATCATGTCTTCATCAACTTCTACCTCAAATCCTACCTCAACTTCCACCCTTAGCGGCCATCCCCCTCCGCGCATGCCTCATGACTCTCCGAAAAACCTTGGTAGTGATATGACCATGTTCTTTTTTGGTCAGCCAGATACCCCAACGCGGTTTCCTACATCAGATGAACAACTTATAAAGAGCCTTAATGTTGAAGCTCTTGGCAGGGTTTTTCTTCCACCCCCTCCCTATATGACACTGCCTGAATATTCTGTGCTGCGTCCCGAAGGGCACCGATCCCCTGATCCACTGCCGATCTACTTTAGTCTCAACCTCTCTGTCTATAGCCAGCAGATTGTTGATTCGGAGTGGCAGAATCAGTGGTTCCATTTCACTGGCAAAGTGCACCCCTACGCACTGGAGTGGGTCCTACGGGAGCCTGATGTTTTCAGCGATGAAGGTGGTGACGGCGAAGTGTACAAGGTTCCAGTTGTTCTCATACGCGACTTTGGATACCAAGCGTAAGCAGACTTATCATTTCCCCCTAGCTCGAGTTCGACTATCGCGCTTGCCACTAATGTAACTATCAGCATTGACCCACGAACTCTTTGCAATGGTGAGGGCTTTCCACTTATCCAACCGGTTGTTTCCTTGACCGGGCAGGTTCTCGGGACAGGTCAAACCCACTTGATCAAGGACTCTGTCCCGCTGTTGGATGATGCGCAGCTGAGATGCTGTGCATTTATCCAGTGCTGTACCTACATCACGCCGGGTCAGCCATCAAAGAGCCCTTTCAAAGGCTTCCACCCCTTTCAAGTTTTTATTCTCTTTCCTATTCATGCTTTGCCATTCTCTCTCCTCTGCAAGAAGATGGCAGATAGGAAAGATAAGCAGTTTGTTCCAGGTGTTCCCTTCAACTGCGTCGGCAAGATTGTTGGCCTGCTTGACCATAGTCTTATGGTGGCTGCCCCTACAGTTGATGAGAAGGACTATGTTTTCATTGTCGTTCCCGACTCTTGGACGTTTCCGGACAAGAGCACGCCACCTGCACCTGCCGCTAACACAGTCCCCCCCTCTAAAACCGAACCTGGCCCATCCCAAGCTGGCGGCTTCGCAGCAGCGAGGTCTATGTTCAAGTCTCCCTCAAAGAAATCTTCACAGGTGCAACAGTCACGGTCGCAATCATCACAATCGCCGCAGGGAGGTCCATCCCAACAACCCGTTACTCCATCTCAGAACAAAAGGCCCGCAATCTCCGCATCTCCATCGTCTCAGTCAAGTTCGAACGACCCCGCCCCCAAGAGACTCAGGGGGTCTACTGTAACTACTGCAACATCTCCAATCATTGCAGGGTCGCCGGTCTCCCCTTTAACATCCGTAGACTCTGATGAAAACGATAACCATGAAGAAGGTGAACCGAAGGAAAACTAGGACTCTCGATCACCTAACATATCTGCCACACTCTGATCCTCCGTTCGTCCTAATATGAGGTCATCAACTACCGAACCAGGTGGCAGGAACAAGAGGCATCCGACAAAGAGACTTTAAGTAGCATAGTATAGTGATAGTGTGTGGTATTTTGGGCTGTTTTATTGGATTTGAAAAACTTATAGGTTGATATGTGGGGGAAATAAGCGTGCGGTTTCAACACCAGTGCGAGTGATAAAAGTCCGATTGTCTCAACACCAGGACATCTTGGCATGGCAGTTTCTTATACTCAAATTGGCAATTTTCCCTCTTTGGTATTGCAACTGATTGATCTCTGCTAGTCTCAGTCCCTTGGTCTACTGTCTCAATTATTCACCCTCACCCTATTGGCTAGGTCTCTTAGTTCCGCATTAAGCTCTTCAAATCGTGCCACTCAAAATGGTGCCTTCTCCTCAAAGCCTGCTGCATACGTCTTATTGGCTACGCAAAACAAAGGTAACACACACACGCCCTATTGGCCAAGTCTCTTCATCCACCCACCCAGAGCCGACCACTTAAAACCGCGCCCTCTTCTCAACACGTGCAGCAACCGACTAGTAAAACAGGCTCTTGTTGCAAGCTTCGTACCGAAAGGCTACTAAGCGCAAGGGAGCCGCCAACTTGCCCACCACGCCCAGCTTCCAACTTCCAACTTCCCCCGGCGGACGTGCGCCTTCCCCTGTGCCTTGAGGAACGAAGAGAGGAACGAACGAAGAGACGAAAGGTTGTTCCGCCTCTACCCCCGAACTTAAGCCCTTCGCTCTGGTTGGCCCAGGAAAACCTCCCTTCTGATAGGTCAAAAATCACTACTCCTTTGAAAACTTGGAACTTTTAAGCCGCCCCGGGCCCTCGTCTCTTCTCATTACTCCTTACGTGTCCTTTCCTTGAGGCTTCATATACTCAACCCTTATATGCATATCACTATTCCACTCTTTCTTTACTTTCTTTATTAGCGTACTTTGATTATTAACTTCCTTTTATTATCCTACTACTATATCCCGGTTTCATTCTAATTTATCATAGATGCGTCGTCATCCATCTAGCCAGCTCAGAGCTGTCCTGATTGTCTCCTGGCTGAGGAGTTCCAGCCTAGCCTCTGCAGCCGCCATATTAGCAGGGATTCTATTACCGACTAGGTCCCTCTCTCGAGCTTTCGACACAAGTATGATCCCATCTAGCGATGGGCAGCGCGACAGCTGCACGTATAGACTGTATGGGTCACATTGACTGGGCACCGCCTTGCCATCAATGTTTGTCGTCCTAGTCCCGCGCAGCTCTAACGCCACCCGGTTCAGTGTCCTCCCTTGCACCTTATAGTCGGTGCATGCAAATGCTGGCGTACACGGTAAACCCTTTCGGGTGACGTCGTGCTGCTGCCACGGCCGTTTTCGCTGGCATTCTATCCTGATGCTCATCGGCGTCAGAAGTATCGTGCCGGGCGGCATGCCGACGAACTGGAACTCTGCCGTCGTCTCAGAGGCTAAGAGGATCCCTGCCGGTGGCCCGAAGTGGAGTATGGTATCGGCCGAGACCTGATATCCTGGAAATGCCTTGTCGACAATGGCTTCCAAAGCCGTGTAACTGGCCCCGTTGACGAGCTTGAGGCCTTGGTGCGTGTTTTGGTTGACGACGACGGGCATGCCCGGGACGAACATGAAGATGGCCGGCACGGGGATGGCGCTGTCGTCGCTATGGTTGAGCATCATGAGAGCCTCCTCCTCTGTCGGCTGACCGTCCTTCCACTTGTGATCGGATATGAAGATGCGCAGTGTTGCTTGGTGCTGCCGCTGGAAGGCTAGCGTGGCTTCCAGATTTAGGTTCCAGCGGTTCCTGTTCAGCGGCGTCACTACTGTGATACCCGACTCCCATGGAATTCGCCTGCCTTCCTGGTAGCACCGACTGTTGAGAAGGCTGACGTCCGACTGGTCCTGGATTCCGAGCCGGATCCGCCCCAATAGAGCTCGCAGTTCAGGGTCGCCGGCAGCACGGACCTGTTCGTCCAACATGATGACGGTAGTAAATCTCCTCCACAGGGCGTGAGCTTTGTCGTGTTGGTGTCTCTGCTCTACCTGGAACGAATCCTGTTCGAACCACGAGATGGCCGTACTGGGGAGCAGAATTGACCTCTCCTGCACGGGGCGGAACTGGTGGAAGTCGCCGCAGAAGAGAACTATAGGGATGCCTCCAAAGTCCTTTGGAGACCCCCGTAGCCTACACAGCTGCTCGTTCACCATCCAGAGAGTACGTGCCCCGAGCATGCTGACCTCGTCAACGATCAGCAGGTCCCTTTCCCGCCAGTCCGTCCGCGAAGGGCCATCTACATATCGATCAGCAGGCGTGCAGGATCCGATACCATCACTACCAGCGCCCCTGCCCCCGGCCATACGTGATGTATCTTTGGAGAAGTTGCAGGCCGAGTGGATTGTGATGCCGTTGATGCGCGCTGCTGCAGTTCCCGAGGTTGCCGTCACCAACAGGCGATTCGAGATCCTCTTGCTTGCGAAAAGCTCCACGAGAGCCTCAATTATCCGTGATTTCCCGGTGCCGCCCTCACCGCCGACGAACTGGCACAGCTGAGGGATAGGTTCACTATTCGCGTCCTCGCTCCGGTGTACCAGGTCGAGCTGGCGGCAGATTAATAAAAAGGCGATTGATTGCTTTCTGTTGAGCGTGAAATGCTCTGCCAGCCGTCTCCCCGCCGCTAGGAAGGACGTTGACGGTCCAAGGCGGATGCCTATCGCAGGGCCAGCACCAAGGCTGCTCCCCTCAGGATCTGCATCCGTCAGCTGGATGTCATGGTCCCCAAACCCGCTCATCACGCTGTTGACGGCTGCGCTGCGGCTGGTCGTGTTACTCTCGGGTAGACTCTGAACTCCCTGTATCATCTTGACCGCCTCCCTCGAAGCGCTCACCTGCTGTGACTTGATAGACCTCAACAGCCTCTGTGCTGGAACTTCGGCTCCAATGAACGGGCCTTCCGGCAGAGTCGCTGTCACCGTCCTCGTTTCTTGTTCGGACGTAATCCTGGCACGTAGCTCAGCGGTTGAGCCCAACGCGGTATGCTGAAATTGGCAGAGCTGCTGCGTCATCGCCGAGAGCTCCCTCGAACCAGCCGTAATCTGATTTGCTCCACCGGCGCTCCTCAGAACATCGACCAGCCGCGTGGTGTCTCCGATGTTATCGCAGCGGTACGCAGCTGGCGCTTCGTCTTCCCTGTCGCTCACGCCGCCATTCCCCAGCGCCGTCTCCCCAGCCGCGAGCTCATCATTTGCGGAGGACACAGCCCATTGTTTGGCATCGCGCT
The DNA here is from genome assembly GCF_026873545.1 of Fusarium falciforme. Lineage (NCBI taxonomy): Eukaryota > Fungi > Ascomycota > Sordariomycetes > Hypocreales > Nectriaceae > Fusarium > Fusarium falciforme. The sequence goes on from NC_070556.1 coordinate 978,254, forward strand.
TTGCATCTTCCGCGGACCGTCGGAGCAGCTGGACATTGTCTAATATGAACAAGAGCCTCTGGCTTAGCTTCTCCTTCTGCCTCATCCATATATTGTTGATATCGCCAGATGACTGGGATATGAAGCACTCCCATGGCACGAACAGGGCTAGGTGCTGCACAGCGGCCCTAAAGTAATGAAATCAGTTAAAGTCAAGAAATATAAAAGGGATGGGGTATATGTATATCGAGGTTTGATAGTGTTTGTGCTAACTATACGAACCTCCGGTGGCACGGCCCCTCGCCATTATCATGGGAAAAGTCCATGCTTAGATACCCATCCAGACAAGCTACAGCATGCTTGCCTGGCCTGCACAGACGCTGCACCCATCGATCCGAGAATGGCGCATCGTCTTGGAAAGGGATTTCACCCCATGCGACGGCCCCCGCGGCGTCGGACCTTCTCTCATTTCTCCTATTGCCCCTGCGCTTTAGCATCACGAGCGACATATAGTCGTAGAGGCACAGGCCGCGAAGCACTGCCCCACGGTGAGGGTATGCGTCGAAGTAGGAGATTCTCTGGCCTGCCTGCTCCACGAGCACAGCATCATTCATTAGATCGCCGTCCGCAGCCTCCTCGCCGCTCGTGTGGCGAAGATAAGACCATCGTCGAAAAATGCGCCAGTAGAGCGCAGATACGTTGGTGAACGTCCACGCGGCATTATCCGAGAACTCTGTCTGATACCCCAGCAGATGCGCCACGACCTCAACCTGCGATAGTGGCCGCTCCGTAAAGACACGGTTGGCCACCTTCAACAGGAACTGTCTTGCTTTGTTCTGTCTGCCCTCGCCTCTGTCGGTTACGTCCCCTCGGTCCGCTGTACGATCCTGCCTCTGCTGGCCGTCCAACGTATCCAACATCTCTGATGCGGCGGCCAGGCGCTTCCACACTGGATCCTCGACTTTGGTTGCATAATTAGTCAGATAATATACGAGCGCCATCGTCTTGCACTGCGTCGCGATGAACGAGATGTCGTGGTTATGTCGGAGCCCTACCGCCATTGCCTTGTTCCACCTGTTCACCATGCTGTGTGACCGTCGGATCTGTAGCGTAGCGTCCGGGTTGAACGCCGTCGTCTCGGCCAGCTTCCACGGAGCCTTGAAGCGGCACAGGCCTTGCTTACCCTCTCGCCTTCCTAATGAGTACTTCACGCACGTTGGACTGTGCGTGTGAATCTGCGTCGCGCCGGCACAGAAGTTGGCTTCTTCATCAAAGGACGCGGCAAACTGTTGACTGTTTTGAAAAAGTGGTGAGATATCTGATGTGATTGATCTCTCCGCCCGAACCGCATAAAATGCCTCCTGGTCTAGATCCTAATTGTTCATACTGTCGTCAGCCTAGGAGCGAAATTATCTCTACTTCAGGACCTCGACCGTTACTATAATGATAACGAAGACATACCTCAGAGAAGACGCTATCGACGTACTCGATGATGCTGCTGCGATAGGATGCTCTCTCCTCACCACATACATCCGTCAACACTGAATTCAGTCTCATGTTTCCTTGAAGCCACAATAGCCCGTGAACATGGAGTGCACCCCGTTCATTAGTCTCCACGGCCCCAAAATACTGGCTGATACGTCCAAAGACTGACTCCTCGCCCACCTTGACATAGTGCTCGAAGAATAATGAGATCTCCCTGTGGAAGAAGATGGCCGAGCTTACCGGATCGGAGATCGCCAGTCGCGCACGCTTGTAGGCCATATCTAGACTCCTCAGGAATGATTCAGCTTCTTCGGGATCGCGGCTGCGGTACGCCGCCAGCCTCAGCTTAACCGGATTGGTGATGTCGTTCGGATTGAGCGTGAACCAGATGGCGGGGATGCCGTACCGGATGATGAGTGACTTGATCTTGCGTCGCAGGCTCAGACGATGCTCCCTCGACATCGGTTGTCTGAATCCATATAAAGAAAGGCCTTTGAGAAGCTCCTTGATGCCCTCGTCAGCGGTCTGGCCGGAGATCTCAAGCTCTTGCTGAGCCAGCCCCAGCCTCTCTCTGCTCAAGGAGTGCACGATGCGCTCAACAGAGGGAAAGTCCTTCCTCGACACACTCAACATGCTCACTCGGCGGTTCCTTGACCTGACACCCAAGTTGAAGACAAGAAAGGCGAAGATATGGTGGGTCGCGAAGCGCCCGCCGTGCCGCCTTAGTACCGCCTCAGCCCATGCCGTGAGGCTCATGTTCCGCGACGCCAGGAGGCTCCTCGCCGACGCCTCTGCGCCGTCGTCAATGCCCACATCTGCCTCGCCGCCAGCGATGACGATGTTCTCTTCCACTAGCCGAGGGCCGCCGGTACCAAATGGAAACAGGGTTGGAAACGTCTTGGCGAAGAACGAGGGATCATGAGAGTCGGCAAAGTCATCGCCATGAGACACTGAAATGTATGGCTCTAGGCCGAGCCCTTGCCGCACAGATGCCGACCCTGCCCATCCTCCTGATCTGCCACCTTCCCCAGCAGCCCGATCTGCTTCTTGTTCGACATCCTCGCCCACGGCTTCCCAGGCGAACTGTAGCCTGTCTACGTCCGCAACATCCGGCTGGGCGTCGAGTGCAAACATGCCGGATGAACTGACTTCGTGGATGACAGCCTCAGGATTATTGATGCCAGCGCCCGGACGGTCTTCTCCCACTCCCTCGTGGCCTCTGTCGCTAAACAATGCTTCATTGCCTTGGCTCGCTTCTTCGGGGCGGCCAGCCCCTCCTTGTTGTTCACGCCTGAGCATGGCCATGACATCGTCGATGTCCACAGCTTCGTCCTCATCTATCCCGCGCTCCGCAGGCGACACTATCTGGGCTGTACGCACCTTTTCCCAGGCAGATGGTTCGTTACGCTCCATGCGCTCAAGGATCTGTGACGGCACATCATGAGGCGGAGTTCCCCAGCTGTCCATCTCGGCCTCGTCGATTTCAATGTCCCTATAGTGAGGGTTATTTATCCGCAGCCAGGCCAGAGCCCTCTCGACGACACGACGCCGTACGGACAGAAGTCTCGATAGATCGCTAGGTCCCGGTTTCTGCGCACCGTGCCACGATACGTGTATCTCGTCCATGACCTGGATGAGGGGGTGAGGAAGGACCCTAGTGACCAGCTCCTGAACATTATTAGGGAATACCGTGATGTGTCCCTTGATATGTTTTGGATACGTCACGCCCTGTCGCTGCCCATCCATGACGCTATACTTTGTGATAAATCCATAGCATGAATTCAGGCTGATGAGCTTCTCTTCAACCGGGGTGAGTCCTTTCAGTTCCTCCGGGAACATGTGCTCACATCCCAGGCCAACGTGCAGCCGGGCAGCAGCCGACAGACAATCTCTCATCAGGCAGCTCACGCATTCCGGGCAGGCCAGAATACGACCTCCGATGGGGAAGCATTTGCGGCAGGTAAGGGCTGAGCCGTCGCGCTTTCCCATAACACTAGACTCCCACTGGTCCCAGCTTACATCTTCCAGCTCGCCTTTCCCGTACTTCCGGTAGCACACCGCGCATGTCCATATGGGCAAAGTTTCGGTATCGTGGAAAGCATTGTAGAATGTCTGCACGGTCGATAGCTTCTTCTCTTGCGAGACGGGCGTGCACCATTCTTTGTTCAGGGACAGCCGCTCTTTCTCGGCGAATTCCTCATCAAGGCAGCGCAAAACGCTAGCGACATCCTCTTCCCACTCTTGCTCTGTTCTTTCCTTATGGGCGCCTAAGCGAGCCCGTTTTGCTGGCGGCCCCTCTCTGCCGGCTGTATTAGTGTTCCTCTTTCGCCGGGGCGCACTCAAGGTCGAGGATATGTCTGGTCCTAGGCCTGGCTCTGTCACTACCGGAGCCTCCTGTGTAGCCGGGATGATTTGCCTCGGTGCCTGCGGTTCTTGCGGCTCTCGAGTCCGCGCAGGCCGTCGTACGTGTTTGCCTCGTCGGGACCCGAACGGTGCCGGGGGAACATCAGTCGCTCGGCGCTGCGGATGTCCTCTTTCTAGGTTGGAGTCCTCGCGGCCAGCTCCTGAGCGAAGCGGTTGCTCCACGGACGCTTGCTCTTGCCCGCGCGTTGCCTCCTTAGGTCGTATGGCCCGCGGGGCGACGGCACCGGGGATGGCGACCTGGGTACGAGTGACTGGCCTCCCACGGCGCCGCTTCTGGTGCTTTTCCTCTTCCCTGACTTCGCGCGTCTCAGAGGAGGCTTCACTCTCCAGTCTTTGTTGGGTTGGTCGCGGGCTTGGGTAAGCTTTCTCGCCTGTCTCGGGGAGCCCTGTAAACTTCCTCGGCTGGAGCTCCCGCAGCGGAGCGCGCCCTTCGTTAGCTATAACCGCCGAACGACCTCGCCTGATCCTGGTGCGGCGGACCAGACCGGGGATTGCCGTCCGTGTGTGTCTGCGTGAAGACTCATCTTGGCCATTGATCAGTCCTGCTATTCCTCCTTCGCCGTTGCTGCCTATGCCTTGCGGCTCCCTTGGTAGGACTGGTCGATGAGGAGGAGCCTGGTAAGCCGCGGCCGGGCGAGGCCAAGGCAAGACCCCATGTGTAGGTCCCCGTCGCCTCTCATCCTTCTCAACTATATCGTTTGGTTGAAGGCGATTCTCCTGATCTACGTTGTGGGTCGAGTCGTCGACGTCGGATCCGTGGGTCCACATAGGTGAGAAGGACCTGCCTCCTGTGTCCGTGTTATGTTCCATCATCCCTTGCTCTTCTCCTCGTATTCCACTCCTTGTGGCGCGTTCGGGAAGTGTCTGATGTCTTTACGATTGCCGGGTCTCGAAAACGCCTTACTTATGTTCCAGTGTCTTACGGGAAAGCCATGTATAGTTTGCTATAAACTCCTCCGCTGGCCTTCAACTTTCGATTTCTAACCCAGGCCCCAGGACGCTGTCGCACCCCTACATGGAGACCTACGTGTTCATCCTTCGGACCCCGCTCCCTCCCTCATGCTCGTTCCTTCTCAGTCTGGAATCTTGACCCCGTACCGTTCATGCGTGAAATCCTCCCGCTATTCGCTATCGCCAAGCTTTTCTGGACAGCTCCTGAGACATTTTGTGCTGCCATCGAGCCTGCACCCTGCGTCCGAGCCGCAGTTCCATGCCAAATAGCGGCTATCCATCAGAGACAAAAGCCCACTGCCTGGCTCGTGTGAGGGAATGGTTACGTGATTTACAACGTTATGAATAGTGTCATTTTATGGGTTTTTATGGAAATAGCTTTAAGTCAGAGTTTTCCTTAGGAATCTCTTTCTCTCCTTCTAAACAATCATTTTACCCAAGTCGCACCCGACCTCGTTCGTGCTCTTGTACCGCCACAGCTCGCCTAGGTGATGTTATATCCAACAAACTAAAGGTCATACATTTGATCAAACCGGAAGGAAGGTCTTCCAGATGTTCAGACAGGCTGTTCAGACCGGCAATCCAGAAGTCCGGGCTTCCAGTCAGAGGTCGGTATCATATATGTCTCCCAAAAAGCAAGTTCTTCAACACAACGACCCTGGAGGCCCAATTCATCTTGTGTATAAGAAACTGACCATTCTTCACTCACTAGACAGAAAAATCAGGATCTTTTATCCCGATGATCCAGATCCATCAGAAATTGTAACAGGTGAGCTTTCTTTTGTCCCTCGCCGTGTAGATTCCGGTTTCCCTTTAGCTTTCCTGCTAATGAATTTCCCCCCTCATTTCCCCCTTCTCCTCGACGACTGACCGCAACTTGCCTTTGCTTCAACTCCTGCCCGCTGTGCCGACATCGTCAGTCGTCTCTGTCTTCTCTTGTCTTCTTTTCCCCTGAACTTTGACCTACACCGACTCTCTTCTCCTTACACTTGTCGACCTTCCAACCCACATCTCTCGATACCCGGCAAGGTAGACTCGTGAACAACCAACCAGTATCTACGAGAATGTCTGCGTCTATTACCTCGGCCGATGGATCGCCGCATGCTCGCAAACCGCTGGCAAGCCAGAGGAGCGCCGGCGGCGATATGTCCATCATGTTCTTCATTCAACCCGGCTGTCCTTCGAGATTTGCCTCGTCAGACCAGCATCGCGTCAGGGGCCTGAATGCAGAGACCATCGCGAGGGTCATCCTCCCGGCCCCTCCATGGCTTACGGCTCCTGATTACTCACCGTTGCGTACCGATCCTGCCGATCCGTCTCCCTCCATCTTCTTCAGCCTCAACTTGTCCATATACAATCAACAGATTGTTCCTGAAGACTGGTTCGACCAGTGGTTTTTCATGGCAGGTCGTGTCCACCCATTTGCGCTGGCCTGGGAGGTCGAGCGTCAAGATGGTCTGGAGGAGTCTGTGGATAGCGGTCTCCTTGCATACACCATCCCAGCTCTTATCGTGCGCGACCAAGGCTATCAACCGTATGTTGTATTCGTCTCGTCCGCTTTCCGTCGCTCTTCCGATCTTCTCTGACCTCTCTGCCCGTAGGATATTGCCTCGGAGTCTATCTGCGGCCGATCAGTTTCCTCTTTCATCCCCAATTGTCAGTTTCACCGGCAACGTCGTCGGTCCGGGCCATACCCTCCTCCGAAAGGAATCTATGCCCACGCTGGACGATGTCCAGCTCAAGTGTTGCGGCTTCGTTCAGCTGACCACATTCCTTGCCCCCGGTAATCCTGATAAGACCCCGTTTAGAGGCTTCCATCCCTTCCAAGTCTTTGTCATCTTCCCGATCCGCGCGAATCCGTGGGCCTCGCTTTGTAAGAAGATAGCCGAGAGGCGAGACACTCAGTTCCAGAGCAATGTTTTGCTGACCTGCACCGGCAAGGTGGCCGGCTTGCTTGGCCACCATCTCATGGTGCAGCCGCCGACCCTCGAGCAGGACTACGTCTTCATCGTCGTTCCGGACTCCTGGACCTTTCTCGACAAGGGAGTTTCCGGGCCTGGCTCACCAACGCCGCCGCCGGGTGCTGCGACATCAGCGGTCCGTTCATCATCTTCTAACCATACGCCGTTCGAGGAGATCAAGGCCAAATTCACAGCGCGCAGACCTGCTGCCCCGCTGACTCCTCTTCCCGCTTCAACGCCGACTCCAGCTTCGACCCCGGGCGAATCGATGTCATCTGTCATCTCAACACCTTCCACAGAGTACCACTACCTCTCCACCTCGCCGACGCCGAAGCGACCAGCTTCACGCGTCGATTACACACCGCCGGCAAAGAGACCGCGCCAGCCGCCGACGTCCCCGATCACTATCCCTTCCTCGGGAACACATCTTTCGGCCGGCAGCTCGAGCTCACAGGAAACTGTTGACGAGCCCGAACCAAGCTGTGCCGGGAATCAGACCCCCACTGCGTCCTTCATGAGGCCCCTGATGCCAGCAACTCATCTACCTGCACCTACACCCGTCCTTGACACGATCACGGCTGCTGTGTCGGAATCCTCCAACCGCCCGAGCCGGAACCGCCATCCTCCGAAGAACAAATATTTGGAAGAAGTATCCAAAGTTTGATAGAAAGGCTATTTGGGAAATCTATTGTCATCACAAAGAGTGCATATGAGTAGGAAATCGTCTCCCTTTTGTATATTCCACATTCAAGTCGTACAATTAAGCTCTGGTGCCTACGTCGATAATAATGCGTAGCCCAACCCACTCGCTCTTAACCTTAAATCCCCGCTTTTACCCGTCCTTGGCGACCGCACACGTCTTCTTGTGGGGGGCCAGTTATAGTGGTTAAGGCCCTATAAAAATTCTCCCTTTGAAAAAGAGTCTCCCCTTTGATCTGACTGCCCACCTGGTTTGAACCAACGGGAGCCCAGTGCACTGCCATTTTAGCCTCTCCTATGATCCTCCCCTCTCCGCTGGGGAAGGCGTCATTGCACCTTAGCGAGCGGCATTAACCAGGCAGATTCTACAACATCAAGCTTCGTTCCTCAAGGCTCCTTTGCGCAAACCGCGACCGGTTTGCCTCTCCTGTGGGAACGGGGCCCGTTCCAAGCCACGGAACCCCTGTAGAAATTCCAGTTCTATGATTGGTTCAAAATCAGGAACGGGCCCCGTTCCTGACTAGAATGCTTGAGTAGGCCCAGCGGCAAGCGGTATTGCGTAAATGCATAGAACCCGCGCACCTATTTGTATGGACGATTCTGGCAGAATCGCCTGCGAATAGTTCCTAGGCTTCGCACAATTGAAGGGATACTGTAGGGTACTCTACCGCGAAGATGGCCTGAGTGATTGGCGACTCTGTTCTCTTGGCGATAATGCTGCCTCGGTTAAGGCTAGCTGTTTTATACCCCGGATGTTTCGCAGGGTTCTTAAGGGATGGTGCGACGAGGCCTGCCCCTTTGTTACCCTTAGGAAGCCGTTAGGGCGTCTGAGCGCCATCGTCTTGGCACTTGGCTAGCTCAAGGGATATGTTCTAGAATTAATCCAGGTAGCGAGGGCTCGTGCTAGTGAAGCTAAAAGAAAAAAAAAAAAAGCTCAGGCGCTCGGACTCTCAAGGACCCGTTTGAATGAGGGGACTCATGATACATTATCTCAAACGCCGGGGGACTACGAAACAGAATGGCGTGGCGGCTGTCCCGCGCCTCGACAAAATTGGTAGCTCTTAGTATCTAATTTATGGGGCTACAGACGGTTGTAGGTATTTTTAGACATTATATTTGTTTCAAGCCTTGAAATAGCTCAAACATCACCGATAAGGCTGGGGACTCCTACTAACCACTGTGACTTAGGCTGGTTACTATTGGCCAACCGGGAATCTCGAAGGGTGTCATATCCTCAAGCCTGTTAACTTGTTTAGATGTTGTGTTGAGTATAAAAGCACGTAGTTTCTCTCGAGTTGGTACTCCAAATATCAGATCCAACTCATATCAATCAACAGTCCCAGTCTTATTACTACTACTTTAGCACATTCTTCTCCCTATGCATCCCAGTATTTTTCTCGCTGGCCTGGCTGCGGTCATCCCTGCTACCCTAGCAGAGGAGCTCCGTGCAGACGATGTACCATCGGCATGCAGGACAATCTGCCAGCCCATTGTCGATCTCACCAATACATGCGATGTCGACCCCAACGAAGCGGACAAAGATAACGATAAAAAAAGGAAATTGCGGCTACGCCAAAGCGACGAGGCTGATGAGGCTATCGAGGCGAACTGTATTTGCACGAATAAGAGCTTCGACGTTGCTGCCGTGATGGCGCTCTGCGCGAGCTGCATGGCTCAGAACAGCCAGGACACGGAAGGTATAAACTCCTAAGATGGCATGTTAGTGGATGGCTAGATGTAGATGGCTGACACTCAGAGGAATAGATGTCGATAAGATTATGTCGCAATGCTCCTTCACGTCTACTTCATACGTGCGCTCAGCTACGGCAATAATCTCAGGCATCCAGGTTCAGGCAACGAAGCCAGCTACGACTGGGACTTCTGGATCTACTTCCACCGCTGGTGTGTCGTCGTCCACCGACTCGGCTGGCAGCGGTGCCGGGAAGATGGCGGTTTCCATTATAGCTGCTGCAGGGGCCGGATTGTTGTTGCTGTTGCAATTGTAAAGAAGCACCAGCGGAGTGTTGGAAATAGTGTCTCGGCGATGAATAGAATTGAGTCTGTTAGCTAGTCAAATGTTTCCTACCCCCAGCGGTAACGGTATTATAGCAAAGGCCTTGCTGATCTCAATAACTACCCCGGCCACTGACTAGCTGAACAAATAGCGTCGTCTGTATTCGCCCCTTGGGTCTTAGATATCACACTGAATTAGTTCCTTGACCTGCATGCGAACCGAGTTGGCGACCGTAGTAACAGTTTTATTGCCGTCGTTGTGGTTATGTGCTTGGATGGCCTAACTCTAGTGCCCTTTTCTCTCGAAGCCGCATAGGCATAAATGCAATTACTAGTAAGTTTGGTCACGGTTCTTCATGAAATAGCTAGGATCCAATGATTGAGCTTTCAATGTGCGGGAACCATTCAGAGCAGGTGCATCATATGTATGCCTTTGTCAGTGTCTCAAGAGTGCAGAATAGTGAGAGGTAAGGCTTCGATCCGAACTACTCTTCATTATCCCACTAATTAATACATCGCAGTTCGTTATTGTTATTACCTCTCTTTGCGCAGGGCCGCTCCTCGTTAGCAGCAGAAAATATCAGCTTCATTCTTAGAATTTAGAGGGTCTATCTGCATTCCGTTGCATCTATCTATGTAGACATGCGGGGTAACTGTTGCTAGATAAGCGTATATGTCTGGGCTAGCTGCATTTTTGCGAGTCAGCCCTTCTTTTGCTAGTCAATCCACCCCCCTACCTCTGGTACGAAGGTCAGGAGATGGTCGATTTTGAGACCCCCAAGTAGAGCCTTTAGATTGCTGGACCATAAAAGTATTGCAGAGTTGGGAGGGATGGAAGACGGAATGGGCGTTTCAAAACCGTTTAACCAAACAATTTTGAAACCCAATACAAAAAGCTAAGGAGGTTCTAGTGTTTTTAGCGCAGGCATTAGGAGGATGGTGATGGCGAGACCGAGGGGACGCGTCTTAGGTCGCGTAGCACACGAAGCATCTCGAGACTGGGGCGGTTTATCAGACACAACCATGAAGAACGAAGTTAGATTAGATTTCCATTGGGGAGATTCAGACATGAGCGCAGCAGAGTCAGGTTAGAGCCATTTTAATTACTCAGTCCAGATGCGGGGATTGCTGAATGTCGAGCTAGAGTATGATGGGGGGACCCTTGGCGCTCTGAAACGGCATGATTGAAGGGATAAGGCATGAGATGCCGCCGAATCCTTAGTATCTAACCCGAGCCATGCTCTAACCAACGAGAGATAGGTCGGGCTACCGGACTCTAGCAAGACCTGAGGCCAGGTTCTACCCTCTCATGCCGTCTGTGCTATGAACGCTCATGAAGAATACACAGCGTATCAAGTAATCCGTAAACGGCTCAAATTTAACAGCAATCCCCGCCAAAAGACGGTACAACCCTCCGCTTTTGCACAACAGTCAGTTCCCCACCACAACACAAACTCCGCCGATCCGATTATTTTTTCCCCTTTCGACTTCCTGCGTTCTCTATTCTACCATCGCCATGGTCAACGGTAACGCCGTCGCCTACAATGTCGCCACCTTTATCAGTACTCTATTCCTGCTTGAATTTGGCGCCGATAGATTTGTCGACCACACTGCTATCGTTGCCTGCCGGACGGGAATTCCAGACACGGTAATTGCGCTGCCTACCGCCGGCGCAGAATGGGAAGAGGTAAGGCTTCAACCTAAACTGAACCCACTTCGTCCATACTCTCTTCCTTCGCTCTGTTGATTAATAGATCGCAGCTCGTCGTCGTCATTGCCTCCCTTGTCCAGGGCCGGCCCTCGTTAGCAGTAGGGAACATCATCGGGTCAGCTATCTCGAACATCCTTGGCGCCTTTTCGCTCGGGCTCTTATTCCGTCCTAGGGGCTCGCACGTCAAATTTGACAGGAGCTCTCGGATGTACTCGCTCTTCTTGCTTATTATCACCACCTTTGTCACGCCGATCACCTACTTCTCTCACAGGATTATCTGGCTGGTTTGTGGTTCTATCCTGATTGCGCTCTTTGCGATCTACCTGGTCTCCATAGGCTGGGCCATTAGCCGGGGAAGGCTCACCGCGCCGGAAGTTTCGGACGATGACAGCAGCGATGACGAAAGCGACGCGTCGTCGACAAGATCGACGAGGTCTGCCAGCAGTCGCCGGCGCGAAGCACAGGCGAGCCAAGAGGAGCCTGAGAATAATAACGAACTGGGCCAGCAAGTAAGCGGCGGTCCCGAGGTCGCCACAAATGTGTCAAACTGCCGCAGACGACGAGGCCTGGGATACCATATCGGGTTCCTGGTGCTCGGCTTCTTAGCCATCTGCCTGGCCGGCTATGTCCTCTCGCACGCCGCCATCAATATCACGGACGCCATTGGCATCTCCGACGTGCTGTTCGGTATTATTATCCTTGCCGTCGCAACCACCCTGCCTGAGAAATTTGTCGCTGTCCTGAGCGGGAACCGGGGCCACATAGGGATTCTTGTGGCTAATACCGTTGGGAGCAATGTCTTCCTCCTGTCGCTCTGCCTGGGCATTGTTATGATCGCTATCTCGGGGGACTTTAATAGGGGTAACGTCAATATCCCTGAGTTATGTATCCTCTGGGGCTCTACTCTTGCGCTCACAATAGCCGTTTGGTACGGTGAAAGGTTTGATCGTTGGATTGGAGGAACTATGTTGCTCGGTTACATTACTTTCATGGCCTTGGAGTTCACAGTCATTCACAATGTGGCCGATTCGTCATAGCCACCCATATCATTTTGGAGAGAATGCAGGGCAAAGCCGAACTATCACGGGATGAGTCAACTTGGACTTGCCGCAGTTATCCGCGTTGTCCTCCGTGAGGAGCTCTAATTGGCTGATATGGCATATTTATCTGGATAGCTACAGCAGCGATGCCTCAGGAACAAACATGGCGAAAATCCAGGTTAGTATGCTCGACATTTTCGGTGCATTAATCGACATCACATGGACTGCCCGGTTCCAAGATGGCAGTCACGACGCGTGTTGTTAAAGTCTGAGTTTGCTAGTGCATGTTTGCTCCGTCAATGGTCTGGCCCAACTGACCGCTCCCGGCTATGAAATGCCATACGTTGCGTCATCTTGACGGCATATTGGAGGTGGAGGGTGGGATCGAAATTTCATCTCCACAGCTCGAGAGAAACGAAGCGACCTAAACGGAGTATTTGCTGCCAAATGTCTGCGTGCCATCTCAACTACCTTAACGATATACCTTCGTCCACAGAGTGAACACTGAGAGCATCTTCCCCCTCTCACTCTTAATCAGTGAACAAATTGAAACATAAATTCCATATCCTGGGAATAGATTCCAAAGCTAGCGCAAGTGAAGATGAGTGACACCGCTGACGAAGCGGTTCCGCTTCTTGTCCAGGTCAGCAAACGCAGCCTCAAAGCTCTTGGATTAGGATTGACGCAGTAGAGGGTCACGACTCGGATAGACATGTCGTCAAGAGAAGCCTACTATGACGCCTTTACGTGTCTCATTTCCTTTCAACCTGGAACATGAGAAGTTACGAGTTCACAACAGTGACAGTACCGATCGTCCGACATCAAGAAACCCCAGGCCAGCGGCCGCAAAGCTGAACACGTTTGCGCCGGATCTTGCTCTTTGCCTCAGCCTATCCGAATACGCTGTTACCTACTTCTATCCGGTATGTGTCGCGATCGTGGGATCAGATGCTTAATGACTAACGACGGCGGTTCTCTCGCCAGCTTCACCTACTCGGGCGACTTAAGTGCATAAACCCCGACATTCTGGGATTCATATGCGGTCGGTTTTCGAAAACCATCCTGGTAGCGATCATTATCTCGTGCAACATCATCGAAAGGATGTGCGCGGTGGGTAACCAGTTCGTCATGGAAAGAGACTGGGTTCCTACCATTGCCTCAGAATGCTCGGAGCCGCCGCCGCACCACCTGAATGCCGTTATGAGAAGGATAGACTTGATCTCCAAGATGCTGGCTCCGATCTTCGTTTCTGGGATTGCTGCACAACAGAGTTCGGCAGTCCTTGCAGCGGTCACTGCAGGACTGAATATGATGACGGTTGGAATTGAGCTGATCTCTGCTAGAAGTGCTTGGAACCACTGTGCTGTGCTTCAACGGGAACGCGCCAGTCAGCCAGATGCTGCAGGATCTGAACAGGGGAGTGACCACGAAGGTGTGAGCGAGCCGGAAGTGCAAAAGAACAGTCTCGCACTTTACTTCACCAGTGATGTTTGCCTGGGTATGTCATCTCACTCTCAAGCTTAAAACAAGTCTATTAACAAGCTCCCGGCCTCCCTGTCAACGGCCATACAGCCCTTCTCTGTCCTATCCCTGTCTGGTTCCATGACCACGTATCTCTTGAGTCGACATTACCCCTACTCACTTATTACCTTCGCCCGCACCGTTATATCCATCATAGAGATCTCCTCGGCCATAATCTTCCCCATAGCCGCCAGCCTCCTGGCCAGATTTCCCCTCGGCCTTATCCCCGAACCCATCGCAGCACTTGGCCTTTCCGGCGTGTCCACGCAAGCCGTTTTTACGATCCCTTGCTATATCGCCATCGTACTGGTGCCTATTAACACGACAGATCCAGCATCTACCTTCCCGCTGCTGTCGGCGTTTATTTTCTTGTCCCTAGGATTCAGTGGGTTTGGCTACTGGACACACAATGTCGCCGTCCAGCAGATCGTCCAGACACGAGTGCCGGCAGCGCGCCGTGTCGGGTTTGCAGGCGTCGAGACGACCTTCGCCAGTGCCGCAGAAATCGGCCGGTGGGCTTCGACCGCAATGTAGAGTCGGCCAGAGCAGTTTGAAGGCGTCGCCGCTAGCGGACTAGCCAGTGTTGTCCTTTGTTGGGTGCTGTATGCTGTGTGGATTTTGAGGCTTAGGAGGAAGATTGTCCTAGAGATGAGCTAGGAACCTATCGTATCTTAGTCTCAGACCCATAGAAGCATCTGTCTGCACTTTTAATTTAGTTTCTGACTGCTTAAACGTGCGAACCCCGTCGTTACCGGAGTGGCAGAATGGAACGGCAAGTCGCTTCAGAAGAAAACCAAGAGTGTCATCAACGCCGCCAGCTTGCGGCCAACCTCAAACCACCCGCTAGCAGCTCTGGATGGAAAAATCGTTGACAGGGGACATGCTCTCTTCACGGGCGCTCAGGGGCTAATTCAATGTCCCCCTTCTTAGGTCTTCCTCGGCTTCGGGGATTTAATACATATATACATACGTACACACATTTGTATGGCCGATTCTGGCAGGATCTCCGGAGAATAATACCTAGGGCGCGAGAGGCGACTTGTCGTTGTTGCGCAACACTATCTATCATCGACTTGAGAGCTTGCAACTTCTGCTTCGGTTTAGTGAGGACCTCGAGGGAGCGCGGAGGCAGCTCCTCCTCCTGGTTGGGCGTGGACGTAGGCGCAGGCACAGGCGCAGACATGGCTGTTGGTACGTGGCATAGAGCTCCAAGAAGGGCGAGGATATGTCAGAAGCATGCCTGATCTGAAAGCAAGATCGCTGATCACTTGCTCGTGATGTGAAGGACACCCAATAACTGACGGAGCGCGGGACGCGAAGGATATGCTTCAGAGACAAGCTCGAGACGGGAGTCAAAAAGACAAAAGGCGCCCAGCTTCGCTAATGGAGTTAAACCAGTAACACGGCTACCGGTGCCTCTGCTGCCCGCGACCCGGCCCATGAAGCGTAATAAGGGCTCTGGAGGCGCAAACTATAGGTCTCGGTGTCCGGAAAGAGGAAAGCTCAATCAGCAACAAGCTCCGTCGCAAGATCTGCAATCATCTCGGTCATTGACTTATGGTTAAAGCCAAATAGTAAGGGGGGCACCCAGTAAATTGTCTCCTCTTACGCCAGATGGTCGTCGTAGGCTTCTGCTTGGCGAGGAGATCCACGAGTAGAGATGGATGAGAGTGATCCTGAGTGGGTCGGAAGCACGCTAATTCCGTGCCGTTTGCCGAGATCCTACAAGGTCTCTAGTGCTCCTGCAGCCAAAGGTCTTGGCATCTGGAAGCACGTGGGGGGAGCGACCCATTGATTTGTCTGGGGCCCTTCACAAGCTCGACTGTCTTGTGCTCATCGTCCTCATCCTTGGCCGAGCCTGAACCCTCTGAGGCTCCCAGCAGCTGTGTTTATCTTCGTTTCCGGCCGTCGAGAGATGAGCGGGCAAGAGCGGGTGGGCAAGAGCGTGGATGGGCAGGAGTCATCAATTCGCACGGAACTGAAGGACGCCTGGAGGCCCAGTTAGTCGTTGGAAGATGCCGTAGTAAGACCTTTTTATCTTTTGGTTATTTCATATATATATATATCAAGCTGGCCATCGTGCCCAAAAAGAAGATTCTGCTCCTTTGTCTAGACGACAGGCGCAAGGTCTCACTTGTGTCTTTATTCAAGTGCACTCAAGTACACGAATATCAAAGCTTTCATCTCTTCTTTTTCTCACTTACAACTTGTTTCTAATTATCCATTCTTGGCATACGCTATTAATTCCCCCATCCATCCAGTCCAATGGCTGACAACGAGGCGCGTGCCCCCCCGGCCGCTGTCGCCAAGACAACCGGCGGCAACAGTGCATTCCGCAACTTCCACAACGACTTTGCTCATATCGCCGACCCCAACGAGCGTCGTCGTCTTGCCCTCGCCGAGATCGACAGGGCTCCCTTTGGCTGGTATCATGTTCGAGCCTGTGTTGTCGCCGGTGTCGGCTTCTTCACTGACTCTTACGATATCTTCTGCGTCTCCATGCTAACCATCATGCTTGGCATTGTCTACTATCCCGCCACGGGCAAGCTTCCTACCAGCGCGGATAACGCCATCAAGCTCTCAACTTCGGCTGGTACTGTTATTGGTCAGCTTGGCTTCGGTATGCTTGCTGATATCTTCGGCCGAAAGCGCATGTACGGTCTGGAACTCATTGTCATCATCTTTGCTACCCTCGGTCAGGCCTTGACTGCTGGCTCTCCATCTACCTCTCTTATCGGAATTATCATCTTCTGGCGAGTCCTCATGGGCGTTGGTATTGGTGGTGACTATCCTCTTTCTTCTATTATTACTTCTGAGTAAGTCTGCAGCTATGGTGGTGGAGTATCTTCAACCCGGACCCCTGCTGACACATGCGAAAGGTTCGCGACCACCAAGTGGCGAGGAGCTATGATGGCTGCTGTATTTGCCATGCAGGGAATGGGCCAGCTCTGCGCCGCCCTGGTCATGATGTTCCTCACTCTCGGCTTCAAGTCCCAGCTTGAGGGCGCCCCCAATCAGACTAGCTGCACTGGCGGTTGCCAGGTCGCCGTCGACAAGATGTGGCGTACCCTGGTCGGCTTCGGTGCCGTTCCCGCTTGCATTGCCCTTTACTGTAAGTGTCCAAAGTCCGTCTTGGCATACTGATTTGACATGGGTTAACCTCGTGGGGAACCCAGACCGTCTCACCATCCCCGAGACCCCTCGCTACACCTTCGATGTCGCCCGCGATGTCGAGAAAGCCGACGAGGATGTCAAGGCCTACATGACTGGCAAGCGTGAGGGTGAGACTGATGAGGTCGCTCGCGCTCAGGTCCAGCAGGGTGCTCGCGAGAACCTTCAGGTGCCCAAGGCCGGCTGGGGTGACTTCTTCCGCCACTACGGCAAGCTCAAGAACTTCTTGCTTCTGCTCGGAACTGCTGGATCATGGTTCAGCCTTGATGTGGCCTTTTATGGACTCAGTTTGAACAACGGTACTATTCTCAAGGTTATTGGCTACTCGAGCAAGGATGCCCACAACGTGTACGAGTTCCTATACAACACCGCCGTCGGCAACGTCATCATTGTCCTTGCTGGCGCTGTTCCTGGCTACTGGGTTTCCGTTGCCACTATTGATACTCTTGGCCGTAAAACTATTCAGCTCGGTGGCTTCATCATTCTTACTATTCTCTTCATTGTAAGTTGCCCCCTCCAAATTATCTTGCTGATATTAACAAATATCCAGGTTATGGGTTTCGCTTACCACCATATTTCCTCCAACGGTCTGCTCGCCATCTACGTGCTTGCCCAATTCTTCTTCAACTTCGGTAAATCTTCTATCTTGTTCCTCAAGGGCGGTGGGCTAACAGATTAGGTCCCAACACTACCACCTTCGTTGTCCCCGGTGAAGTCTTCCCCACCCGCTACCGATCCACCTCTCACGGTATCTCTGCCGCCTCCGGCAAGATTGGATCCATCATCGGCCAGGGCGCCATATCCATCCTTCGTACCCGTGGTGCTACCAAGGACAATGAGGCTCCCTGGATGGACCACGTTCTTGAGATCTATGCTCTTTTCATGCTTCTCGGTTGCCTTACTACCCTCCTCATTCCCGAGACTGCTCGCAAGACTCTTGAGGAGCTCAGCGGCGAGGATGACTACGCCAGCCCTGACACTTATGCCTTGCGCCGGTGAGCCGCCGACAATTAATTTTGTATGGGAAATTTTTGGCGCTTGCAAGACCTGGGTCCGCTGGCGGTTAAAATGAGCACGAGCCGTCAATTAACAGTTTGACCACTACGATGGTTATGGTGCGTTAAACAAACTGGTGATATTATCTATCTCCTTAGTGTCCATAAGCCTCCAAGCCGTACCTCGCCCCACCTGACCCCGGTCATCACGAGGGTACAAGCGGGATACGGAAAGTTTGTTCAATGAAGCAATCACAGCCAAAACTGATGAAGCAATACTGCGGGAGTAGACGGTGTTCTTATTGTTGAAAAGGCTAAGTTACATGTGTCTGTGAGGAGCACAGCTCATTACACAGTATCCACATCTCAGACACCAGCAGATCGGACCCTCTTGGTCATACGGTCTCAACAGGTTGGGCCTGGTTTTGCTGCGGCTAACAGGACCAAATGAGATGGGCTGGCTCACAGTGATTGGCTAGGGTAATAACAACAATTGCAAGACAATTCGCTCTAACCTAGCTGACGTGAAAAGTGGTTAACTAGCTTGGTAAGACACGTGCGGTCGTATTGTCCCAGATGAAAATGTTGCTGGAATTAATTACAAAGTGCGAAATTGAATAGGCCGAGGAGATGACTGTGATCTGCAGGAAGGTTTTCGAAAAAAAAGAAATATAACTTTCCCGGAAGGCCGTAATAGCGAATAGTTTCGGGACACCTGGGGCCGGAAATGGACCCTGAGGTGATGTTTACCGGTACTCCATAACGTACTTGATAAGCGAGCGATACAGACAAGCGAGCGATACAGTTTTCCTAACCTTCAACATAAGAACTTTAATAAAAACCACAACAAAGCATTGATCAATTAAATTCAATCGCTATCCTCTTCCCCAGACGTCGCAACAACTATCGGACATGTTCTTGTGTTATGACCAATCTTGCCGCATGTTCCACAATGCCTTTCCTTCGCTCGCGCCGATTCTCCTTGACCACCACTTCTCGACAATTCGGCCGCTACCGGCGTATCACCACCCATCTGATCAATTGCTTCTCTTCCCTCACCTACAGTCATCTTCCCTCTATTCTGGAGGCGCGTTCTTTTTACTCTGCGCCGCTTGCTAAGGGCCTCATTTGACTGTCGAAGGATCTGGTTCTCAGGCCTTAATAATGCTATCTGATGCATTATTTCCTTCGTTCGCTTGGGAAATGACTCAAGTGCCTCAAGAATAGATGCCGGGGAGCTGATCTATGCCTTCTAATTCAACTTTTGAGGTATTCAGACTGAGAGCTAGCCTCAAGGACGGTCTTTGGCGTCTTTGAGACCCAAGGGTTGGGGAGGCTCGCCTCCTCCTCAACAGGTGTTGGAGTCCGCAGCTGCACATTAAGCTTTGATGACACTTTCCGGGTCTAAAGGAACAAGCTCGGCTCGTCTGAAACCTCCCTGAATATTGCTTTTTGTCATAGCGGCTTGGTGGGCAGCGTAAAAGGCCGGAAAGAGCTCGGTCTTTGAAACGTGGGTTATGGAACGTTTGATCAAATGCCCTATTTCCCAACCGTAGGCCTTTTTGAGCGGTCCAAAGCACCCGACATCACGAGGCTGAAGTAGATTAGACGAATTAGGTGGCATATAAAGTGTGATAATGTTGTTCTTCTCGCAATATGTCTCGAAGTCAGCAGAGTAGTAGCTTTCATGCCCATCGAGGATCAGTAGACGATGGCGACCATTTGATCGGGTCTTTGTGTGTTGATCGAAGTGCTTGATCCACTCGAGACCCGTCTCGTTATCGGTCCAGCCATTTTTTGTCGTGACGATAGCCCAATCGCCCGGTAGGTTGCTTTCCCGGTACCAGTTGGCGAGGTGATATTGGCCCGCAACCACGATGAACGGCTGGATCGCCTGGATGACTGTAACCCATTCCCTGTTTCCAGGCTGGACTGACTTTGGCCTTCCACGCCTTTCTGCGCCTGTGACAACCATTCCGCTTGCGATCATGCCCATCAGAAAGCCAGTCTCATCAAAGTTGTAGATATCAGCTAGGATGATGACATATTTCGCTACTGTGTTCTCCACGAGCGCAAACCATTCGCGAATAAGGGTCGGATCTTCGCATTTAGCTCTCTGATAATCGTGCTTATGATTAAAACGCGTCTTGAGCTCTTGGTGTCGCTTGACAAAGTTAGGAACCCAGTTCTTTCCGACAGGTGATGCCTATCTCGAATTTTGGCGAGGTCTATATCGGCAGGTTCCTAGTCGTACATTAGGCGCTTGCAATGGGTAGAAGCCAGCATGAGCGCCTTGTGAGCAAGACCACGGAATGTGGCCATCGGAAAATGATTCTGCCCGTCCCATGAGAGTGGCCGTCCTCACTCCAATGGAAGTGGTACACTGGCCCTTCGGATCGATGCAGGGCACGACCGTAGTCCAGCAGACTGGAGAACTCTCCCATCGGTGACATCGTCCCATCGCACATTTTATCTCGCCGAGCAGCATTCAGAACCTGTAGCTGACCATGTCGCGTCGAAACGCAATATCGACGTAAGGGTGTCTATAACGAGGCAGTATTGCCTCAATGAAGATCAACCGCGCGCAGTAGATTAATCTTGACAGAATGGGTGTGAAGCCATGGGGCCGGAGATATTCTTCTCTGTAAGGAGCAGAGGCCACGGATAGCGCTGAAATAGATGAGCATACTTGAGCTTGATTTTCCGCCCTCGAAATCCTCTGTTACCATGTAGTGCGGGATCAGCTGGGACGACATCATGACGCCTTGGGGACCGAATTGTGGACGATTCTTCGTCGGATTCATCATAACCATCTCCCCCAAACTCGTCAGTATGTCCGTTCTCGCCCTCATTGTCGCTGCCTTGGTCCTCATCTTCGTCGTCCTCCTTTTCTTCATCCTCGTCTTCGTCCATATCTCTATGTTCGTCGTACTCGGGCTCGTCGGATGGCTGATATGTATTGGTTGAGTGCGCTGGTTGCTCTGCGCGCCAAATAGGATCCTTCCAAAGTTGCTCCAACTTTTTGCCTTGAGTTTTTCCAGGACCCCGACCCATGATAGCCCTTGGCGTCTGCGGCCGCAATTGCAGTAATCGGAACCATAGACACAAGCACCCCTTCAACTCTTTTCGATGCACACGCTCGGAGCTGGATTTAGAGACAAGCTCAAAGGGTGCTTTATACGGATGGCTCGGAAACCTGCCACGGAACCTCCGCACGCACATATCGGTGCACCTTATCGTTTCACCATATCGATCGAATAGGCGGTCGACTGCTGCCACGATCAGGGTTAGCCGCTCCTCATCCGCCGCTGAGCTGAAGAGCCGGCCAGTCGGGGCAGGCAATTCCGACATCGTAATGAGAAGATCGCGGCATGTACCCCCAAGCAGATCTTGCCAGCCGGTACGGCGCATCCAGTTGGTCATCATATTGGATGTTGTAGCGCCGTGCAGCGGATCTTGCCTCCTGGTTTGGGATTCTAGTCTTTGTCGTTCTTCGGTAAAGAGCTGCTGAGCAAAACTTTTGATTAGGTTTGGCGTTTTCTGTAGCAAGAGGCCGATATTTTCCTGCCTCGCAGGTGTCTGGGCGTCATCGCTTCCAATAATCCAAGACCTATGTACTCCCTGAGCCGTCCAGTTCTGAAACATAAGTCCTCTCTGAATGTGACCTCGCAACCAACGATGGTTGGTGTCCATGGCGATAGCGTCGGACAGACTCGTAAATACGCTGCTGAGCCGTTGAGATGTTGCTGGCGATGGCATCCGGTTCGACCCATCGAACCGGTTGCGCTAGGGGCGTTATCGGTTCCGAGGATAAACCCGTCTAGATGGTTTCCATTTCGTGTAATAGCTGCCTATGGCCTCGGTTAGACTCCACCTAATCTCCCAAATACATACTGCCCTCTCTAAAATGATAAAACTGGCAAAGACGTTGAGATGATTCGGACCGGGGGGGTCCGCGACAGGTTGTCAAAGGTAACCCTCAATAAACTTATGTCTTCAAGGGCCGTTACCAATCTGACTATGAGAGTTCAGAAAGACGTCGATTCTACTGTCGCGGGAAATTGCATTGATATGCTAGCCCGCCGTCCAAAACGCAATACTTTGCTGAGAATGTCGGCCTAATGATCGGAGTAAACCCTCAGAAGGAAAGTAACGCTAGAGCGAGGTGCGTAAGTGGTGCGAGCGTATGCTGTTTGGTCTGAGTAGCCAGATAGGGCCAAGTAGGTCCAGTCTTGAAGGTTGCTAGGGACGTTGGCTGTTGTTTCCTTGGCCTTGATTGCCCTCGGGGTGATGCATGGGGATCGGCGGGACGAGAGGAATAAGAAGTTTTGGTGACGTCGGAGTCGCTCGGTTGATAACGCCAGGGATGTAGGCGATCTGGATAACATTGGAGGCTTGAGTAAGGACGGTGGGAGCGATAGAATGAACGGCATGTGTCGATGGGGGACGAGTCCCCCTCAAGGCGGCATCCTTCTCGGAGCTTTGCACAGGACCCACGTCTTCGAAATTGATAGGTGTGAGAGTCTGTGACCTCTTAGGCTTGATATAGAACCTCCAGGCTAAATATGTAGCGACGGCAATCATTATAATGCTACCGATGATACCGCCAATGATGCCGCTAATGTTTACGCCGCCGCCTTTGTCAGATTCTGCATCTTCATCCTTCATGCAGCCGGATGTAGCACATTGGGTGCAGTCGAGAGGAACGGTAAATTGGCAGCTCTCGCCACCTGAGCACTTAGGACATTGGAGCCCTATGCTATCATCACACTTGATACAGTCGCAACCTCGAGGGACGAGCTGAAGTACTATGAACCGCCATCAGCAGCTGTCGATAGGCATGAGGATAAGGGCATCATAGTCACTTACCACGTCCTAACTCATCCAGGTCTCTAGCAACGAAGTATCGAGACCCGCCCATGTTCATGTCCCCAACAGTGAGAGGCCGATAAGAAATTGAGATAATATCGGCGCACGATGTTTGTCAAGTGTCGATCATTTGGGCGGATATATTCAAGCTTACGTTGAGTGGGTCATCGGCGCAGGCTTAGCAATGGCTGGGGTTCGATAGCGAATTGCGATAGAATCTGAAAGGTGAGAATGAAAAACGCAAGATCGAACGGTTCGTCGGACAAAGACGAGGTGAGGAACATCTACAGGATAGACCTGCCTGGAGCTGGATTTTGGGTAGATTCGAAATGCCCGCTGGGAAATAAATTGGTGTGTTTTCTGGAGTTGGTTACCTTTCTCGCCTTGTAAATGAACTGCAGGCAGCCTTTCACAGGTTTCTTGGCAACTCATCTAACTAAACATTTTAAATTACCTACTGTGCTGAGTGCAACTCGCTTTTCGACAAAAATACGTCCAAACGCATCCGTGCACACGTCCGTGTCCCAAGCATCCTCCGTTTTTGGTATGCCGGAGGGACTTGCCCGTCTGTCAAAATACACGCTTTGCGCGCTTGCTGGGTTCTTCTCACACTTGGAAGGAATCGACCTCCCTTACACAGGTCGGAATTAGTCGAAGTCTCCGCAGAACAGAACGATCGGAATCCCTCCAAAAACCTTTTGGCTGCTGCAGGGTCGCTCATTCACTGCATGCAGCATCCGCACTCCACCTCGTCGGTGATAAGCAGGTACTTCTCCTGCCAGTCCATTCGAGACTGGCTGGCGTTGGAACGCTCCGCTAGATTTGACGATCTGACCCCGTCAATGCCCCTCTCCAAACCCGTGCGCCACAACTGGTCCCTCGAAAAGCCGCAGGCTGAGTGGATTGTGATGCCGTTGATCCGCGCTGCCGCAGTTCCTGACGTGGCCGTTCCCAGGAGACGATTCGAAATAAACCCCCCCCCCCTTTTTCTTCTACTTTTCCTCGGGATTCAGACCGTCTGAAAAGTGGTCTAGAACGATTACGAGCCCATTGTATGGCAGGCCGTGTCTGGATGCGGAGGTGCTGGCCTGACACGCATGCTCATTGGTCAGAATTTTCCCAGCTTTCAGTTGAGGATTACAACCTGGTCACTCGCATGGTGTTACGCCACGTGCTACCATCCGACAAATCTCGCCGCTAGATACTAGTACATCTGTTCGTAAGTAGAGGCGTGATCTAGACCGCGCTAGGACGTTCCAAACCTTCTGCTTACATCACGCTACGGAACCAGGAACCACAGCTTAGAGAGAGCTCAATTCGTCTGTTATGTAAAGAAGGCTTTGGGCTATAAAGCCCACACCCTGTCTAGGATGAGCTCATAGACATGAGAAGTTCTTAAGAGTCAGTCACTACAAAGACGATTCTCAATCTCAAAAAGAACGTTAGCGGCTAAACTTTAATTTAAACTACATACCGTTGATGTGTTAACGGTCACCCACGTCGGCGGAAACGGGTTCAAGATGAGGGGTTGATAATTGCTCTAGTCCCTTATCCGGCATAGCCCAAGCCTCACCGTTCACATGGCGCAGCGCTATTGACTAAACTATCCATCCCATCAGTGATCCGACGGCTCCAAGGAGGTCACGACAGGGGGTTGGGGCCAATTAAAATGCATCAAATGAAAGGTACTTAGCGCCGCACCTAAGTTATATGATGATAGAAGTCCCAACAATTTTGGCTATTACAAATCGTGACATTGCACAACCGGCAACCATACCAAGTCTGCTTACGCCGGTTATTGCAGCTGAGCTCCCCAAGAGGCCTTATTTTCTTGCCTTGTGACCTGATCTGCCCCTGCCGAAAGCCCTTACAAGCTAGGCAGCTTGACTTTACTTTGCGATTGATATGATTAACCTCTGGATTGATATGTTTACGCTGTAAATCAGGGCTTTGGAGGTCACGCTCGTCGTCCGCTCGGTAGTGTTGCCGTGACTGACTTTCCTGGCCATATGCGTTGAACAACTCATCATAAATGCACTCTCGCCACTCTCTCTGAGTTGTGAATCGCTTCCAGTTTGGCTGAGGACCTCGTAGCTGAATAATGTAGCTATTCACAAGTGCAACGTCAAGGAGGAAAGTCCAACAGAGAGCCTGCCAAGGGCCGCGGCGCAGGGGATGATCATAAGCATAATATGACCTCAACTGGTCGCCTCGATCAACGTGATTCATTTCATCGTTATAGCCGGCGGCAACCCCAGGGATAGAGATATCCCTGATAGCCTCATCGCCGAAGAAGCGGCGTATCTGCCGGGCTTCGGGCTTTTTGGATGTGGGCTTCTTTCTGCGCCGTTCAACGCGCTCCTGGCCGGAAAAAACGGTGGTGAAGAAGAGGACGAGGCGGCTATCCTTCCAAGCGATTTGGTTGACCTTATGAGATGGCAGAAAGACAAATTAGTAAGGGATTCACATAGAAAAGTGTCTTGGCGTGATACCTTGTTATCAGGCGTGGGGATAACCTTAATCTGGTTGAAGTCATAGCTAGTACTGAGCTGTTTATCTCCCTTGAGATCGTGAACGAGCTCCTCGTGGATGCCGCTGTTAGGTCGAGCCGTGCCTGTGGCTCCGTGGCCATGCATGCGGAGGCTGCGGAAGAGATCTGCAGACGAAAAGAGGTTATCAACGAAGACGTGATATGTCGCTTTTGGCAGTGTATTTGCTAGGGCCACGACGACGCTTTGGGTCGAATTCAACGGGATAAGCTCGTCTGTGGAGTCTCCCTTCGTGCGGCGGGTGCGGCGGCGCTTTGCAGGGGGAAGCTCAACACCAACGGCGCCGTATTGTGCGCCCGTGATGTGCCAGAACCAGTGGATAAAGAAGCCGTGTTGTGCTATAACCCAGATTTTGAAGCCTTGAGGAATAGGCTTGCCCTTGATGACTGTTGTATCATTGGACCTCCTGTATAGCGGATCATACACTCATCTACAGCGAGATGAGAGCCCGGGATGAAGATCTCCGTCGACGCAGCCTGTATATGATTAGACCACTCATCACAAGCTTGGAATACCTTCGGAAGAGGCGCGGTCTCGTCGATCTTGGCGTAGTTAAAGGGGCGAAGATGGCGGTGAAGCATCTGAAACTTCCAATAGGGCATGAACTTGATGATGGAGTGTAAAGGGCGCTGTTCCCCCGGCTTTGGAGTATCCCAGTGGCTTCTAATGGTCCTTTCCTTGTGTATACCCATATAAATTAGCACTGCAAGCCATACATATACTTCTGCAATAGAGGTCCCTTGCCAAGTCCGCAGCCTTGAGTTCTTCGTCATCGGGTGATTCCAGCTATCAACAACATTATTTTCCTTGAGCCACGAGAGCCAGCTTTGAGTGTATTGGACCCATCTCTCAATAAGGGAAATAGGAAGGAAAAGCTGGAATAGCTGCAGCGGCGTTGGCGGCGATGTGTTGATGTGAAAGTTGCGTGTTTCTACGTTGAAAGGTTCGAAGTTAGTGCCCCGGTCCTTTTCGGCCGGAAAAACAGCCACCCGGGTGGGGTCATTAGGGTGCATTTGGTGGCTATGATCTTCCTTGATAAAGCTCTTGTCATCATAGGCATTGAGGGCCTGTGCCTCTTGTGGAATTGATAGGGAATTCATCGTTGAGTTGAAAATGATTTCTATGGTGTTTTGGCTGTGATAGCTTCATTGAACTAACTTTTCGTACCCCGCTTGTACTAAGGCGATCACGTGGTCAATGTGGGGCGAGGTACGGCTTGGAGCCTTCGGATCACTGTTGGGATGATGTTACACAGGCAGCCACCTCAAGGGAAGATGTCACCCCATGATACCTTAATTGTCAGAACAGCGTTACAGATCTGTTGCAGGATCAGCAGGTCTAGTATGTTGGCCTTGCCCCCTCAGATACAAGGACAACGAGGGAGAACGAAGAACAAGGAGGACGAACACAAGGAACATCATCAATACGCTCAAGATCATCAATATCATCTTTCATCATCAGCGACCTAGTGAGGGCGCGCTGTCTAAAAGTAGCAACATTGCAGAAGTATAGGGGGGTACATTAGTCTCTGCTAGAGGCATTCTGCTAAAATATATGGGCGCCCTTAACTACCCCACTTCTAAATCCACCTAATCCACGCAGTCCACCCACGACATCGTCGAGTGGATTATTTTGCCAGTGGAGAAGACAGTGGAGTCCACGAGTGGATCCACTATGTGGATTGAGTGGAGTGGCTTTTAACCCTGCAAGCTTCACTATGACCAAAGCACCATCGAGATCATCTTTCACCGGCTCGTCGGTGCCGATAGCTGCAATGCTATGTCGAGCGTGACCGCTGCTGATTCAAGCTCGATGCATGAGTACAGGGATAACATCACTGGGATCAAGATTACAGCTGAGCTTAAGGTTAATGGGAAGACCTACCGCGATACTTTCACCGGCAAGGCTATAATTGTTGAGATCCGTTGCTTTGACGGATCAATGGCTATTCCGATCCATTGGTGGCTGGGATGTGGATGTCTTCTTGTCTATAGCTTTCGCTGGTTCGCGCTAGTCTTTCTTCTTCTTTAATCAATACAACATGCTCATCTCAACAGGTTATGAGCCCGGAAAGCCACCTTACAGCTGAGTATCCTCCTAATCATAATTTCCAATATAACTCGAGGTCTAACCGCCTCCTTCCACTGCGTTAAAGATACTCATCACACCTTACCCGAATTTTCACTGAATACTGCTAGCCGCCTTATCTAGGAATCAAGTGCTTGATTTTGCACGCCTCCCGGCCTCATCCGTCACCAGCCTCTCGACCAAAATACTTGCGCAAAATTTTTACTCGAGACTCGGCCTCATGATGGCCTCACACGACTCTAATTTGAGAGCTAGACCGCTCTAGAAACCGACATTGTTTTGTTTCCTCCACAAGCAACATTTTCCTCATCGTGTCGCTGACTTTGACAAACTTTCCGCTGTCGAATTCTGTTGATGGATTGCACAGGACCTTTGAGACCTTGCATCTTCGAGTGGTCCTCTCTCGGACTGGAGTACTTGATGCGACAAGCCGGACGTGAAACCGCATGTGAAACCGGATGAAACGGGATACACGACCTAAGGTCCGAGCCGCGTTTCGCATCGGTCGCACGAACCTGGTGGTGATATGCGATATCCTACGATCTAAGTGAGCCCTCAGTCCTTCCAATAGGTTCTAGGGCAACCCACTTGGACACCGACGACTCGCTTTCAGACGCAAGTCCAACCAGCATTTGGAGCCTTGAAGCTGCCTCGATTGCCTCATCAGAACCAGAACAAATCCACGTTACATCCAGTGGGAGTTCTGACGCACCCGTTGCCGATACCATCAACAACGATCAGAACTCCAGCTTCGCGCTCGCAAGAGACATCGCTACACCGAAAAGGGAAGATTCACCTGAGCCTACCTCACACTCTTCCTACGCCTTCTCTCGTCCAGCCATCAAGGAACCCATCCTCAAGCATGTCGGCCTCGAAGGAATCGACTGGAACACTTGGCAACCTAGCCAACATCCCGAAGCTAGAATCGACAGCCGGATGGATCAACTGGAGCCGAGAAATGAAGGACCATCTCACAATGTCGGGATACGGAGACTTGTTCAAACGAAACAAGGACAAACCCACCGGCACCAGCGCCGCGACCGTCGAAAAGATCGACAACTGGCTCTCCAAGCAGGAACGCGCGTGCGGAGCCGTCCTCAATCGACTTGGATACAACGCCAGGGAGCAGGTAAAGGACAAGGAGACCGTCACGGAGATGTTCGATGAGCTTGAGAAGCGCTTCAAACCAAAAGGAAGTGCGGTCTTCCAAGAGCTCGACCGACGATACAACTGCCTCACCCTAGACCAATGCTCGGGAGTCATGAACTTTGCAGAACGGCTGCGAGAAGCTCAATCTGAACTCTTGCAACTAGACGAGACATGCAAAATCGGCACGCCTCAATTCATCAATAAGTTCCTAACCGGACTTGGCCCCGAATACGAAATGTTCCTCACTGCCTTCTACCAAAACCACAACTTGCTACCCGAGCGAGGCTCCAACGGAGAAATAACCAAACCTGCCGTAACATTCGAAATCGCTCTTGCCGCCGCAGAGCAAGAGGAAATGAACATTCAACAACGAGAAAAGGCCAAGACGCAAACGGCTCTGCTGGCTAGAATGCGTGGCCCTGGAAAAGAACGAGTAGCTCAGACGTGCGGCCACTGCAACAAACCAGGTCATACCAAGGCCGGATGTTTTGGCCTACACCCCGACCTTCTTGAGGAGTTCAGAAGAAAACGAGCACTTCGGAGTGGACGACGAGAAGCCAAGCTTGAGAAGAGAAAGGAGAACACCTCGTCACTGGAACTCGACGAGGATCACACTGCCGCCGTCGCCTTCTTAAACGCGGCCCTTCTATCCTTTCAACCCCAGTTTGGCCTGGCTGCATCAGAGCCGTCCGGGCTGCTCGAGCGAATTCACGTATTGGACAGTGGCGCCTCCTCCCACACGTTCTGCCGTCGACAGAACTTTACATCACTCGAGAAATTCACCGGCTCTGCCATCAACGGCATAGCTGGCTCGGCCATTATGCCCGCGGGGCAAGGCACATACACCCTCAGAACCATACGGAACAATGCCAAAGGAACAACGATCTTTCATAAGGCACTTTACGTCCCAGACGCTCACTGCAACCTTGTCTCGGTCTCAGCCCTCGAGGAAGATGGAGCAACTATTTTATTTCGAAAAGGACGAGCCGTCATTACAAGCCACGGTAAAGTCATCCTCAGCGCCACTAGGAAATTTGGTCTGTACGTGATCGACGAGGACGACCAACAACTGCACACTGCCATGGCCGCATACTCTGTCAGCGACCCCAAACTGCAGATCTGGCATGACCGACTCGGCCATTTGGGAGAACAGAACGTGCATTTACTCATGAAGATGTCCACGGGCATCACTCCTCTATCTGACTCCAACGTCTGTGAAGCGTGCGTAAAAGGGCGCATGAAGGAAAGGCCTCACCGCGGATGCATTCGAAAAGGAACAAGACCACTGGAGAGCCTGCATGGCGATATCGCTGGCCCCTTCCCAGACGAAGGCATCGACGGCCATAGATACTGGGCCTGCTTCATAGACGATTTCACCAAAATGACCTGGGTCTTCCCAATCAGGCAAAAGTCCGAATTTGGCAACTGCCTTCGACAACTTCTGGAACAAGCCGAGACACCAACCCGTCGCTGCCGTTACCTTCGCCTCGATCGAGGGGGAGAAAACCAAGCTGATGCAATCACTCTCTACTGCGAAAACAAGATGATTGAGATGATCTTTTCTGCTACCGAGCAGCACGAACAAAACGGAGTGGCCGAAGTAGCAAACCGTGTCCTACTCGAGAAGCTCACAGCGACTCTCATCCATTCAGGACTGGGAAAAGAAATTCTGGCCATACGTCCTCAAAGCCATGGCATACGTACGAAACCTCTCACCAGCCTCGGGTCGTCAAATCACACCTTATGAAGCATGGCACAAGGAAGTGCCGGATCTCTCCCATCTCCGAGTTATCGGCAGCCGAGGCTTTGCAAAGATGCCTTCAGCCAAACGGAAGAAGATGGACGACAAGACAGTCCCCTGCCGACTCCTCGGCTATCAAGGGAGCACAAACTACGTCTTAGTCGACGACGATGGAAGAATATTCTTTGCGAATAACGTCGTGTTCGATGAGAAATCCCTGCTGAGAAAACGAATTGCATCCGAGCAACCAACTGACGAACCCAACGCAAAACGGATGGATCTCACACCATCTCTTCCAACTATACCCCTAACCGAAAACATCAGAACAGACGAAGAGATACAGTCAGCCCCCAGCCAATCCTATCAACTGAATCAAGACGAGCCAAGCTTCCATGTGGAACTGGGGACTCCAGAAAGAACACAAAGCCCCGACAGTGCAGTCGACGAACACCAAGTCGTTGCGGAAGCAGCCGACGGTCATCCCCAACAACGTTTTCCAGTACGGGAAACCCGAGGACAAATTCCATCAAGATACACAGTCCTAGCTCAACAAGACCCATCAGCCCAACAAAACCAGTGGCGCTTCACCATGATCGCCATTCACCTGGCTATGATCGCCAACAACCTTGAACCGACCGAACCCAAAACCTTTGCCGAAGCAATGAACTCGCCTCATAGCGAACAATGGATGCAAGCCATGATTGACGAAATCGACTCCTTGATGAGAAACGGCACCTTCATACCAGTCAGCCTGCCTCCAGGAAAACATACCCTCCAAGGCAAATGGGTGTATAAGCTCAAACGGGGAAAGGATGGCGAGATTACCAGATTCAAAGCTCGCTTCGTCGTCAGAGGCTTCGAAAACAAAAGAGGGAATCGACTACCACGAAACGTTTGCCTCCGTGGTCAAGCCGATGAGCTATAAAATGATCTTCGCCATCGCTGCGGCCCTAGACCTTGAACTGGAACAGATGGATGTCAAAACTGCCTTCCTTTATGGCGGCGTCAAAGAAGAAATCTACGTGACTCAGCCACAGGGTTTCGACGACAAGTCAGGCAGAGTCTTCCGACTGCGGAAAGCTCTCTACGGCCTCAAACAATCTCCCCGAATCTGGTACCAGACTTTATCTGATTTCCTGGAAACCCTCGGCTTCAAACCACTCAACGCCGACGTTGGCGTCTTCATCCGTGGCACAACCTACATCGCCGTCTACGTGGATGATCTCCTAATCGCTGGTCCCGATAAGGAAGAAATCCGCCAAATCAAAGCCGCCTTGAGCGAGAAATTCGAAATGACTGACCTTGGCCCGTGTCAGTACTATCTGGGAATGTCCGTCCGGAGAGACAGACGCAACAAGGCCATCTTCCTCTCCCAACGAGCATATGTCGAGAAGGTCCTACGGGAATTTGACATGTGGGAGAGCAAGCCAGTCACAACTCCCCTGAGCACGTCAAAATTCCAACCTGTCCCAGACGAATACAGAGCTCCTAAAACGACGAAACTATGGTACGCAAAAGCAATTGGGTCACTTATGTACGCCATGCTTGGCACTCGCCCAGACATCGCATTTGCCGTCTCCCTCTGCAGCCGATATCTGGGAAACCCAACCAACGAACACGTCCAAGCCGTCAAGCGCATCATGAGGTACTTGCGAGGGACGATCGACTTGGAACTCACCTTCAGCGGACCACTCAGACCGTTAGTTGGGTACAGCGACTCAGACTGGGCTGGCGATCACGACACCAGACGATCAACGGCTGGCTACGTCTTCAACGTCGGCACAGGCGCCATCAGTTGGAACTCCAAACGACAACCAACGGTCGCACTATCATCCTGCGAAGCGGAGTACATGGGACAAACACAATGCACCAAAGAGGCGATCTGGCTACGAGGGTTGCTGCGCGAACTTCTGGCCCAATACAAACATGGAGACCTTCAAACAACTATTCTCTACGGGGACAATCAAGGGGCAATTGCAATGGCCAAAAATCCACAGTTCCACGCCAGGACTAAGCACATTGATCTTCAATGGCATTACGTTCGAGAACGAGTCTCGGATGGAGACGTTGAACTCCAATATGTCCCAACCGAGCAACAAATCGCAGACGGACTTACGAAAGCTCTCCCAAAAGACCGGTTTATCGTGTTTCGCAACGCGCTGGGCCTCTCCAACCCATGATTCGCTGTTGGTCACGCAAGTATGGATCATGAGAAAAGGAGGTGGCCGGGAACACCTGGCCAACTGACACTCCGCGATCTCTCGACAACCAAGTAACCTACCAACAAACTGACTTGGGATTTGGAAGCAGCGGCGTCGAAAGTCTATTATATCAAGTTCACACGATTTCTCTTTTCTTTTATCCCTTTTCATCATGCCCCAAGTGGGAGAGAATGGGTGCCCAACAGTCTATCTCGTTCATCGAGCCTCCAAGCGACCCACAGGTCCTCAGCTCGGAATTCCTCGGCTTCTTATAACAAATTCTACAACAATTCCAGCTATAACTGAACGCTCAATACGTACATACAAGAGCCATTTCATTCAGAAACGGATCACACAGGATCCAATTGCAAAAGAATCCCATTGCAGGTGCACATGGCCGAGCTACAAAACTACAAAACTACAAAACTACAAAACTACAAAACTACAAAACTACAAAACTACAAAACTACAAAACTACAAAACTACAAAACTACAAAACTACAAAACTACAAAACTACAAAACTACAAAACTACAAAACACAAAAACACAAAAACACAAAAAACGCAGCGAACGCCGCTGGATTGGCTTCTTCAGCCTTAACAA
Organism: Fusarium falciforme; assembly: GCF_026873545.1. Classification (NCBI taxonomy): domain Eukaryota; kingdom Fungi; phylum Ascomycota; class Sordariomycetes; order Hypocreales; family Nectriaceae; genus Fusarium; species Fusarium falciforme. The sequence continues at coordinate 1,011,405 of NC_070556.1, forward strand.
CCACAGTCCTACGAGACATACAACGGAACCTGCTCAATCGGATCCGGCCAAAGAAAGCAAGACAGTTCGACTATCGTAGTCAGCCGTCAATATCAACAAAGGATAGTATCAATGTCCTCTACATTTATTTCGGAAAATATAAACCTAGAATGGAGTGGGAGATCTGGAGTGCTAAGGCTCCAGTGATCGAAGATTCCAAGGCTTCATTCAAACATCAAACATCAAACAAACGTTAAACCTAGGATGAAGTGGGAGATCTGGGGTGTTAAGGCTCCAGTGATCGAAGATTCCAAGGCTTCATCCAAACATCAAAACCACCTGTCCGTGATGAAGTGGGAGATCTGGGGTGCTAAGGCTCCAGTGATCGAAGATTCCAAGGCTTCATCCAAACATCAAAACCACCTGTCCGTGATGAAGTGGGAGATCTGGGGTGCTAAGGCTCCAGTGATCGAAGATTCCAAGGCTTCATCCAAACATCAAACAATCTGGAGGATATGGGGTGCTAAGGCTCCAGTGACCAGAAACTCAAGGCTGTCCGCCTCACAAATATCAAATCATCAAACAATCTGGGGGATCCAGGGTGCTAAGGCCCCGGCGACCGAACAATCCAACGCAGGTGTGGTAATAGAAGCTCTTTCCTATTTTTCACCCACGAAGGTGTTTTTGAGGTTTTAATGAGGCCACACTCTGTTACGCAGAAACATCTCGCACCAATGGCTCGAGTGGGAGTGTTGAGATCCGTTGCTTTGACGGATCAATGGCTATTCCGATCCATTGGTGGCTGGGATGTGGATGTCTTCTTGTCTATAGCTTTCGCTGGTTCGCGCTAGTCTTTCTTCTTCTTTAATCAATACAACATGCTCATCTCAACAATAATCAACTGGTTAATGAACTATTCAACCATCATGGACGAGCGCGAAGCCGTTGCAGTTGCCACTCTTTTCGCGGACTACGACCTAATAGCGTGTGTTGCCGAGGACGGGGCATACACGTCCCAGAACCCCGACCCCGGGGACAATATCTTTCAGCCTAGCAAGCGTGCTATCTACCAATTAACGCAGCGAGGTAAGGACCTCATTAATGGCTCAAGATCACGAAGACGGTCTTCGGAGAGGGAGGGCAGTGCTGGTTCCCAGCGGAACGGTATCGCCAAGGATTCCAACACGCAACGGCTCGACAAGATCCTGAAAGATCCTTCCGTGCGACTTCTCTTCCGCGAGCGATCCTGAGACACACATTGCGAGGAGAACCTATCCTTCTACCAAGACGTGGATGAGTTTATACGGAATTGTAAGGTGGCCACGCGCGCTGCCCAGAAGGAGCCCAATATGACCGCGACGGACGGCATCAGCGAGAGCATAGCTCAGGCGTATAGAATCTATAATGCCTTCCTGGCTGCCGGCTCGCCTTGCGAGCTTAATATTGACCACCAGCTGCGGAACAGCCTTACCGCCCGGATGACCAAAGCTGTGAGTCAGGACGCTACCATGATCGACACTCTTCAAGAAGTGATATCTCTATTCGAAGACGCCCAAAATGCCGTGTTCAAGTTGATGGTTAGTGCAAGTCTGGTTTAATACCCGCCTCGAAAATCCCAAAATGACCGTTCTTGAGATCGCCGACCAGGCGCTAACATAAACAGGACTCGGTACCAAAATTCCTGAGCAACCCCAAGTATGAGCAGCAATTGCGAAACTATGAGTTTGACCTAGTTGGAAAGGGCCCCGAGCGTGGCTAGAGCTAGAACCCAACCAACTGCCATTGATGCGGCGATGCCAGTGTCGGACGGACGCCGACCATCACTAGCGACACAGACCACAACGGAACGCTGGAGGGCGAAGGGGTCAGCAACGCAAATCACCTCCACGCACCATATGCCTCATTATACAAATCGTTAGTATACATCGTCTCCTATACGGCGAACAGCAAAGGAGTCGGTGGGGGCCAGCACCACAGGCAACAATTGGCGCCGACGGGACGCCTTCCCTAGGAACTACGACCCAATAACTCGGTTTGCATCGCCCGATAATCATTGAGTTGCAAGTCTGCATCATGAATGCTTTCACAAAGGAGCCGAGTTCACGACACAGGAAGGAAGCTGCAAGAACTCACAGTCAGAAGCCGACGTCGAGAGCAAGCCCTTAAAACGACAGTTTATACATCTAGGAATGCCAGAAATCACATCATTACTGAACACTTGAGTCTTTTCTCTACGTCTGGGCCTTATTGGCCGTCGCAGTTCAGTTGTGGTTGCTGCAACGACCATCCCAGCGGAATATGACTGATTCCTACAACGAGAATTGAAGAAGTCTAAGCAAAGAAACGGACCCGGAAATCGAGCCTGTAACCTTCGAGCCGGCGAGGCCCTGCTGACTGAGCTCCGGTCAGGCCCGTCATAGTTCGCACTGCGCAGTCTGGATGAGTGCATAAGGAATGGATCGCATTATTGTACTGCAATAGCTGCAGGTTTCTCTAGCCCAGTAGAGCACCATCGCCTCCTGCGACCAATATCTTTCTATTTGTTCGGCACTGTTTCCTCCACCAGCTTCTTGTTGTTCGCATTCGTTGATGATTCTCTGCGCCTCCATTCAACCAAGCTCGCCTCCACAGCCTTTTGCTGATGCCTGATGGCACTGCGCAAGTCGCGGTCCATGTCGCGCAGCTCCTGAATGATAATATGGATGTCGCTCTCTGCACTATTGAATTCTTAGCTGCAAGCACTGCTGGTTCAGGCTGGCTGATACGCACAAATCTGTGGGCTTAAAAGTACGGCCCGTAACATCCATGCTACCTATCTTTGCGGGGAATGCTCTTTCCCACATCCCGCGCTAAGGGACTTATTGCTCAGAAACACCAAGATATAGAATGCATAGAATCTAGCCGGCAGAAGACTAGATTCACAAGTTGATACTTTATGAAGTTGTATTCTACCATGAAGGCAGTTTTATACTCAAAACTGGCTCGATCAATCATCGATATCGTGGAGAGGTTCTAGACCGCGGTCTATTCCCCAGAGCGCGGCGACGAATACGAGGAAGCAAGGTTCAGACGACCCCATCATGCACCCCGGAGCAAATCCCCCGACAGCGGCAGACCATGTATTGTCATCTGCCAATCAAGATGAACCATTCGTCTGACACCCAAGCCACGCAGTCCTTCCTGCATCCGGCAAAGCTTTGACCCACAAAGGGAAATCCTGACTAGACTGTTTCTGTCCTTAGGTCCAGCTTGTCAGCATCCCCTAAGCCATAAAACACCCATAACCAAAGGGAAAAAAAGTGACGGATCACAACAGTGGTTTGACAACAATAAATAGCAAAGCACGCAGCACGAAAATAGAAGCCCAGAGTCAACTAAAGTAGAAGTACCCGGGATTGAGGGCTAGAACTGGACCCCATCCAGGCGTGTCCTTTGACTGCTAGAGACAGTTCTGCACCCAAGAACAACAAAGCATGCATGTCCTTTATTCTCGGAACCTTTACTACGGATATGCATAGTACTATTGCATAAAGAAAACCGGCTCTGCAGTTCTTGGGAACAGAATCAACACTCATCCCGTAGTTGAGGGGTTGAACAATTCGTAAGATGCAGAAGGCGACTTCAACGTCCTCAGCCACAATAACCCACCAACTTCTATCCAAGTCGCATGCGATATTTCATCTCGGGACCCATACCCGCCAGCCACTTTAGACTAAGAAGGCTTAGTATCGGGTACCGGAAATGCTGTGCTTTGACAGTGAGACTGTCAGCACACAAAAAGAGAGTGAAAGGGCAAACAGCTGGAAGCCTCAACCACGGAGGGGTCGGACAGTGCTGTATTTATTCTTGGGGCGCTAATTAGTTATGCGAGCCCCCTTTTGTTATTGCCAAGGCTATGTTCAATGCGGTTAGGGCTCAGCTCTGCTGTCTCCTGCGAGCTGCTAGGATCCTGCAAACTCCCAGCGCTCGGCATTAGCGGTTTCCGTCGGTTTACTTCAATCGGAGGTCCCTGACACAGACATGCAGTGCAGCCATGCTTTTTTTTCAGGGCTTTCATCTGCCGCAAAAACTCAACTAATTCGTAATTCACTAATGCAGGGTTTACTCCGGTTTTCCGCTTTTCCCCTATTATTACCCGTCATAACATTTTGACATCTGATCGGTACTAGGTTATGAGGCATTGAAGCTGCGTTAGCTCATTACGAATTTGTTGAGTTTTTGCGGTAGTCGTGGCCCGAGGAAATGAAGACCTCCCTAAAGATATGAAGTTAGTGTCTTTAGGATTCCCCTGGATCTCAGGGCAGCATTTCCGAGGATGATGAACTATGACGTCTAGTCATAACGATTTGCTACATCTCATTCATATCCTTCATGCAGAAAAATGACTTGTCAATATGATCATCCACATGCTATAACTGTAATCTCTAAAAGGAACAACATCTGGGGTTTCTAACTCTCTTTTCAGTTCCTCTCATTAAACCGTGACATGTCAGAAAAAGCGTGTGCATGAACATCCCACATCTCACGTGGCTTATTCCCACCGCCTCGGGGTCCCCGAGGGGAGGGGGATGGTTGAATTTCGGCCAACTCTATCACAGTATGTCGGAGTTCCTTACTAATGCAACTGCAAACCTGAAAAATAGCTCGGAATAACACACTTCGTAGTTTACGGCCAGCTACGTGCCGGTACAGGATTAGTAGGAAATGGGGAGCGGGGTTGCACGCGTCCTAGAATCTGGCAGATCGTCTTGGCCTAGGTCTGCCGGCGATAGATTTAGACTAAGCCGACTAGGAACTCATTGAGGCGGCATCTCAGCGGCGTAATCAGGCTAGGCGCATAGTAAGTTGAGCTGCCAGAGTACGGGTTTAGTAAACTGATGACTGTGGCTAAGAGTAGTATATAGGATATATATTCTAGTAGTAATGCGGTATATAGAGTTAAGAATAGTACGTTCCGGAATATAACGGAGGGATGCTAAGGCAGCACCTAGCGTTTAGATATTGAGTATAACTTGTCTCTTTGCCAGGCCTTATATTAGGTAGAGAGAGTCTTTAAGGGATTATACCGTAATGGCCCGTATCGTTATGCCGTATATTAACCATATCCTTTTAATATATAACCCTAATGCTTAAGGAGATAGCATTGTTAGAGGGGAGAATTGGGTAGGCATACTCACTGGAATTTAGCTAGCATAGCGCAATAGTTGGCCGATAATAATAGGCTTGCGGCATTAGAGAGGACGGGCTACAAGGTAGTACTGGTAGGAGTCGTAGTTATTAGATAAAAAGAAGTCTTATTAGCTATAGTCGGAGGAAATTATAGTCACCAGGGAGCGGTACTCCGCGAGAGCTAGGAATAGCATCGCTACGAGTACCAAGGTTTTCATCATAGACTGTTAAAGTAAACAAGAGCTTGTTAGCATGAGAGCCGTTGTGGTTGAACTTGGTACAGAGTAAGGTGATGAAGTTATTGGCGCTCCTATATTCTCCTCGAACTCGAGAAGCTCTTCGAAGAAATTGCTAAGTTCTCATCTCTTCTCCTCTCCAACGAGATAGCATATTTCCTTTTCCGTGCTGATAACTCGGAACCCCTAAAACCGGTCAAAAGCGATCGCTTCAAAACGTAGAGCCAAACATGAGTTATATGCTGTGTCATAAAGCAAGCAAGGAAGAACCCCCCCCCCCGACGCCTTAGGAAGGGTATCAATAGCCGATCCACCACCCCGCTTAGTACCATCCCAGAAAGAACGCCCCAAATCAAACCAGGCTAGAAAGAATACCCCGTCCGGTTAAAACGATTGACTGGGGTCCTATGTATGGCCATTGCCTTGTTTTCCGTCGAAAGCCCGGCTACCATCCTTTTGTGGTCCGCTTCTCCATGACGTGCTTGCCATGGGTATTATAACTATTATATGTAGTAAAAGCGCAATAACTAAATCCTGTGAGTTGATCGATTAAATAGCTGCTATCCACGCACCTCTATCGACGTGTAGTGCGCAAGAGCCGTGTGGGGGGATATACATCCCACAACTGTAAGGTACGAGCAGAGATCTCGAATAGCATACCGTGAAAGCCAAAGACTCGTCCGGGCATGTGATTCCCGTGTCATCATCCGATTAGATCGAAAGATAGTCTTCGGAGCTTACTTCAGAACGAGTGTCGCCCCGATGAACTTTTCGGTGTCGCCGGAGATTGGAGACCACAGAGAAGTTCCGGCCACACCCCTCGACCTCACAGGCAAAAGCTGAATGTCTATATTAGCAACATCCATTGATGTGAGTCTCTGTTCAAGATGGAAATACGCACGTCTCTCGCCAGTGTGACTATACACATGGGTCTGAAGAGAGCTGGGTCGTGTAAATAGTTTATCGCAGACCTTACACTTGTGCTTCTTCTGGGGGCGAGAAGAGACTTTGGACCTGAACTGGCCCATCAGTGACTGGGGAGTTGGCGGCACTTCGGATGCCATTAAACCCTGGGGCTGGAGAAGGGCCCGTAAGTTAACCGGTTTAACGTCCGAGCTAGCAGTGGAGGGATCCGAGACTGAACCACCATAGGAGCTGAAGTTGTATGTGGAAGGGATGGAAGAGCTGGTGGAGTGGGCGGAAGGGAATCCATAACGGTCCACCGAAGACCTGTCGCTTCTGGAACCATAACCATCCCTGGGAGTTTCCTGACATATGTCTGGCATGCCTTGGCTAACATCGAGAGCATACACAAAGCTCCTCTGGACATTAGATTGAAGGCCCCTGAAACTCAAGTCACCAATGAATTCGACATATCGTGTTTTCACGAGTGCACATGTCACGGAGACTAAGCATGGGAACTAGGTAGAACTAACTGCTGAGGGAACCTCCTGGCATGGTCTGCGTCAGGGGCGAAGGTGATAGGTGATGGCCGCACGGGAGCTGGCGCGCAGGGCATTGCTTCGTAGGGAGTGATCGACGTGCGCGTAACCTGAGCGCTGACGGGGGAAGCCCACGTAGTGTTCTTCTGACCTCCGTAAGCCGCAGGCGTAGTCCGTATGCGGTTGGTGCTGAGGAGATCTAGGGAAGAAACCGAGTAAGTCCTATTTGACTAGGTGAGCTACGGAGCGAAGCTGAGGTTACCTGCAGAAGTGTTTGCGACAAGCATGGAGTTATACGATGCCGTCGACGAGGCACTAATAGTGCTGTATTGGCCACTATGGGGAGGCTTGCCGGCTATCATGCTTGGGACGAGGGCCTGGTGGTTTCTAGCCAAGTGTCCTCCACCTGCTGGGGCAGGCTGAGGCCGCGACGACGAGGACGGCCAAAGGCTTGAGAAAACAGGAGGTTGTGGGGGAGTCGAAAGGGCAAAGTGAAAGGAAGGTCCAAACCGCTTGTGTGTCGTGTCAAGAATCATGGTCATGTTGGCGTGCTAACTTGACTCTGTAAAGTTCGGGTTGATTAAACATGTGAGCAGAGGAGCGATAGACGGTTCGCATATGAAGAAAAAGGGCTTATTAAATAAGATGCCGGATCACGACCAGGAGAAAAGCCATGTCGATTCCACAAATCAGAGACAAATGATCCAGACTTGTCCGTGGTGGTTTCGAAATACGTTAGCCCGCTTCAGAGGCGGACTGTGTGGGGGGAGAGAAGTGGAGTTCCATTAACTTATCCCTCTCGGGAATTGAGGTATGACGACTCTGGTCTAAGTGATCGGCAGGCCCATGTTGTTTTTGCGCGGTGACAGGGAGAATGGAATATGACAGGGTATTACAGTAGCCAATCAGGTTCCATAAGTTGGTAGCCTCTCTGGGTCAATCTTAACTAGTCCATAGCACCCAGATAGTCCGCGGTACTTAACGGTACAGAGATCAGCGAGGTGTTGAGAGAGGCATTTCGTCATAGCATCCGAGGCAGATATGGTGAAGTTGTTCGGGATTCTGGTCTCCGTTGGTGTTTGGGGCCGATAGACTAAGCTTTAACGGATCGCGTGGAGCACTTGAGTGGTATCTGGCTTCGGAATTGAGGATCGCAGCCACTCAACGGCAGCATCGAGAGATCCGCCGCGCTTGTTTAGTGTTGGGGAATTGACAAAGGGCTTAGCTATGCGTCGTCGAGTCATGGGCCATGGAGATGACCCCTCGGTAATAAACAATGCCAGGGGGGCTTTCAAAGACACTAGGTTAAGGACGCTAAGACATCCTAGATACACCGGGAGGCGTCAAGCCCGCGGGTGCACACGCCTTTTTCCAGGCCTTATTGTTTCAAATACTTCACCATTTGCAGCTTTCCTTGTGTTTCTTGTCTTGTCTGTGTACCACAACCGTCACACATAGCTCTGTCGCTTCCGCTGCCCCCCGGGGTACCTTACGTCAGGGCTCTTGGATGGATTCACAACCTCCCACGACGGTTGCGGGGAGGTGGTTCGGACTAGCGCTAAGGACTGGGACCGTCATGAGGGCGGCAAGCATTTGGGGCAGGCCGCTGCCAGCCAGGGCACCCTCCCGAAAGGTAGAGTTGCTGGGATGCTTGGTTTTTTTGTCGATGGATGGTTGCATATGCACTGTGGGTCACATCCTGACAGCGGACCCAAGTGCGTGTGCAGCACGGATGCCCGAGCGTACGCTTTTGCTTGACTTGAGCCAGTGATCTTGTCAGATCAGGCAAGCATTAGACTGGACTGTATCGAAAGGTCTAGAAGGGATTCGGGATGTTCTTCTCGAAGTATCTTGGAGACTCGCCAGAATAAAATACCACGACTCGTGCTAGTGTTACCGTTGTCGATCTCTTTCTGCATTGTACCTATGTTGTGGCACGCTAGCGGTATTTGCCGGCAGGGGAGAGGCATCAGTGTTGAATTACGCCGAGTGGGAACACTTGTGTGATTTTGGAAATTAGTGTGGGGCAACAGACACGCATATCCACCAGGTTCAAAGTTCTCCACGGCTGATTGAATCGTACATAGCCGGCAGCCACGACAGCGATATTGACATCGACGACAAGCAGGGTCTTCATAAGGAAAACAGTCCCCACAGAATGATAGTGTGACAGTTCATCTTCTTAGCTGCGCTAGCATCTTAAGCTAAGCTGTCGTCCTCGCTCCTCGCCAGCTACATAGGCAAACTAGAATTAAATAGGCATGGTTCTAGCAAGGGCCCCCTGCTTGCTCAATTCTAGCACAAACGGGTGATGGGCATGGCGGTTTTGGTGCAGCGGAATTTAGTGCCAAGGAGCTCGATGCTAAGACGCGGCGGCAGGAAGAACCTGCAAGGCGGCCAATTCTTACCGTACCAATTACCACCCGGATCAGGTCCCGATACACGAAATCGTGGCCCGTGCACGCAACGTCCCCCTGTCACAGCAGATGAGACGGATTGATTTCAGTAATTTCCGCTTGAGGAAGAAGCAGGTGAAGGGCGAATACTCTCTCGAAATCTCATTTTTGATCATCTTTATATCTTTTGGAATACCTTGTAGCCGCTTGGCGGAGATCCACGCCTTTGGCGGATGTCTGGCGCTGCGAACCCCGCTTCAGACGTCATCATCGCCATGGGACGCGAACCGGACGCTCCGGGCGGGGGACATCATCGTCCCCTGCGTAAAAGAGCGAGAACGACGAGGGCAATGCAATCAGAGCAACAAGAATGTGATATGGAATGGCAGCAGGAGGAGAGCAGCGAGGGGGTGCCGAGCAACAATCGACCCCGGAAAAGGGCCACGCCTAAGGCGGCCGACAGTATGACCGACGCGATTCAGGGCCTGAAACAGCTCCTGGAACAAGACTTCAATAAGAAAATTGAAATCATGAAAACAGAGTTCCAGCTCGAGTTCACCAAGCTCAGCGACCGTATGACTGAGGAAGTCGCTAGGACCACGGCCCGGATGGCACAGGAATTGTCGCAGGTGCGAGAGCAGCTTACTCAGGTTTGCAGCGAGCTGGAGCGTACCCGACTGCAGCTGGATACCGTGAGCGAGGCTCATGCAGCACGATCGCCTGGTCGATCATATGCGGATGTTGCCGGGATGACGCCTATTAGTATTACCACTCAAACTCCATCCACGGTTCGATCGGCAACCCCGGAACCGGTGTTCTGCACAGTAGACACATCCCGGGTGCCCGAGGATCATATCGGAGACACTACGCCAGCAGTGCTTCGCAGAACCATTGAACAGGAAATGCGAACGTCTAGCGACCAACCTAGTTGGCGATGTGTTGCAGTGACCAGAGATGGACGAAATACCAACCGCCTGAGGGTCATCGGTAGGAATGAGGAAGAACTGAAGAAGATCAAGACCATTATTGAGGTCAAGAAGGCTCCAGGTGCGAGAGTCCTCCGAGGCCAACTGTACCCAGTCAAAGTTGACAACATCAACCGTGCGGCCGTCCTCGACCAGGAAGGCAAGGTCCTTCCAGGAGCAATGGAAGCTTTGGGCCAGGAGAATGAAGTCCAGATTGCCAAGATGGCCTGGTTGAGTCGAAAAGACCGCGTAAAGGCGTACGGATCTATGGTGGTATACCTCACCAAAAGCAGCGATGCCAGGAGACTCCTACAGGAACGCTACTTCCTTGCAGCGGGTGAATCGGCATATACCAGCGCGTTTGAGCGGAGAACCGGACCGATACAATGCTACAACTGCCAGGAGCTTGGCCACAAGGTCTTCTCGTGCAGCAAGAATCGGGTATGTGCGAGATGCGCCGTCGAAGGCCACCATCACAGTGAGTGCCAGACGCAGGTACCCAAGTGTGTACCCTGTGGTGGGCCGCACGAGTCGTTCAGCAGAAGCTGCCCGAAACTCTATCCTACCCGGCATGAGTAGGATGTTTCAGGTGATCCAATTGAATGTAAGAAAACAGGATATGGTACACGAAAGCCTAATGAACGACAAGCGACTCCAAAATTTTGCAGTTTTGGCGATCCAAGAACCACAGGCACGAAAAGTCGATAACAAACTACTTACAGTCCCTATGGGACACCCCAAATGGATCAAAATGGTCCCCACAATTTGGAGAGATGGCAGATGGGCGGTCCGGAGCATGTTGTGGGTGAACAAGAATGTGGAGGCGGAACAGATACCGATTGAGTCACCGGACATGACGGCAGCCGTCATAAGGCTCCCTGAGCAGCTGGTCCTGGTAGTATCAACTTACGTACCAGGAGGAGATGCTCAGGCTCTACGAGACACTTGCAACATCTTACGCCAGGTTATCACAGACACAAGAAGAGGGGCAGGTAGGGTTGTGGATGTGGTGGTTGCCGGAGACTTTAACCGGCACGACCAGCTCTGGGGAGGAGATGACGTTTCTTTAGTGAGACAGGGTGAAGCGGACCAGATCATTGACCTTATGCACGAACTTGGCCTCACCAGCTTGCTCCCCAGAGGAACGAAGACGTGGAGTGACGGAGTCTTTGAGACAACGGTCGACTTGGTCTTGGCCTCGGAGGAGTTGACGGCATCAACTGTCCAATGCGCGATTCACAGGACGGAACACGGCTCAGATCATCGGGCGATTAACACGGTCTTCGACATTTCGGTTCCCGGACCAAAACAACAGACTCGGCTTCTCCTGAAGAATGCGCCATGGAGAGAAATCAACACAAGAATTGCAAGCGCGCTGGAGGCATTGCCGTCGGAAGGCACCGTACAGGAGAAAACTGACAGGCTGATGTCGGTGGTTGTGGAGGCGGTTCATTCCCTGGCACCAAAAGCCAAGCCGTCGCCGTACGCCAAACGGTGGTGGACGACGGATCTCACGCAGCTTCGCCAAATATATACGAACTGGAGGAACCGCGCTCGAGCCGAGAGGCGAGCAGGGCAAACCAGGACGGAGCTGGAAGAGATGGCGAAAGGGGCTGCAAAGCAGTATCATGACGCCATCAGACAACAAAAGAAGAAGCATTGGAACGAGTTTCTGGCGGACAATGACAACATCTGGAAGGTGGCCAAGTACTTGAAGTCTGGGGATGATGCGGCATTTGGCAAAATTCCGCAGCTGGCCAGGGCGGATGGGACAGCCACGACTAACCACAGGGAACAAGCTGAAGAGCTACTATCCAAGTTCATTCCTCCCCTGCCGAACGACATCGAAGACGAAGGCCCTAGGCCTCAAAGAGCCCCTATAGCGATGCCAGATATCACAACAGAGGAGGTAGAACGATAACTGTTCGCGGCAAAATCTTGGAAGGCCCCCGGGGAAGATGGACTGCCGATGTTTGTTTGGAAGCAGGTGTGGCCAGTCGTCAAGCACTGGGTGATGGCAATATTCCGGGCTTCATTGGAAGAGGGAACGTTGCCCCATCAGTGGAGGCATGCAAAGATCATACCGCTCAAAAAGCCCGGTAAAGGAGACTACACGGTGGCAAAGGCCTGGCGACCGATTTCCCTACTGGCTATACTCGGCAAGGTATTGGAGTCGGTGGTCGCGGAAAGGATCTCACATGCTGTGGAAACGTACGGCTTGCTCCCGACGAATCATTTTGGAGCCCGCAAGCAACGATCAGCAGAACAAGCGCTTCTGCTCCTGCAGGAACAGATCTATGCCGCTTGGCGACGTGGACGGATCGTGAGCCTGGTCAGTTTCGATGTCAAGGGAGCTTACAATGGAGTGTGGAAGGAAAGGCTTCTTCAGAGAATGAAGGCACGTGGCATCCCGGAGCAGCTAGTTGGCTGGGTAGAAGCGTTTTGCTCCAATCGCACGGCATCGATCCTAATCAACGGAGAGTCATCGGAAATTCGAGACCTACCACAGGCGGGCTTACCCCAGGGCTCTCCGCTGTCTCCAATCTTGTTTCTTTTCTTCAACGCAGATTTGGTACAGCGGCGGATCGACAGCAACGGAGGAGCGATCGCGTTTGTGGACGATTTTACAGCCTGGGTCACAGGGCCAACAGCGCAGAGCAACCGTAAGGGAGTCGAAGCTGTTATCAAAGAGGCTTTGGATTGGGGGAGGAGAAGCGGCGCGGCATTTGAGGCGGACAAGACTGCTATCATACATTTCACCCGGAAGGAGTCCAAGTCCGACTCAGAGCCCTTTGTGATCAAGGGGCAGACAGTCCAACCGAAAGACCGTGTCAAGATCCTGGGAGTCATCATGGACGGCGGGCTCAAGTACAAGGAACACATCGCCAGGGCAGCATCCAAGGGGTTGAAAGCGGCAATGGAACTGAAGAGGTTAAGGGGCTTATCACCAGCGACAGCAAGACAGCTATTCACAGCTACAGTAGCCCCGGTTGTGGACTACGCCTCCAATGTGTGGATGCACAGGTGCCAGGACAGAATCATGGGACCAATTAACAGGGTTCAGAGAGCGGGAGCCCAGGCTATCGTTGGAACGTTCAGTACAGTGACGACGAGCGTAGCGGAAGCAGAAGCTCATATCGCTTCAGCACAACAGCGGTTCTGGAGGAGGGCAACCAAGATGTGGACGGATATTCACGCATTGCCCTGCACCAACCCTCTCCGCAGGATGATATCCCGCATACGAGCGTTCAGAAGGGCTCACCGGTCACCACTCTACCAGGTAGCAACGACACTCGGAGACATACCAATGGAACAGCTGGAAACCATTCAACCATTCGCACTAGCGCCATGGGAAGAAAGAGTGGAAGCCATCACCGACGAGGCAGCCCCAGGAGAGTCGGAAGCAGGCTGGGCCATACGCATCGCAGTGAGCAGCTCTGCGCGAAATGACGTAGTGGGTGTTGGTGGAGCAGTCCAGATTCCGCTTTCGGTGCGAGGCGGCCCAAAGCTCGAGACCTTCTCATTTACTCTTGGTATGAGAACAGAACAGAACCCATATAGCGGAGAGCTAGCGGCGATGGCGTATGCCCAAAGGCGAACTCCACCAAGGGTGAAATATCGCAGCTTTGCACTGCTAACGAGCAACAAGGCTGCTGCGCTTACGCTCAAGCAACCCCCGTCAGCAGTCCGGGCAAGAATACATACGCTGTATCTACGATTCGATTGAAGATCTGCGGGAAGACAGAAACGTCGTAAGGGTCCTGTGGCTACCCTCAAGCGATGAAAACGAGCTTCTGAAGCAGGCCAAGGCAGAGGCATGGAAGGCAACACAGCAAGGAGCCATTCCTCAAAAGTGGTTTCCTGGCATGAAATCGACAACGCTTAGGATCGCATGATCTAAAGTCAACGCCAATGGGTCGTTGCCAGACAAGGTTGGAAGACATTCTAAAAGAGTCGATGCGGCACTCCCGGGGAAACACACGAGACAACTCTACGCCCAGCTATCATGGAAAGAAGCTAGTGTGCTCGCCTAGCTCAGAACAGGCATAGCGAGATTGAACGCATATCTCTTCCACATCAAAGCGGTACCATCGGACCGGTGTGATTGTGGGCAAGCGAGAGAGACAGTTGAACATTTCCTCTTCCGATGCCGAAAGTGGACAGCATACCTGACAGAGATGCTTCAATGCACCGATACCCAGAGAGGCAACATCTCTTTCTATCTCGGAGGAAAGTCACCATCTGATGACCAAAAATGGACGTCAAACTTGGAAGCTGTTCGAGCGACAATCCGGTTTGCATTGGCCACGGGCCGCCTTGATGCAAGCTAACCGGGGAGAGGAACCCCTCCTGTCAGACAATTGGCTCCACAGGGATCATTGATGGCACCAGTCAATTGATGAGAATTATCTAAGGAGCAAGAACTCAATGGCAAGACGCGTTGAGTCGTGCAGCTCTTTATACACAAATGAAAGTGTTGCCTGTTTAGGCAGTAGCAGCTGCCCTGCAGGCAGCTGCACTAGTGGGGCCAGGGCTTGATATGCGACAAGATGCCATGCCGTTCTCCGAGGTGCCGTGGGACACGGTCTCCATCGGCCTTGAGGGCGAACTTGCATTGAATGCATAAGATCGCTGGCTCTGGCTGATTGAGGTAAAGTCCGAGGCGGTCGAGCTGCTCAATCATTGTTCACTTTTGGCGAAGAGGATAGCTGGTTAGGAGGAGGATTGCTAATAGATATTGGGCTGATTAGGAGGGAGGGCTCTCTTCTCTCTTTGACTTACCTCGAGTGAGAAAGGGGGAGGGCATAGGTAGGGATCCCTTGCTCCCTTACGGGGTCTACCTACTGCCGCGATGGCTCCTATACCTACTCTGGACTTGACCAGAATGATGATTGGCTGCATTAGTCTCACTAAGGAAAACGGGCCCCATTACCAAATGATCCCTAATAATTTGGGAAATGAGATGGATTTTGGGAATGGGCCCCATTCCTGAGGAGGTAGCTGACAAGGATGGTTAGGGATAGGTGATTGGCGCGGAAGCGGGAATGGGGCGCGTTCCCGACCTGAATACTTGGTAGGTCATGGCCGAGAACATCGGTAATGGTGCTGATAAGGCAACATCTGAACAGGCTGGCAACCTGGTTGGCCAGTTTCCGGTATGTATCGGTGCTCGTCTCATGCTGACCCAAAACATCTGGCAGCCAGCCGGTCTGGTTAACGGGGCACAGGGGACAGTGTATGATATGGGTTGGGCCCCCGGCGCTGATACACTTCGTGACCCGCCGTGTGTCATTATGATGGTGATGGATAAGAATACCGGGCCGCCTTATCTAACCACCGGTGACGGGCGTGAGGTAGTACCCATAACCCCCGTGAGGCGAGACTTCTTTCTTGGGACATCTGCGTGCACACGAAAACAGTTTCCGCTTATAGTATCGTATGCCATTACGATTCACAAGTCACAGAGCATCACTGTGGACAAGATGGTGGCGGATCTGTCTGAACGGGACTTTCAGACAGGGCTTAGCTATGTTGCGGTGTCAAGGGTCAAGATGCTAGAGGGGTTAATAATCGATGCCCCATTTGAACGGGCATCTCTCTGCTATGGGAAGCTACCTGATGGCAAGAATAGTTCCACGAGGCTAACACGCCTGAGGCTATATAAGTCCTAACCGATTAGTAGGTGTTTTGATGAAGGTCCGCGACCAGGACCGGCGGAGGCAACAGCGACTTGATCAGCCCCTTTTCCATCCTCTTTTTTCTTAAAATCTTAACGTACATGATAAGCGAGTGCACCGGACAAGTGAGTGCACCACTTTGAAAGTTCTTAGGATTTACACTTTAATTTGTAATCTCTTTAAAGAATTCTCTAAAATTAAAGAAAAATCTTAGAAAGCTATAATTTTAAAGTTTAATTATATAAAATGAGAAAAGTATTTATTATTTTTTATAGATTTTTTAGAAATCCTTTAGTAAGGTAGTTTAGAAAAAATCGTATTCGCACTGTATATATCGCTATTTCTTGATAAATGGATTTTTTTTAAAAATATTAAAAAATCATTTTTAGATATTATATGGAGTTATATTTATAGAAATACTCTTTTTAACTTCATAGCTATTTTATATCTACTTTTAGAGATTTAGGGTTTTGTGATTTTAGGTTATACAGTATGCTGGTGCATTCACTTGTCCGGTGCACTCGCTTATCATGTACGTTAACGATATCCAGAGTTAGCAACATTAGCGATACAGCATGAAATTTCATCCTAGGCAATCCTCCGCAACATAGAGATACATCCTTCGGACTTTATTACGCCCTCCCCGCCTCCGGTGAGGGTGTCACCATATTTTAGGCAATTATATACAAAGATAAGTACTATCGACCGTACAGGGTCAGGGAATATCCCACCATACCTAAATCCACCTAAATCCACTCCATTACATCCACTTTCAGGCCCAAATGTAGTGGATTATTACGTAACTAAGCGCCGGCAAAGTGGATTTAATAGAGATGGGCGACTTATATGTGGTCCACGTGGATATGCAGTGTAGTTGGTGATAGCGGTGGATGAGCTGAAACTTCGATAGGGGCATGAACTTGAGGATAGAGTGAAGAGCGCCTTGCTTCCCCAGCTTTGGGGTACTCCAGTGGCTTTCAAACCTTCTTACCTTGTGAATTCCTACGTAAATCAGCATGCCGAACCATATGTATACATCTGCAACAGTGATTCCTTGCCCCCAGCTCCAAATCCTTGACTTTGGCTTCAGCTCGTCATTCCAGCTGTCGGTTACGCCCTTTGCGATCAAACTAGCAACCCAGCTATTGCTGTAGTGAATCCATTTCTCAACGAGCCAAATAGGTAGGAAAAGCTGGAATAGCTGCAGCGGCGTATGGGGCAGTTGGTTGATGTGAAGGTCGCGAGCTTCTATGTGGAAAGGCTCGAAGCTGTGGCCGCGGGCCGTATCGGCCGAAAAAACCGGCGCCCGGGTGGGTTCATTGGGCCCCACTGGATAGCTGTGCTTTTCATTGATAAAGCTCTTATCATCGAAGGCATTCAGTGCCTGCGCCTCTTCAGGAATTGATTGGGAAGTCATTGTTTTCTTCAAAATGATTTGTATGGTGTTTTGCTCGCAAATGCTTCATAAGGGGAACTTTGGGTACCCCGCTTGTACTCTCGTCATCGCAGGGGTCATGTGGGGCTCGTGACTTGGTGGAGGTTATTAGCAGCCGAAGAGATAAGTTGAATAGGAAATCCCAAGCATAGTCCAGCCACGTCAGGCGACTATTGAAGCTAAAATTGCCGAGCTCACCCGACAGTCCGTGCTCTGACTCGTGTCTAGCTTAATCTGGAGAAACCCTCCTCGGTGGCTAAGATGAGCTTGGCGCCACGGCTCCTTAGTGATTAAAACGGCCAAGGCGCGGAACGCATGGACCTGGAGTCCTCCCAAGCAGCCGTTGTCTCGAAAGCGGAGCCGCCATTGTGATCCAGGCTGGCGGGGATAGCAAGGTGCCGGCGTGCCGACGTACGTCTACACCTATTTTGGTAAACATACGTGGTCGAGACTCGAGGGCTTAGCGTGGTGCGCCAACCCTAATATCGGCGTAGCGTTGCAGGCGTGTCACATTGTGCCTCGGCAACAGTACCATACATATCCCGACCCGGAAGCCGCTGCCGACGAAAGGCAAGACGGCACTGAGAGGGTGAGCACGCGTCGTTTGATGCAGGCTTGGGAACGCACCTGGGTTCCGGAAAATGGGATTCCCCTCTTCAGTCATCTTCACGACATGTTCGACACACGGCTCTTTTCGACAAGGATGCGAACCATTCAACTCAACTCAATATATTGAAATGGATTGACGTCAACCGTCAACCAACTCACTCAACGTCAGGTTTGCTGATCCAAATATATTGAATAATTTGATTAAATCTGCCGAGAAGTAGAACTAATTAGAAATTGGACCAGCAAACCTGATGTTGGTTGAGTTGGGATAACGGTTGACGTCAATCCATTTCAACATGTTGATATCCGTTGAGTGGTTCGCATCCTTGACGGGCTCGTTATCCGGATCACCCTCCTGTCCTACAGATAAGCCAACTTCAGGAATGGACAACTGGGAGGCTTCTCTCAACCTTCAATGGTCACGCAAACGAAAACGAGCACATGAGCCTTGGATCGCATCTGCGCTGGCCAGCCATGATAGTTACCTTGCACCCTGCAACAGTGAGGAGTTCTTGGCAGACGTGAATTGGGAGTTGATAAAAGTTGCAAGACGACGTTGATAGCAAACGGGGAGCACCAGAACTGGGAAGATAGTTAATAGCATGTAAACGAGCATCCATCATGAATCAGAGGAGCTTCTCAGGCTTGAGACTATCATAGAAGCATCCCTAACACTTATGCCTGGCACTTATGTCTGGCATTTATGCCTTGCGTCGGCGAGTCGCCGACAATTAATTTTGTATGGGAAATGTTTTGGCGCTTGCATGACATGGGTCAACCGACGATTAAAATGAGCACCAGCCTGGTGGCCCTGGAGGTCCCCATCACCTGCCGCTACATCCACGTGAAAACTGACTATGTCGATGCGCAAAACTTGCATTGGAAGATCAGTAACGTGAAAATAACATCTCAAGCGCAGCAATTGTCGACTGCAGTACTGTGTGGTCTTCTACGAGAGATCTGTTTCTCTCCTCGAGGAGTGCAATATACTCTCTCGCCATACATATAATAGCCACCTATATTCTAGGTAAGAATTATTACTTCACGAGTTAGTGGTGACTAACCTCATCCACCATCGTTTTAGGCGTTCCTTCTTGCGGGTCCTTCGTTGCACTCTCCTCTCCTTCCTTTTCCGTTTCAACTCTCATAGGAGGAATACTATCCCGTAATTCGGTTAATGTATCATACAACTGGGTGTCGTGGCGCTTCTCGGTGGTGCACCTGGGCGGGGCTTCCGATGGTTTGTGACGGCCCGAGTTGCGTGCCGGCGCGGGAGGACACTCGGGTTTGATCACCATGCTGGAGGTGAGGGACAATGGCGTCAGTCTATACGGCCTCTGTAGCTCAGGAGGTCCCAAGGAACGGTGGGATGCTGCGAAGAGAATTGGCATCGGGGAAAGGGACGGGAAATATATTGAGGTTGAAAGGGGTCGCCGCGGCACTTGAGTCTGTGGTAGTGTTGTAACGCCCTGAACACCTCCCTCAACTCGGGCTGCGTTGAAAATTATGGCGCCAAAAATGTTCGCACGACAATTTGCACGATGATGTATCCAAATGTCACTTTCTCAACCTGGCCCAACAAAGAGATATGACATGTCTACTACCCCAGACGAGGTGGTACAAAATGGTACCGCAGTTGCGCCACCACCCTTTGGCCATTCCACTCAAACTCAAGGGTTTCGTAGTTCTAGCCGATCATTGGATCGTGTTCTGTGCCACCTTGCAGATCAATGGGGTCCAGGCCAACCTACTGGGTCGGTTAATGCAACTATGGCCTGACGTAGCGCATCACTGCCTATTACAGACACAACACGGTCGCGGCGGCGGACGACGGCTGAACGACGGTCAGGGGTTTGGGATTGCACTGTACCGTTTGCCCTGCTACTTAAACAAGGGTGCGTGTAATATGATCAAATACAACAAATCTGGCCCGTACACGCAGTGAGGTCGTCTTAAAAATGCGTTCAATTACATATTTGGCGATCAATAGGGGGACAGGTGCCCGTCCTTCTAAAACTGGACGGGGACCGTCCTAATTACCATATCTAGTATAGCGCCTCCGCCGTCAGTCTTCCCTACGCGCTGCCTATCCCCTCAATCGTCGAAAGGCTCCCGCCAGGTCACTCCAGGGATGTCTGCCCATTTAAAATGCAAAGAATGAAAGGTACATTATTCCCTACCTAAATTAGCCCAAGGTAGATGTCCCAACAATATTTTGAGTTACAAGTCGCGACATCACACTGCTCACACCCCCAAGTTGATTGATGCCTCTTCTTTAATTGAAGCCTCTTCTTATTATTGCTGAAATCGCTTATAGGTCATAAACTTGATAATCGAGTGTTCAGGGCGCTGATCCTCCAGCTTAGGGGTTTTCCAATGGTCTTCAATCGCGATTTCTTTGTGGATTCCTATATAAATTAAGATTCCAAGCCAGATATATAATTCTGCTGCAGAGGTCGGCTTCCACTCCTGTAGTCTTGACCCCTCTCTTAATTCGTGGTTCTGGCTATCAATAATGCCCCTTTCTTGCAAAGGTGTTGACCCAGCTATTGGTATACTCGGCCCAGATGCTAACTAGGGAAAGTGGCACGAAGTGTTGGAAGAGGTATAGGGGCTCTTGGGGCAGTTGGTTGACCTTAAGATCGCGCCTTTCCACCTTGAAGGGTTGACAATTGAAGCCTCGGTCTGTGGCGGGAGGAAAGTCGGGCTGCCGCGTGCTATCCCCTTGCTCGCGGCGGCTGTCATCCTCTCTGATGAAGCTGCTATCATCATATGCATTGAGGGCCTCGCCTGGTATTGATTGAGAACTCATAGATGACTTTGCAATGATTTGTATGACGATTTTGGCGGCAATGGTTAATGATGCATCTTTAGGTTCCCCTCATGTACCTGTCATGTGACAGGGGTCATGTGGGGCAAGGTACTTTCGGGAGCCTTTCGATAATTGAGGGGATAAGCATATTCTAAAGGACGCCTCTTGCCACGCCTCTTGCTATTTAATTTAGTATTTTGGCCCGAGATTTTATAAACTAGATCATCCACCTTATCTAAATGCGACAGCAGACGAGCGGGATTCTGACTATGATAGAGGCGTCCTGTTGTGATCTGGCCCTGTGTTTATTTCTCCCGAGCCTTGATCTTATCATCCATTTTTAATCCCCCTCTCTTGTATTAAGAACGTATGTCGTCTGAGGAGCTGACTGAATGACGCACCGAGGGAAGGTGCGGGGCTAGATTACCCGGTATGTATCCGCACTTGGCGACTAGTGCGTTGTTTAGCCGCCCACTCGACGCGTTGAACATGGCGCCACAAGCGTCGGCCCATCTGCTGACCTTCAAACCTGAACTTCACTTCTGCCGATCCCGACAACACGTTCAATCAACCCCCTGACTGTCAGACAGGTGACGACTGGTTCCCGACACACGTGTGTTTAAGCAGTCTAAGGGACTCAATTCATGCCATTGCTCGTGTTCTCGCTCTAGAGATCATAGCTCAGTTAGCGTCGTGGCTGAGGTTGAGTCATTTCGTGAAGCCAAGGCCAAAATGACGACACAGGAATGCCTGCGCAAATTGAAGGGCATAACAGAGATTGTCGCACGATGCAGCCTCGAATTCGAAGTGATCAAATCACCGCATGAGATTTATGAGGAGAAAGCGGCGGCTGTGCGGGCCAGCCTTGCTCAAGTGTGGGATCGCCTTCTAGCAAACCCCCATGCACCGGAAGCGTCTGGACTTCAACGCGAGATCGAAGACCACGGTGGCCAGTTGAAAGAACTGGAAATCACATACAATGCGACCTTCAAGGAAGATGAAAAAGCTTATGATCAACAATTACATGCAGCAATGGAGAGTCTTTGCGACGATCTGATCGGAACAATAGGACGGTCCCAGGTAGAGAAATCGCTGCGAACACTTTCGAACCAGCAGCCGTCCGAAAGTGGTCATGGTGGCTCTTCTGATGGCCTGGAAACGTCTTTGACTACGCCAAGTGAAGCTACTGAACGAGAGGTCAGGACTTCACAGTTGCATGCATCTGCTCCAAGGACGGGAAGTGTCATGCGTGTCTGTCCCGTGAGCCTCTTCTGCACCGGGATGGGCAGGATCGTTAGCTGACGCATACAGGAAAAACGAAAGGAAAGTCCATCTGGCTTGTCAACAAGACAGAAACGCCACCGGGCCGATCGCACAAAGCCTCATAGAGAAGTGATGAAGACAATCCACTTTGAGGAAGTCTTTCAGAACGGGTCTGCTGCAACCAAACATGTCATCGTTAGGTTTCCAGCAGACGATGGTGCATGGTACATTCTTCGATGCGACAAGCATGGTCTCACTTTTAAAGACAAAGCGATCGAGAGCGCTACGGCCCACCTGGCTGGTGGAGAGCATGGCCGGCTGTCGAAAGAGCCCGCCGAAGTTATCGAGCAACTTGGAGTTCAGGTTCTTGATTGCAACGAGACCCTGGCTGACAAGAACAACACAGTAGCTCTGAAAGCATTGCGAAAGGAACACGAGCAGGGTGCTGCTCACAACAGGCCCCTACGGGAAAAAACCTCGCCTTCTCACAGACCCACCAGGCAGAGTCGAAGGCGACATCATGGCGATAGTAGGCGGCAACGCGATCAAGATTTCGACGGCATTATAGACCCAAGACCTGGCGACGTATATCTCGCTTTCTGGGAGAAGTCTAAGGAATGGTTGGCCGTCCTCCTCCTCCCCCTGACAGAGCTGGATAACGTTGGCGTCCGAAACAATCTTCGAGATTTAGGTCTAGCAGAGGACGTGCCAGGATGTTATGACTATGACAACCGGACCAATTGTTTTAGATGGCGGGAAGGATACAGAGATGGTGAGTCGTCTGTCAGAGAGCGTGAGTTTCCCGTCATGTACTTTGACGGGCAGGACTTCCCGGCCAGGAGTGCAGTGGGCTGGGTAGCTGCCAAAGATTTGCGCATCCTCGATGTAAATGCTGCTCAGTCGTGTCTGGTTCCGCATTTTCAATCAGTGCGGAAATTCCTGAGAGACCGTGCAGCGCCGCCGCAAGCGGAGGTCATCGTCGCGAGTTCTGGCGTGGACAGAACCGATTCATTCAACGGTATGTCGCCATAGGGACTTCCGCGTACAGTTCTGCTTACAGCTTATCACCGCATCCAGAGCAGCACACTCATCCAAGACCTTCCCCAGATTCAAATCAGGATGATCACGAAGTCGCGCATCCGGCTGAGCTGGCACCATGTACAGCGCAGTCGCGCTCCACCGCATCCGCTCCTGATGGCCGGGCTTCGTTGCCAGGTGGCTTGAGAGAGCCGGAGCAAAGTCCTGAACCGCGCCAAGAGATACCAAGAAACGACCATTCTGATACTCGATGCGAAATCAACCCGGTAAATGGAACTCAACTGGAAGAGCATCCCGGCCAGATCTTGAGTGTAACGAGGTCTCAGGCCTCAGCAAGGACGAGCCAAGCAATAGACGGGTTCGAGCATGCCACGAGCACAGCAGAACGAGACTCTCTCGCCGCAGAAGAAGGGGCCGGAGATCGTGTCGACAGCACGGCTATCATATCGCCACGAGTATCGCCTCAAGTATCCGCTCTCGCACAGGCTGCGCTCGATACCCTTCGCTCGCCGGCGCCAGTGCGAGACAGCGGGTCAACACCGCTCACATCTGACGACCATTGTGAAGCCGAACCTTCTGCACCATCCAGGTCGACTGAGTTAAGACCTTCTCAGCCAGCACATGTCGCAAAAGCCGCGTCAGAAACTCCTCGAAACCAGGGTGCCGAGCCAGTGGCATGTCGCATAATGGATGAACAATCACGGGACCAAGCTCAGCATTCTCCAACGTCAAGACTTCAACTAGTATTACAAGGTCCATCGTCCAGTTACAGCTCTACCTTGTCGGAAGGCCCAGCGTCGAATCGTGCGCCGCTTCAACCTTTTCCTGCTCTTCCACCAATTCGACCCCTAAACCGGGGTCATATCAGCATTGACTCTACAAAAGTCTTATCGACGTCACAGCCGCCACCGAATGCGTGCGCCTTACCACCGATTCTTCCTTCTAGAGGGCAAGACACGACATTCCATGCCATGTCTACCCATTGGTGGAGTAACCCAGCTACTGTATCGCAGGTGGCAAACCCCAACGCGGCAAGCAGTCCATTACTTGGCACTGTCCCATTGCCAGTTGATCAGGATTGCTTGTCGACTGGTCAAGGTCGAGCTGCTGCCCATGCAAGTGCGTCAGCACCTTCACGGTTCAACGAAGTTGGGCCAAGCAATTTAGGTCTCGAGAAAGCAACATCGTTGTGCGCACCCATGCATCCTGATCTACAAATCTTAAGCGAGTCAGAATCACTCGACTTGAACCATTGGGCTTATAAACTTCCTGGGCCGCTCGTCGATTATCTAAAGGAATATTTAAAACAGAAAAGTCTGGTTCCTGAGTTCAATGGGCTAAGGAACTCTGAAAGTTTTTATAACTGTCCTTTATGCGACGAGAGAAAGGTGAAAAACTACCAGCGCCCAGGGTCATTCACTAATCATCTGGTGAAGCACTGGCGTTCATTTCAAAACAATTTAGAAGTCCGCTTGTCGGAATGACAGTTCATAGTTTTAGAGAATTAGAGCGTATGACTGCCAATCAATCTTGGTGATCTAGTCTGTCTATCACCTGTTATCTTACAATGATGTTGTTTTGTTTACAATAATTAAACGATTTGTGGGGTTGCTAGGTCACAAATTCAGCCACGTGACCTCCTGTCACTTTCACCACGGGTCTGGTCGCCATTTTCCCGTACGTTCAAGCTAGCCCCTAAAAATCCAACTCACTAGCACGAAATCGTCTCCCATCTCCCCCAAGCAAACTACTACATTTTTGGA